>NC_087205.1:41550013-41575673 GCF_015104395.2 Macrobrachium nipponense | reverse complement strand
GGATTCTTGCAAAGGCACTCATCAAAAGGACGCTCTTCAGGAAAGCGCAAGACAGGACTTCCTTTGCCATACTGCCAATAGATTTTGTTAGTTTCTAGTCGGGACTACGCTGCCGAATTGAACATCGTCCTTCTACCTGCCGTAAGCCCAGTCTCTTAACAGGATTCTTGCCCCTTCCTCGTTTGAGAACGGGAATCGGAAAAATAAAATGCTCGACTTCCTGGATTACGTTTGTCAATTCAGTGACTTTCTTTCCCCCATTGACAATATACTATCGTTTTGTCAAGTAAGTGGGTATCCCCTCATTGACAAAATATCTTTGTCCCGTAAATGGGTTAGTTTCTCATTGACAAACATCTCATTAAACTTGATATTGCGTAAGCGAATAAGCCTCTTATTGACAAGATTCGGAAGAGCTCTCATTCGTCATTCGCAGACTCGTACAAGAAATAGACTTGTAGACTACGTCAATGAACGCTTATGTCCAACAACATAAGAAGCTTGAGCTGACTGCTTCGATTCTCTTAAGTTTTGTTCATGAAACTTGCCTGTCAGATATGTATGTAGCTGTATTTTCCGAATTCAGCTATATATATGTCTGCCAGGTAAGTATGAACAAACTTTATTGTGATATAATTTCATATTTTGCCTTGCGTTATTTTATTTCTGGTTGGTTCAAGTCATATACGCTTGCTGTAGTTACCTCTTCGGATGGCAACCGAGAGGTCTATTGTCTATTTTAAGGACATTTAATCGTTACTCCCTGCAGCCTTCCAGGAGTTTCCGATTTATCTTTACCGTTTGTATGGTAGTGTTCTGAGACACAAAAACGCATCTATATATTTAGCGTTTTCTGTTTCGCTTAAATATGCCAGCTTGAGAGTCTTTCTGGTCAAAAAATAACGGACCTATTTCTTCGTAGAATAGGGTAGCTGACAACCCAGACATAAAGTTAAGAGACGACGTTCGGAAGCTGCTGGCTGCTGCTGTCACGCTGTGTCTGTCGGACTCTGTCCTCCAGTCCAACCGAGCCAGTAACAGATCGTGCGCTGTCATGCGCGGTAGGTTACGTCTCTCTCTCCTGCGGGATTGACTGACTAACCGTATCTCTGTGCTGGCGGTTACGTCTCTCCTGCGGGATTGACTGACTAACTGTATCTCTGTCCTACAATCACGGACTTTAGCCTAAGATTGAGGGGATTTCTTACATGAATGAATAAACGTTGCATTCGTTTTGCCTTACTATGTGTTCAACAGAGTTATCTCTTAATCCTTTCGGTGCTCGTTACGCACGGTATAGAACTACGAGTCTACCGCAACATTGCACTTTTATATGCTCTCCTGCTTAGGCAAAGCGCAGCCTTATTAGGGAAGTAAGCATACTCGGGGAGGGAATGGATGAGCTTGCTGGGGACCACCTTTATTCCTCCGAAGAAGTTTGTTTCCCCGAATAGACTGCAATTCAGACCTCCACAGTTTTTTCCTACCGGGAAACTGAAATATTATTCAAGATCTAGGAATGATTCTGAACATCTCTCAGTGCGTCTATCACCTGAGGTGATAGAAAGAAGGTGCCGGACATCTGGATAGGGTTTTTCAGATGTCCTGGATCTTAATCTGAAAGAAGTAAAAGCGATTCGGTTGTCCCTCCAGTCCTCGAAACGAGTTTTTGGGAACCAGTGGTCCAGATCAACTCTGATTTCCACAGCTCTCTCATATCTTAAGAAGATATTTCTCTCGGTCCCTGTTCGAGTTTACGAGAAAGAGCCTATTATAACAACAGGCGTTTAGAATGTAATGATCCTCTAGAGGTTCGTTACAGGATGGCAAAAGTCCGTACGAATCGTCTCGATCGACGGCAGAAACTATTGACTTCCGAGTGGAATCTTTCTTTAGAAGTAAGTTGAGAGTTGTGGAGACTTTAGGGACGCCCTTTCATTCTTCTCTTCGATATGTTGAGGACGAAGAGGCTTCTTCTTCTCTGCTCCCTTATTCTCGATCCGGGATCGGTACCATTAAACGCCATCCTATGATATTGAACGGGGATGGATGTTTAGTCTCTTTTCCCTTTTTCAACGCTTAGGAATGTAATAAGAGGATTTATGACGTCACAGGGAGCGACAATGACGCTGATCGCCCCATGTTGGCCTTCAGGATCCTGGATTCACAGAGGTCACATACTTCCTAGTTCACTTTCCAAGGACCTTTTCCGAGAGAGTCGGTCTACTCTAACTCGAAAGGTACCTATAACCTCTCCGCTCTGAGTCTGACTACGTTCAGGCTATCGAGATGTTGACAGGAATAAGATTACCGTCTTCCATTTCCGTCTGAAGAATGGGATAAGCTGGCAGTCACAACTATTAAAGAATACGCAAATATGTTGTTGACGGCCTTTGGGCTCAGAGATTTGCGTCTGTCAAACAACAAAGCCTTCACGATCTTTGAGTTCTGTGGAATCTCGAATCTCGCTCACCATCTACTTTTTGTCTCACCTGTTTCTCGGAGTCAGACACTCGTGCGAGTATCAGGCGACATATAGTAGCCCTGAGTTTCTTGTTGACGAACAGTCGGTGCGGTTTATACACCCCAGATGATCGTGTAACATGAGACCAGGTTGGACTGTCAGGCATTCTTCCTTCGGGACTGAATCGCCTTTTTGCTCCTCGCTCCTTTCTCCTGGCACCAGAAGCTCGAGTCAGGAGTTGATTCGCTGACGACGTTGGGTTGCGTTGATACACCCCCAAGGTTTGCTTAGATTGAATCGCCCAGGCAGTCCAGACACTCATCCTTCAGCGAAGAATTAGTGCCTGGTCTTCAGGGTACAGCCTTGCTGTCCTTGATTCGTCTGACTGGTCAACTGGTCGGTCACCTGACTTTAGTACAGACGGACTGACTGTGCATGTCCAGATCGAAGCTTTCAATATGGAACTTAGACGTAGTCTGAAGTTCTTGATGTCAAAGCATTCGAACCTCTCCTACCTGTTAACTTCTTGCATGTGATCAGGAAGGCCTTCTTCTAACCACCCTAGATACGACAAAGAGGGTTAGTGAGATTTTTAAGCCATCGTCACAAGTTTTGGCTTTAGAGAACACAAGGCGGTGTGCTCTCTAAGCCTTCGTTTGTGGCCTAAGAATGGAAACCCGTTTTGTCCTTGGGCCAGGAGCTTGGAAGCAAAGGATGGCACAAGTTAGTGGGCAGGAGCCAGAGAGAGTCCTGTGCCCTGTCGGGTCTCTCAAGTTTATTATACTACATAAAACTCAAGAAAGTCGAAGTCATTCGGGCAATCTGCAGTGTTCCGAAAAAGACCAGACTTGCCCATATCGAAGAACACCCTGGTTTTAGTGTTAAGGAGTTCTTTCAAAAATGCTCCTTCATTGTGTTTGCACAAAGATTTGAAATCTTTTTATCTGAATGCTCACGAGGTGAGGGCGCGGCCTCGGAAGCATTTCAACAGAGCATGGCAACTCAGCAAAACATCCTGAGTACCATGTTTTAGCGAAGCAACTCTGTGTTCACTTCACACTCCCTGCGAGATGTGAAGATGGCATATGAGATCTGCTGCTCGCTAGGGCCATACGTGTCTGCAGACACAATCTTGGGGGCAAGAAGTACCACTCATCCTATCCTGTAGAAAATGGTTAGGAAGAGCTCTTAATTTAGTTGTTGAGTCGCCGACAACGGCGACTTCTTAACTCTTAAGCCTTAGTTAACACACCTTAACTTTGGCTAGGTTGGTCAGGTGGTGATTATTATATATTTATATATATATTTATTTTACTTCTTAGCCCTCATGGTATGGTCCAATATGGTCTAGTCACATTGTGGTCACGCCCCCGTTGACAGATCATCTGGAGTGCACCAGCTTTATAGGTAGGTCTCTACCTTGCTGGCAACTCTAGTAAAGCAGAAGCAGACTTGGGTGACAGTAATCACGAAGTCAGCTATGCTAACAGGTGGAACCAAGATGTAAATCATCTGCATGCATTTGTTTCCCAAAAATCCTTCTATTCTGTCCCTTCCCACCTCCAAAGGTGGGATTCAGCTATATATATATCGACAGGTAAGTTTCATGAACAAAATGATATTGTTATGATACAATAAAGTTTGTTCATACTTACCTGGCAGATATATATAATCAAGTACCCACCCACCTCCCCTCAGGGGGCAGTGGAAATAAAAATTATGAATAGAAAATGGGAATGGTTCCTGATACCCGCCTCCCAGCGGCGGGAATGGGTACTAACCACCTGGCCGACCACTGCGTGTGTCGGAAGTTTTTAAAATTCTGTTGGACTCAGAAAATACAGCTATATATATATCTGCCAGGTAAGTATGAACAAACTTTATTGTATCATAACAATATCATTTTATTGTAGTGTCTTACCGAACAATTATAGAGCCGTGGATTTTGCCACGAGCGGCAGGATACTAAATTCAAATTTAGCGCGTCGGCATCGCCAACACGGTGGTGATGAGTCATCTCCCTCCACTCGCGGGAGAACCAGGTACAACTGCCCAGGTGAATCCAATTCTTTTCCTGCCGGCGTCCCGTGAACATCGGTGTTCGGTGCGGTTGGATGACTTTTGCTTCGCTTTTTTCTTGTGGATTTGATCTTCGGAATTGGTGAAGTACTCTTTTTTGGCGTTGTTGTTATTTTGCTTTTTATTTAGGCGTTGCCATGTCGGATTCTAGTCCGTCGGGAGTTAGGTTTTGCATCTCAGGATGTAAAAATTAGAGTTATCCAAGTTAGAGTATGATTCTCACACTAAAGTGTTAAGTGTAGGGGACAGGTTTGTTCAGCAGATCGAACATGTAACGAGTGTAGTGATTGGACTGATTCTCAATGGAAGTTTTTTAGTTCATACTCGGAGAAATTAGCTAAAGACAGAATTAGAAAAGCAGCGCTTAGGGAAAGTAGACTTGGCTCTGCTTCGTCTTGCGATGCATCTGTTCCTTCTGTTTCTCCTCAAATTGTTATGTCTCCTTTAACTACACCTCCTATTCCTCCTACTAATCCCACTTCTCCGGCTTCCCGTGTAGTTTCTTCCGACACCATTGCCAGTCTGGAATCGAGGTTAGATCAGAAATTTTTTTTCGGTACTAGCGAATACGGTTTTGCAACTTGGTAATTCAGTTAAGACATTTTTGGAGAAAGCGGGCTTCAGGTAAGAGTGTAGTTGAGGGTGCGTCTGTCTGTCCTGACACGTCTCCTAGACAAAGGTCACTGTCCAGCTCCCCCGCACCGGGGAGAAGACATACCGGAAGTCCAAGGGAGTCGATCGGGATTTGCCACAGACAGGCGCCTCTCTTGTTGAGCCTGTTGCGCCTCAACAGGGCTCGGTTAAGCGTTGGAAAGGTGTTGCGGTCAGACGCCTTTCGAATGATTCAAGCGATTCGTCTCCGGTCGCGCGGTGCTCTTGGCGAGATTCGCCCGTTTTTCGCGTCCCTTAAAGAGGCGTTCAGGCGCCGATTCTTGCGCCTCCTCCAGTCAAGCGGTATAAGGAGCCTGAGAGTAGGGTTGCGCCGCGGCCGTTAGCTCGTTCGTCGCCTCAATCTGTGCCTTTTTCGGCTCCATCTACTAGTAGAGATTGTGGTTTTAGCGCTGTAGCTAGCAGTTCTAAGGGTGTTTCTTTAGGCGCTTTTTCGTCTGTTACGCCTGATGCGCCTGTTTCGCCTCGAATTTCGGCGGCTCCGAGCGAGGCGCAAGTAGTTTTTCCGCCTCCTGCTGAACATTTAGGCTCTTCCAAGCCTACGTTAACTGTTTTTGATTCGTCTCTGGCGCCTTTGCGCAAGCAGTTAGAGATTGTTAACCACCTGGATGAATGAGTCCAAGGGTGGTTCGAAACCTTCAGATCCGGTTGTAGTTCCGTCTACTTCTTCGGCGGTATCGGAGAATGAAGAAGTAGAGGAGGAGGATTCACATCACCTCTCGTGTTTATTCACGTCTCCTTAGATTTCTTCTGGTATCTTATCCAGATTATTTTGAGAAAGCGGCTCCGCGCTCCCCAACTTCGACTTTTTTGATGAGGAGGAAAACTTCAGACCCTCTCCTCCCAAAACTTGTTCTATCTAAAGCGGTTAGACATTCGTTGAAAGAGACTGAGAAATGGATGTCTATGAAAAGAGACTTAGGGAAGGCTCTTTTTTGCTTACCCTCCCTCTAAGTTGCTTCGTAAGAGGTATAGGTTTTATGTAACTGGGGAAGCTCCTTCTCTGGGAGTTTCTGCCTCCTCCCAGGGAGACTTCTCCAGTTTAATCGACCTCTAGAAGATCTGCTTTCGCCGCAGCGAAAGTTTTCTTTACAGCGCCGGAGTTGGACCACGTTGTAAAGAATCAATTTAAACTTTTGGAAGTCTTTAGTCTTCCTTGATTGGACTATTGGCGCTTTAGCAGCCAAGATCGAAGACTGTCCTTCTCTTTCTCAGGAGTTAGCGGAGGATTGGATTGGTGTTCTGTCCCTGTGCGGACAAATCCATTAGGGATGGATGTGATGAGTTAGCTTCGCTCATCGCCTTTGGTACCCTTAAGAAAAGGCAACATTTGGTGCTCCTTTGCTTCTAAAAGGGTTACTTCCCAACAGAAGTCTGCTCTCTTGTTTGCTCCTTTTGTGAAAGATAACCTCTTTCCAGACGATGTAGTGTTGTCAATTTCGTCTGCGCTAGATAAGAAATCTACTTCGGATTTACTGGCACAGTCTACTAAGAGACCTAAAGCTCCTGTGGACGACCTGTTCCTTCTGGTTTCTCCTCTGGCCAAGTGCCTTTTCCAGGGAGAAAACCCAAGCGCTTCTTTCGGCCGAAGTCGAATTTGCGACCTCAGTCTAAGGCTCGGCCAAGGTTAACAAACCTTCCAAATGAAAGCTCGGTTCTTCATGCACCAGTGGGAGCCAGGCTGGCTCCGTTTTGGGAGGAAGTGGGAAAACAGGAGGAAGCAGAAGCCTGGGTAGTGCAAGTACATACTCAAGTTCGGCTATCGTATTCCTCTCGTTTCACCTCCCTCGCTCTCACCTGTGCCAATTCCATTCCAGGCATACTCTCCGGGCTCAGACAAATTTCTGGCGCTAGCCGCAGAAGTGGAAGCGCTTGTTCTCAAAGAAGCGATAGAACAGATAGAAGGGGATTTTCCTCCAGGCTTTTACAATCGTCTTTTGTAGTTCCCAAGTCATCAGGGGGCTGGAGGCCGGTTTTGGATGTGAGCGCCCTGAACTTGCATGTCCAGAAAACAAAATTTCATATGGAGACCACTCGGTCGGTTCTGGAGTCCATCAGACAGGGGGATTGGATGGTCTCTCTGGACATGCAAGACGCTTATTTTCACATTCCGATACATCGCGAATCTCGGAAGTACCTGAGGTTCATGTTCGAAGGCAAGGTGTTTCAGTTTCGGGCGCTTTGCTTCGGACTAGCGACCGCTCCTCAAGTTTTCACCAGGGTTCTATCCCCGATAGGAAGCTGATTGCATATTAGGAGTAAGAATCTCCCTCTATCTGGACGATTGGCTTCTCCGGTCGGAATCAGAGAGTCGGTGCATGAAGGACCTTGGAACAACTCCTGGATCTTGCCAGAAAGTTAGGAATTCTGGTCAACAAACAGAAGTCCCAGTTGGTTCCATCTCAGAGCATCCTTTATTTGGGGATGATTCTGAATGCTCAAGTTTTTCGGGCTTTTCTGTCCCCGAAGAGGGTTCAAGGCTGTCTGGAGACAGTTCAGGAGTTCTTGGACAAAAAGGTAAGTTCTGCCAATCAGTGGATGAGGCTCCTGGGCAAATTGACGTCAGTGGAGAAATTTGTGACGTTGGGAAGACTGCACATGAGACCTCTGCAGTTTTTCCTGCGAGCCTCTGGTGCAGGAAGACACAACCAGACTCGATTACCTTTCCTGTCACAGATCAAATAAAAGAGGACCTAAGGTGGTGGCTCTTCGAGCAAGGTTGGAAGAAGGGTTAGATTTACGACCCATCCTCCCGAACCTACAGTTCTTTTCCGACGCATCGGACACAGGTTGGGGAGCCCTACTGGGAAATCAACGGACTTCAGGAGCTTGGTCGGAGAAGGAGAAGTTCCAACATAAATGTAAAGGAACTGTTAGCAATTTTCTTGGGGCTCAGACAGTTTCGGAGCTTAGTAGAAGGTCGAGTAGTGGCAGTGCATTCCGACAACTCCACGGCTCTCTCGTACGTGCGGAAACAGGGGGGGACTCAGTCTTTCTCTCAGTGAATAGTTAGAACCCGTGAATGTTTGGAATCCCTATGAAACGCTAAATACAGCCTATTTTGTTCGTTAAAACTCAAGAAAAACCCACTAAAAATTTGTATACTTGGTTTTTTTAATAGTTTTATCACAAAAGTGCATTTTATGATGAAATTGATTAAAAAACCAGGAGTTTGTGGATATTTCTCAGAAAAATAACACGAATGTGCGAATTTTCTGCAAATAATGCGGGGAAACGTTCCCGAGAGAAATCTGTGAATGTGTGAGTCCGCAAATCTGGAGAACACGAATACACTTAGAATTTTTTTGCGGATGAAAGGAACTAAAAAAAAAAAAAAAAAACTGTTGTACACATTAATATCGAGTGGTTAATAGCAAAGGAGTCTTTTTTGAGTAGCAGTAGATCACACTGAGGCTCAAAAGTCAAAGGCAGGCAAGGCTGCCCTATTCAGAATAACTGTATAGGAAAATTATAGCCTTGTTGATAGATAATAAACTGTATAATAATCTGTTAATACTTGCCACCTATTTCTGTTATGATATTACAGGATCATCATGGTGTTTTTTGTTTGTGGTGGTTGTGGGGAAACCCTCAAGAAGAATCAGGTGGAGAAACATACCTTCAAATGTCGTTCCTGTCAGAGCCTGACCTGTATGGACTGTTCCAAAGAGTTCTGGTGAGTAAAATTTTCATTTTATATAAGTAACTTATCAAGTAATCACATAGCTATTGTTTCAACTCGCATGGCAGCTTAAATTTTAAAATTCACGGTAGCACGACTTTTGTTTTGGGTAGGTGACTAGCCCCTCCCACTTTTAGGGAAGGCAAGGAACAACTCGGCAAAGAGCTTCAATTTGTTTATGCCGGCTTATAACAGTAGATCAGTTGTAAGCAGTGGCTAATTTTGGAGTTCTTTGCATTCCAGTTGATGGTTCACCCAGTTGGTGAGGTATTCTTGCATTTGGTAGCCCTCTCAGCACAATTAGTCACTGTTAGGCTCTTTGTGAGACCAACTTTACTTATTTTGACATATTTTCACAATTGGGGACACCTTTTTTCATGAATTAGACTTTGTTGTTAATTGCTTTGTGTATGATGTCTAACTCAAGCTCATCTAGTATCAGGCGCAATACTAGATTGACTAAGACCCGCATACCCTTTGCACAGATTGTAGGGGTTGGGTATGTTCAGTAGATTTGACATATTAGGAATGTAAAAACTTGGATAGTAAAGAGTGGAAGAATTCAAGGACACATTTATCTAAGTTGGAAAGAGACAAGAAGAGGAAGGTGGCTTCTAGAGCCAGTAATAGTAAGAAGCTAGTCAGGGTTCTGCTAAGTCTTCTGATAATAATAATATTCCAGCTATTTCTGAACTTGTGTCTTTTGTGTTTACCATTCCCAGCCCTCAGACTACTACCCTCTCCTTTATCTGGCTCCTACACTTCTGAACCTGACCCCATTGCCAGCTTCGAGTCGAGATTTTAACAGAAATTCGGTTTAACAATGAGCACTATGGCCTGATTAGGGGCTTCAGTGACACTCCTAATGCACAAAATAGGTGAAAAAACTGCAAGTGAAGTGTTGGTGGAGGTGGTTGCTTGTTCCGCCGATTCTCTTAGGCAAAAGTCAATGCAATACTTCCCTGAACCTGGGAGGAGTCATACTGGTAGACCAAGGGAGGTCGGTGGGGTCTGCCCAGGGGTAGTTGTCCCCCAGTCGAACCTGTTGTTGCATCCCACATTACGACTGAGAACTGTTGGAAAGGCATCTCAATGGAAGAGTGTCATCTTTCTTCAAGTTCTGAGGAGTCTAGTCCCAGTTGGCAGTAGCACTTTACAGATGAATCATGGCCATTGGAAAGGTGTGCAGTGGATGTGACACACTTCCCTTTGGTGCCCTGCAAAGGTTCAGAGAACCTGCTCGCAGTCTTTGTTCATCCTGCAGTTACTGGGATGGCCTGGAGTGTTTTTCATCAAAGTGCTCGAATGGCTAGAGTCAGCATTCAGCTCCCTAGCATTCCACCCTTCACAAATGCGCTTCTTCCACAGTGCTCAGCACCCAGCAGTTTCAGAGCTCTCACTAGTGCCCGAGCACCCATTAGCGCCCACGAATGCCCGACTGCTGCCAAGTGCCCGACACCAGCTTCTGTGGTGCTACCTCCTCTTCTTCAGACACCTGTGTCAGGTGCTCAGGTGTCCGCAGTTGCTGGTCCTTCATTGGCACCCGTTCAATACCAAATCGACAACATTTTGGGCTTGCTTATGAAGGTACCTTCGGCTTCGGCACCTCAACTTCTAACAGACTTGTCCTTGTCCCCAGTGTCATCGAACATGGAAGTGGAAGTAGACAAAGTCACTCCATCTTCAGCTTGTGTGACATTGCTGAGATTTTTGCTAGTTTCCTTTCCTGATTTCTTCTCACTAGCAGCCCCAGCTTCACCATCTTCAGCATTTTTAATGAGAAACCAGCTTGTTGACTCCACTAGGCTCCCTAAGATGGTGCTTTCATCCTCAGTGGGGAAGGCCTTAAATGAGATTGAGGGTTGGCTCTTAGAGAAAAGGGAGCAGGGTATGGCCTCCTTCAGTGTTCGAAGGTCCTTCCTTGGGAGTCTATGACTCCTACCCAGGGGACTTCTGTGGGTGATTGATTCTCTCAGAGATCAACTTTTTCATCAGCCAAAGTGGTGTTCCTTTCGCAATGAAACTGGACCATCTCCTCAAGAACCTTTTCAAAGTCTTTAAGTTCCTAAGTTTCTTAGACTGGTCTGTAGGAGCCCTTGCACTTAAAATATAGGGCTGTGCCCTTTTGCCTGAAGATTGTGCCGCAGACTGGCTTGGTGTCCTCTCTTGTACTGATAAGGGCAATTAGAGGCATTTCCCAGGAGTTGGACCCTCTCTTTGCCTATGGGGATGCATCGTACACCTCCAAAGAGGTGACTTCTTTGCTAAAGTCGGCTCTCCTCTTCTCACCGCTAGACTGTCAGCACCTGTTCCTCAGTCCAAAGTGCACGAAATGGCGTTGGACCTCCAAAAGAAATATACACAGGACCTTCCTCACTCAGTCTACTAGACGGCCTTGGGAGATGGCAGTCTTTGGTGTCAAGACAGTCTCTCCTCTTCAGCCACAGCCCTTTGCTAGTACTAGTAGAAGGCAAATGGCTTACTCCAGACCTCACTCAAATGTCTCTTCTCACTTCAAAGGTCCTCCTTCTAAGTGAGGAGGCACCCCCTTAATGACAGGTAGTCCCCCCCTGTTTATCTGCAGGGGTACTGATAAGTGAAAACCGCCATTAACTAAAACTCGGCTGTTTATAGTGCTTATGGCGCCAATAAATGGTTAATGGTGCCTCTGTTAGGTATGTTATGGTGCCATATATTGCCGATTGTTCCTACGCAATATACAAACCCTTGGTTCTATGAAGTCCTTCGGGAGGGATATCTACGCCCCTTCAAGTCTCCGCCACCCCTCACCAACCACCCAGTCTGGCTTCCTTCGTACATAATAGGGTCGCTGATGCACCAGACCCTAGTGGAAGAAGTAAGAAGATGCTGAGCAAGAACATCGTAGAAGTCATGTCGGATTGGTCCCCAGGTTTCTACAGCCGGGTCTTTCTTATAAAGAAGACCTTGTGGGGTGGGGGGAGAAGATGGAGACAGTCATAGACCTTTCTCCCCGATCAGATTCATTTGCCAGACTTGGTTCAAGATGGAGACAACACGACCAGTGCTTGTCTCTATCTGGGAGAACGACTTCATACTTATTGCGGACTTGAAGGACTTGTATTTCCAGATACCCATCCACAGGTCCTCCTGCAAGTACCTCCTCTTTGTCCCCTGGAGAGACGGTCTACCAATTCAGGGCACTCTGTTTCGGGCTTTCAACTGCTCCCCAGATGTTCACAAGAATGTTCAACCTGGTCTCAGCTTGGGTACATTCGCACAGGATATGTCTTGTGAGGTATCTCGATGATTGGCTAGTTCTGCCAAGCTCCCGCTTGCAGTTGCTACAGGACAGGGATCGACTCCTTGAGTTTTGCCTGGATCTAGGGATCCTGGTGGTAAATCACAAGAACTGATCTCGAGGCCCAAGCAGAAGAGTTGTGGACCTGGGCATGCTGATAGACCGGTAAGCAGCAAGTCTACTCCTACGACTCACGTATCAGCAGGTTTCAGGGGAGTCAGCGAGGCGGTTCCTGTCTTGACAGGAGCACCGTTCAGCTCTGATAGGTCATGTTAGGTTACCTGTCATCCTTAGAGAAGCTGGTCCCTCAGGGACAGCTTCACCTTTGGTCTCTCCAATAGGGACTGAGAGAGCACTGGTCTCAGTCCCGCAACCCTCAGTCTCTTCTTATCCCCATCTCGCAGGAGGTAAGAAGAAGGCTTGGACTGGAGGCTCAACAACAGGAACCTCATAATATGAGTTGATCTCTCCAACTCCCCTCTGGACATGCTTCTGTTCTCGGATGGATTGACCGAGGGATGGGGCGCACCCCCTGCTGCCTGCAGGGGTGTGGGGACCTAACGACAGACACTTCACATCAACATCCTGGAACTCAAGGCACCTTATCTGACTCCAAGACTTTTAGGAATGTGATGGGACACTCCATGGTGTTGATGAGCAACACCACAGTAGTGGCATAACATCAACAAGCAAGGGGGATATGCCTCTCTTGAGCAGCTTCATCAATGACAGTGTAGGGTGCAATGAGTGGCCGTAGCACACTCGGTAGAGCTGTCAGCCAGATAATTCCTGGCAAGAGGAATGTAGTGGCAGACAAACCCAGCTGCCAGAATCAGGTGGTAGGTACTGAGTGTCTCCTCCACCAAGATGTAAGCCTTGAGGTTTATGCCTTTCCCCCATTCTGCCTGATTCGAGCATTGATCAGCAGTGCACTGATCACCCTGAATCTTCAGATGATTCTGGAAGCACCCAAGGGCCCCCTGTTATTTGAATCCAAACCTTCTGGCTCTTCTCTCTGGGGTGCCAAGAAAGATTCCCCCATGGCAGAACCTGCTGTGCCATCCACATGTCGAACAGTATCACCAAGTAGTGTTGTCCCGGTGCCTTCACGGCTGGAGGTTATCCACCATTTCTTGTGAGCAAGAGGCTTTTCTTGTCGAGAGCAACAGAAATGGCAGGATATCTCAGACAGTCCCTCTGCAGCCAGCATACCAGGGAAAGTGGGGCCACTTCTGTGGTTGGTGTCGTAGACAGGGTATCTCTCCGGTCAGAGCCACTCTTCAGCAGGTTACAGTTTTTCGCCAAGAGAAGCTCCTTTCCGTCTCAGCTGTAAAAGGCTACAGTGCCGCACTGGTCTTAGTTTCGAAGCTGGAGGGTATTGATATCTCGTTCTTCAAGATATTACTCATAAGGAGCTTCAAAAGGTCTTGCCCACCCAGGGACCTCAGGTCCCCTGAGTGGGACGTGACTGTCATGTTGCAGAACCTGACTTGTGCCCCTTACGAGCCCCTTCGGGAGTCATCAGACAGGGATCTGACCACCAAGACCATTTTTCTACTTGCCGTGGCATCAGCAAAGAGAGTTGGCAAACTACATGGTCTTTCTTATGATGCAAACACTCTAGGGGATGGTGATATGTTATGCTCGACTTCACCCCGAACTTCATAGTGAAGACTCGGAATCCATTGGTCCCTGACACCAGATTCGAGTCCTTCACCTACCCCTCCCTGCGTGCCTCCGTGGATGATGATCCAGACGCGATGCTGCTTGTCCCGTTAGAGTACTATGGTGCTATCTGAAGAGAACTTGACGTTTCTGGCATGAGTGTCGACGACACTTCATTAGCACTAGTGGTTCCAAGTAGAGATGTCCAAGAACACTATTTCTTCTGGCTTCATGAGACGATCAGGAAGGCATAACTCTACTGCTAAAAACATCACGGGTACACTTCATCAGAGAGCTCACGAGGTCGGGGGCATTGCTCTGTTTCTCGCATTCCGTAAGTACCTGTCAGTTCATCAGGTTCTGAAAGTGGGGGTCTTTCACGCTAGATTACCTTTACCTCTCATTACTTTTGGGATATTACCCACAGGCCCTTGGACACTTTTCCTTGGGACCAGTGGAGGCTGCTCAACAAGTTGTGTAGCTTACCTAGCTCCTTTAACCCATAAACGCCGAGCTGGTATTTCCGAAAGTGTCTCCTGTATGCCGGCGGCATTCACGAGTGAGCGCCGAAATGGAAAAAAAAAATTTTTCAAAAAATCACAGCACACTTAATTTTCAAGATTAAGAGTTCATTTTTGTCATTGCCTGAAGTTTAGTATGCAACCATCAGAAATGGAAAAAAAATATCATATAAATATTGAAATATATGACTGCGAAAAAAAATTTCATATATAATTGTATACAAATCGCACTGTGAGCAAAGCGGTTAAAGCTGATGAGTTAATTATTTTTTCGTTGTATTGTACACTAAATTGCAATGATTTTGGTATTTAACAAATTGTAAAACGATCAAAGCAACACAGCGAAAATATTATCACAATATGATGCATGAATTCGTAATGCGAGGTCGTAAAAAAAAGCAGTTTTCAAAAATTCACCATAAATCGAAATATTGTGCTAAAGACTTCCCGTTTGTTGCAAAATGAAGGAAATTGATTGAATATTACTAGACTGTAAGTTTTATAGCTTACAATTGCAGTTTTCGACCATTTCGGTCGAGTTAAAGTTGACTGAAGGTCAAATTTTTTCTATTTATCGTTATTTATATGAAAATATTTCAAAACTGATATTAGCTACAACCATGGGTTGTTTTTTGTTGTATTCTACATGAAATTGCTCACATTTTCATACATAAATCTTTATGTAACGGCTAATTTAAAATGTGCAACCATTACGACAATCGGACGAAAAAATTTGATTTTTTCGGAAGTTACCGCGCGGACGTAAGGAAAAAGTTTTTTTCATAAATTCACCATAAATTGAAATATTTTGCTAGAGACTTCCAATTTGTTGCAAAATAAAGGTAAATGATTGAATATTACTAGAATGTAATAGTTTTAGCTTACAATTGTGTTTTTTTACCATTTCAGTCGCGTCAAAGTTGACCGAAGGTTGAAAATTTGGCACATCATTATTTATATGAAAATATTTCAAAACTGATAAAAGCTACAACCATGGGTTGTTTTTTGTTGTATTCTAAATGGAATTGCGCACATTTTCATATATAAAACTTTATGTAAAGCTAATATGAAACTTTGCAAATGTTACGACAATCGGACGAAAAAAATTTCTGATTTTTTCGGTAGTTACCGGACATAGGAAAATGTTTTTTTCAAAAATTCACTATAAATCAAAATATTGTGCTAGAGACTTCAAGTTTGCTGCAAAATGAAGGTAAATGATTAAGTATTACTAGAATGTAAGAGTTTAGCTTACAATTGCGGTTTTCGACCATTTCAGTCGAGTCAAAGTTGACCGAAGGTGGAAATTTTGGCACTTATCGTTATTTATATGAAAATATTTCAAAACTGATAAAAGCTACAACCATGGGTTGTTTTTTGTTGTATTCTAAATGAAATTCCACACATTTCCATATATAAAACTTTATGTAACAGCTAATATAAAACTGTGCCAACATTATGACAATCGTACGAAAAAATTTCAGATTTTTTCGGAAGAGTTACCCCGCGGACGTAAGGGAAAAGTTTTTTTTTCATAAATTCACCATAAATCAAAATATTGTGCTAGAGACTTCCAATTTGTTGTAAATTGAAGGTAAATGATTGAATATTACTAGAATTTAAGAGTTTTAGCTTACAAGTACGTTTTTCGACCATTTCGGTAGAGTCAAAGTTGACCGAAAGTTGAAATTTTGGCACTTATCGTTATTTATATGAAAATATTCCAAAACTGATAAAAGCTAAAACCATGAGTTGTTTTTGTGTTGTATTCTACATGAAATTGCACACATTTTCACATATAAAACTCTGTTACAACTAATATAAAATGGTGCAAAAAAAAAAATTATGTCAAAGTGACATAATTTCTGAGATGTGTCGCTGATGCTTTTTTTAGTGCAAGAAGAAAGAAAATTCGCGCTTGCGCGCCTGGGTAACGATTGTAAACAAAACAACAGCTTGATCCGTGAACTCTCAGCATCCCTCAAGGTGCGTGATTCAAAAGTTTTTGCCTAGTATGCCTATAACTATTTTTCCACAAATTTTTAAAAAAAACTTTTGCGCGTCTATGTTTCGTACGTCAATTCAGTACCCAACAGACAATTTTTGTCAACGTTTAATACGTCCAATAGGCATTTAAGGGTTAATAGGACAGAATTGCATCTTGCCTCGTTGTATGGTATGATTGAGCATGATAAGGGGGCACATACTCTCCCCCTTATGAGTAAACCCAGAAGACTGACTAGGATCTTGCAGTTCTTTAACTCCGATCAGAAGTCAGTGGCTGGTTCCCTTCCTTGCTCTTACACACCGGAAGGAAATCTCGAAATCTCAGATAGGCAGAGATTCCACCCACCAATCAGTGACTTCCTATCATAAAGGAGCCGAAGGTTTTTTTTATATCACATACAAACAAATCACAGTGTTTTAAATTGTATTTATTCTAGCTATACAAACCTGAAGTCCTTTACACTAACTGCCCACCTCATGCCACCCCTCAATCTACTACCTGGACCAGTAGTTAACTACCAAACCACCTTGTTAAAGAATTCAGCAGCCATGTCCAGGCTATGCCTTGAGTAATTCCCATTGAAAATGACCTCAGTTTTTGTATAGCGAGGAAAAGGACAATTTACTTTCAAAATTGTGATTTTTATGGCGCTAGACAAGTGCCATAAAAACCGATCGCCATTAACCGAGTCCACTGGTAACCGAGGACTGCCTGAACCTCACTTTTCCTTCTGCAGGTGAGGTGGCTGGGCTAGGCCAAGCATGGTATTCCCTTGAGCTTGTGGGACGCCTACGAAGAGGCACTGCTGGTACACCTGAACAGAGGATCCATTAGCCCTGTTACCCACGTTGTTGCCACCACACCACAGCAACCATAACCAAGGCGGGCTACTATGCTCAGCTGCACCTGGTTTAGACCCACAACCCAACGAATGTCTGCTCTTAGGTATCAATGGCTTTGCAACGCCACGTTGCCATCACACCACCTCCCACCGCCCACAGAGCCGCCGCCTCCAGGATTGGGGATGGCACCCCTACCTGTATCCAGGTTCCCTGCTCCACCCCTGTATCCCTTGGTGGTGACAGAGGTGACATTGCTGCTATGCCTGTTAACCCTCTTACGCGAAGCCCTAAAATCAAAACCTCTCTCGTATGCCGGGGCGGGTTTTGGACTGAGCGCGGAAGCGGAAAAAATAATTTTTTTCAAAAAATCACAGTGCGCTTAGTTTTGGGGAAGAAATTAAGAGTTCATTTTTGCCTCCTTTTTTTGGCATTGCCTCAACTTTAGTATGCAACCATCAGAAATGAAAAGAAATATCATGATCATATGTAAATAATGCAATATATGGTAGCAAAAAAAAAAATTCATACATAATTGTATTCAAATCGCGCTGTGCGAAAAACGGTTAAAGCTAAAGTTACTTTTTTTTAGTTGTATTTTACACTAAATTGTGATCATTTTGATATATAACACATTGTAAAATGATAAAAGCAACACTGGAAAAATATTATCACAAAATGATGCACGAATTTGTAATGCGCGGACGTAAGAAAATGTTTTTTTCAAAAATTCAGTTAATCTAAATATGTTCTAGAGACTTCTAATTTGTTTCAAAATTAAGAAAATTGATTGAATATTACAATACTGTAAGAGTTTTAGATTAGAATTGCAGATTTCAACCATTTCGGACGAGTTAAAGTTGACCGAATGTCGAAATTTTTATATATATTTTTTTTAATATGCAAATATTTTGGAAATGAGAAAAGCTACAACCTTCAATTATTTTTTGTTTTATTCTTCATGAATTTTCGCACATTTTCATATAAGAAACTATAAAACGGCTAATATGAAAAGGAGCAAATATTAGGATAATGCGACATATGCATTTCGGAGATTTTCGGCCGCGAATCGGCACGCAGAGGGAAAGAAAGTTTTTTTTTTAAAATTAACCATAAATTTAAATATTGTGCTAGACACTTTTAATTTGTTTCAAAATTAAGATAAATGACTGTATGTTACTAGATTGTAAGAGTTTTAGCTTACTATTGCGTTTTTCAACTATTTCGGTAAAGTCAAATTTGACCGAACGGGTTGTTTTTTAATTATTGTGATTTATATGCAAATATTTCGAAAACGAGAAAAGCTACAACCTTCAATCATTTTTTGTTGTATTCTACATGAAATTGCGCACATTTTCATATATAAAACTTTATGTAATGGCTAATTTTAAATGGTGCAAACATTTCGACAATCGCACGAACAAAATTCTAATTTTCTTCGGAAGAGTTACCGCGCGGACGTAAGGAAAAATTTTTTTTTCATAAATTCGCCATAAATCAAAATATTGTGCTAGAAACTTCCAATTCATTGCAAAATGAAGGTAAATAATTGAATATTACTAGAATACAGGCAGTCCCCGGGTTACGACGGGGGTTCCGTTCTTAAGATGCGTCGTAACCCGAAAACTACTAATTTGCAATTTTTCTTAGGGCCGTATCTAAAATTATCACTAATTTACTTTTTTTCATGTGCAACACTGTGTATTCACAAATTACTGTATATTTTCATTAAAATACAAGAGAGAGAGAGAGAGAGAGAGAGAGAGAGAGAGAGAGAGAGAGAGAGAGAGAGAGAGAGAGAGAGAGAGAGAGAAATAACTCCTTAGGTTTCAATAGATTGAAATGAACATCTGTAGGAGGCAACTTTTTCCCCCTCCCATGAATACATATATTTCTCCAGAGAGAGAGAAAGATAGAAAGAGAGGACTGTGCAATTATGTTTGTCTGTCTATCAATTCTTTTGCTGAGAGCGAGAGAGATAAAAGGAAGAAATGAAAACACCAAATGTATGACAAGTATCTTGTGGAGAGAGAGAGAGAGAGAGAGAGGAGAGAGAGAGAGAGAGAGTTGTCCTTACAGTATTTAAAAGAAGAGAAATGGAATGATTATTGATTATTTAAAATACTCAGATATGAATTTTGTACTTATAGTATTATTATTGGAAAATATTAATGATAAACTTATTACATACACGTCCATGAAAATGATCTTATCTCAGAGCGGAGAGAGAGAGAGAGAGAGAGCGAGAGAGAGAGAGAGAGATTACATAAAAAACCATTAAATTCGTTGACCCATTGTATGGCATTGTTAAGCTTGAGTGTCACTCGAGTTCGAGGTGGGGAAATGATACAGAAAAAAGACAAAGGGAAGAATTTTCTTTTGAAATTAGTTATCGTATTATTACTACTTCTATTATTATTATTATTATTTGAAAATATAATAAACACGTGCATCTACCATAAAAATTCTCTCATCTCAGTAAGAAAGAGGAATTATCCTTACAAGTGAAATGGAAAAGTCATTTTCATCTCTTTAAAATATGACCATTATGAATTTTGTAATTAAAGTTTTATTGTTATTATTATTATTATATTATTATTATTATTATTATTATTATTTAATAACTGAAATTATCAATAAACATTTTACATACTAGTACCATAAAAATTCTTTCATCTTGGTAAAGAGAGAGAGAGAGAGAGAGAGAGTGTTTATCTCTGTTTTATAAGCTTCCAGCGAAAGAGAGGGAGGGAGTTACCACTACGTATGACATATTATTATCTGTGGCAAAAGGAGAGAGAGAGAGAGAGAGAGAGAGTTAACCTTAATTAAAAGTTGACATGGATAGATTAGTACGTATTGTATTTCTTTAAAATACTATCACATATGAATTTTGTAATTACAGTTATTATTATTATTATTATTATTATTATTATTATTATTATTATTATTATTAGTTTGAAAGTATTAAAAACAAATAGTACAAGTACATAAAAAATCTCGAGTCTCAGTAAATGAGAGAGAGAGAGAGAGAGAGAGAGAGAGAGAGAGGAGAAATGTCAGGAGGGGGGGGGGGGGGGGGGGGGGGGGGGGGGGGGGGGGGGGGGGGGGGGGGGGGGGGGGGGGGGGGGGGGGGGGGGGGGGGGGACGTGATTCAGGAACCACGTGATTGCAACAGATTCTCTCCCACAGAACTTGATATATAGCTGACAGTTTTAGTACCTGGATCTCGAAAAAGGCTACTGGAAGTTACTTCAAGAAGACTGGGATTTCCTTCATTCTTCCATAATTTTTTAAATATAAGCTAAAATCTTACTAATTCACTATGGTATTTTTCTTTATGAATTGATATTATTGCTGTGTAAATTAATATTAATATTTGAAAATAGTAAATCATTTATTTATTTATCATATTAAAAAACATACAGCTTTGTAGTATAGAGAGAGAGAGAGAGAGAGAGAGAGAGAGAGAGAGAGAGAGAGAGAGAGAGAGAGATTGATAGTGATTATTTTCGTTGGAAATACAAAGAGAGAGAGAGAGAGAGAGAGAGAGAAACTGTGCTAAACTATAAAGGATTCTTATCTTATCATAGTATGTGTTTTTTAAAAGCGTCGTAACCTCGGAACAAGTGTCGTAACCCAGGGCGGATTTTTCAATGAATATTTAAGAAAAAGCGTCGTAACCTCGGAACGTCGTAAGCCGGACCCGTCGTAACCCGGGGACCGCCTGTATAAGATTTTTAGCTTACAATTGCGTTTTTTGACCATTTCGGTAGAGTCAAAGTTGACCGAAGGTTTAAATTTTGGCACTTATTGTTATTATATGAAATATTAAACAAAACTGATAAAAGCTTCAACATGGGTTTTTGTTTTTTTAGTTGCATTGTGCATGAAATTGCGCACATTTCCATATATAAAACTTTATGTAACGGCAAATTTAAAATGTGCAAACATTAGGACAACCGCACAAAAAAATTTATCGGAAGAGTTACCGCGCGGACGTAAGGAAAAAGTTTTTCATAAATTCACCATAAATCGAAATATTGTGCTGGAGACTTCCAATTTGTTGCAAAATGAAGGCAAATGATTGAATATTGCTAGAATATAAGAGTTTTAGCTTACAATTGCGTTTTTCGACCATTTCGGTAGAGTCAAAGTTGACCGAAGGTTGAAATTTTGGCACTTATCGTTATTTATATGAAAATATTTCAAAACTACTAAAAGCTACAATCATGAGTATTTTTTTTTGTATTCTACATGAAATTGCGCACATTTTCACATATAATACTCCATGTAACGGCTAATTTAAAATGGTGCAAAAATTATGTCAAAGTGACGAAATAATTTCTGAGATGTGTCCCTGATACTTTTTAGTGCGATAAGAAAGAAATTCGCGCTTTCACACCTGCATAACGATTGTAAACAAAACAACGCCTTGATCCGTGAACTCCCAGCATCCCCCAAGGCACGTGATTCAAAAGTTTTCGGCTGGTAGGCCTATAAGTATTTTTCCGCGAATTTAAAAAATAAAATTTTTTTTAGTAGACGTATAATACGTCCAGTCGGCATACGGGAGACTTTTTGACTCTACGTTTAATACGTCCAATCGGCGTAAGAGGGTTATGATGCCCACTACTGCTCTTGCTCATGGGCTTGATCATGCTCCTGTAGGTGGACCTATCCCTGTTGCCAACCCTGCTCCTGCTCCTGCCCCTGCTCTTGGTCCCCAGTTTGCTGATGTTCCTTTAGGAGCTCTGATTTCAGTTCTGGAGAAGCTGTCAAAGAGGAAGTTGAAGAAGAAGGGATCGAAGTTGTCGCCGTCTTCATCTTCGTCTACGTCATCTTCGTTGTCTTAGTCTGCCGCCTCCTCACCTCCCCCTTTGAGGGCTTCACAGCCTAAGAAGGGGAAGGTAGCCTCGCCACCCCCTAAGAAGTCTCTCCACAAGATTTCTGTATCCTCTCTTCAGGGAGGAGGTAGTTGGATCTCTCGTCGGCTCTCCCACTCTTTCAGGAGAGGGAACCGAGTGTTACGGATCAGGATCTGCTCAGGTTCTTTATTACAATAAAAAAAAAGGATTCAACACCAAAAATTGAAACATGGGATACGAATATAGAAAGAAACTTAATCAGAACACAAGTTTATTTACAAGCTTATTCAGAAAGATGAATGAAGCATGATTTCTTCTATTTACATAACAAAATTAAATCAGACTATATGTGAAAAGTGGGGGAACAGTGCAGTAATGAAATACTTGCTGGCCAGTTTTACAGCTGTTGAGATCAGTGCTCGATACGATGGCTTCATGAGGGGACAGTAAAAGCTCCAGGTGGGCTTCTTATCTTTGCACTGTAGGAAGGAATGACAGCCCTGGAACTTGAAAGGTGGGTTACTACTCAAAACCACTAGCAGATGTTTCTTCTCTGAAAGAGTTTACTTGTCGTTGGGATTCTCTCTCTCTCTCTCTCTCTCTCTCTCTCTCTCTCTCTCTCTCTCTCTCTCTCTCTCTCTCTCTCTCTCTCTCTCTCTCTAACTACAAACTTTACTTTCTTGTTTCTGTTCCCACTCACTCCTGTGTCCTCTCGCTTCTCTTCTACTCTTCCTCTCTTATCCTTCGTCTCTCTTCTTCTCTTCTCTTCTCTGATCCTTTTCACTTCCTCAGAGTCCTGTATATATACGTCAATCTTAGGGTGGGGCTGAAAGGGCAGAGCTAACCAGCGAACATTTTCACACACGCAAACACACACGCGCGTGTTAGGAACTTTTCAGGAGACTCTGGAGGAAATGTTACTTGTTCCGACACGGCATACAAACCTTCGGTCCTTTTACAATAGGAAGGTACCAGCGGCAGCTGGATAGGTCGTAAGCTTTCGAACAAGGGGTTCGGTAGTTAACTAACTGCTTGTCCGACAGGCGCGCGCGCGCGACTGGGAGGTAAACAAACCACTTTTGCTTTCGGCCTGCTGGCGTGTAGACGTGTATCATCGCTCTCTGCCCGCTTCATCGTCGTTGCTTTCGCATGGTTGTGTTTTTCTTTTTCTATTTATCTTGTGAAACTGAATTGTAAGTACAATCATTTCATATTTATTTCCATTGATTCAATTGTGAATTAAAGGATCGTTGGTTCTCCACGCCCTCCGATTACCCCGAGTGCCGGACTGAAGGCGTAAGTGCGGGATTCATTTTTTCCCAGAAATGATCCTCGTATTGTGTATGCTCGGTGCCGAGGGCGGGGAGAGCACTCGCTCCGAGCTTATATTTTGGTTGGAAATGTGTAGATGAAAATCGTAAGTAAGTGCCTTTTCATTTATATTTTTTTGACCTGTATGCTCGTTGCCGAGCGAATGCGCTCGGCACGAAAAACTTATTCTGTATGGAAGTGGAATCACAAGTACAGTATTCTTTTTCATTTTCATATATTTATTTTGATTGTAGCAATACTCATTTTGGATCAGTTTCCGCTCTTACCACGGAAATTGATCCTTTCCCCTTTTTATTTGAATGAAGTGAAATCGCAAGTGCAGTTCTTTTTCATTTTCATATTTTATTGAGATTGCATTATTTACTTGGATCAATGTTTCCGCTATTTCCCGGGAATTGATCCTTCCCCTTTTTATTTTGTATGAAGTGAAATCGCAAGCGCAGTATTCTTTTTCATTTTCATATATATTTTTGATTGCATCAATTCATTATGGATCAAGGTTTTCCGTTCATAATCGGGAATGGGAGGATCCTTTTACCCTTGCGCTCGGTACCGAGGGCAACAAATGCGCTCGATCCGAGCCCTTATCATTGTGAAGTGAATCGTAATGCAAGATTCTTTTTCATTTTATTCCTTTTATTAGATTGCATCAATATTTATTTGGTTCAAGTTCCGCTCAGTCAGGGAATTGATCCTTATGCCCTTGCATTCGGGCCGAGGGCACGATTGCTCTCGGGCTCTTATTATTATTGTTGGGTACATGGGTGCTGTGCGGGGTGGGGAACGAGAATCCACCCCCCCCCCCCCCCCCCCCCCCCCCCCCCCCCCCCCCCCCCCCCCCCCCCCCCCCCCCCCCCCCCCCCCCCCCCCCCCCCCCCCCCCCCCCACCCCCCCCCCCCCCCCCCCCCCACTCAGCTCCCACAGATGGCCCTTCCCCTTCGGGGCGGGGAGGTTATCTGGGTTCTGCTCCTCGCGATCCGTCGAGCGCGGGGAGGGCGCTCGGTGCCCGATATACAATTGTATTCGGGCTCTTCTCGTTCGGTGGTGGGGCTCACCCCCCCGCGCGAGGGGACTTCCCCCCCACTAATCACTACTACTGTTATTTCCGCAGGTGCTACTGCCACGAGGGTGGACCTTGGTGAGGTATGGGCGTCCTTCCATTTGCAGGGCGTGCTAGTGTCCAGGGGCTGCGGTTCTATGTCTGGGCCTACTGCGGTCACCCATGGAGTGGTGACCACGCTCCAGGTGACGACGTCCCTCCTCACTGGTGTACTCGCCTCACGTGGTAACAGTCTTGCCTACAGCCGCTGTGAAGTGCCGTTCACCGTACCGAGAGAGCGCCGCCGCCGCTCGTGGTTGCCGTGCTGCCGAGACCAACACTTCCGCTGCCCTAGAGCTCGCCCCTGGACCTGCCGCCGGTACCAGGATGTTGCTGGCTGCATGCTCCACTTCCTGTGTTTCCGGTGCTGCCTGCCGTACCTGCCGATTCTGGGCTGACTGTCCATGCAGTTGCTGCTCTGCTGTCCCTGCCGTTGCTGCGCTGGCTGTCCCTGCCGTTGCTGCGCTGGCTGTCCCTACCGATGCGTGCTGCTGGCTGTGCCTGCTGTTCCTGAGATGCCCATACCTGCTGACGTCGTCCCTGTTCGTGGTGGTACTACCCCAGACTTTGGTCTGTCTGTACAGGTGCGTCCGGGTGCCCTGTGCTTCGGCTACAGCAGCCCCGGCTCCGCCCTGGATAGCAGATCTTACGTCTGTCCTGAGGAAGCTGACGAAGAAGAGGAGGAAGGTGTCGTCGTCGTCGTCTTCATCTTCTTCATCGTCGTCGGCTGCCGCCTCTTCCCCTTCGACTTCTAAGGCTTCACAGCCGAGAAAGAAGGAGGTTGCCTCCTCCCTCCTAAGAAGTCTGTCTCCCTCGGGAGCTTCTCGGGACCCGTCTCACCTCGGTGGGACGGGAGGGTTCCTTCCGCTGGTCCTCCTGCTCCTTCGGGAGCGGGGCCCGTCTCTTCTTCCGCAAGGAAGAAGACTACGGGGACCATAGTACTGGGGTACACGCTACACCCGTACTTCCTCGCCTGGTGTCAGTGGTTCTGCCACTGCATCAGGGTCCGTCTCGGCCTCTCGTTCGCGGGAGGTACCGAGTGTACGGTTGCCTACCAGCGACCGTGCAGCCAGGAACCAGACCTCTGAGCCCGCTCAGCGTCAGGTTCACGGCACGGGGCGGAAGACTGGTGACAGCCGTTCACGCGACTCTCA
>NC_087205.1:41453560-41549513 GCF_015104395.2 Macrobrachium nipponense | reverse complement strand
GTAAATTTAGGGGGTTTCAGTGTTCTGCTAATAATACTTGTAATGAATGCGAGGGATTAAATGCACGAAGAGTGGAAGACTTTGACTTCTTATTTGAAGAAGTTAGAGAGGGATACAGTTAGACGACTGAAAGGTGTGAGTTCAAGGCCTATTGAGCCTTTCATGGATAATTCTACCCTACTACTGTAGATTCTCCCTATAGATCTCATTCTCAGAGTGTCTTTTTCGGATTCGGCATCGGAAATCGCCAATCTGAAAGCACTGTCTGCCTTTCGAACTATTAGAGACGTCAGCAAAAGACTTGAAGTCCAAGATGGCTGACTCGAAAGGTAAGGCTAGTGATAGTGAACATTTTAGTGAAGTGATCCTATCAGTGTTGTGGAGGGGGCGTTTGATCGTCCCTGCGGCGCTCTCCCAGGCCTAGACCTCTTCCAAGTCTCACATGCCCAGAGAGAGAAGGAAAGTCGAAAGCCTTAAGGAGGTCGTGGGGAATCCCCAACGGTCAGACGTCCCTTCAGCTAGCTCTGCTTCATGGCAGCTAGCTCAAGGGCGCTATAGAAAAAGCGTCCTTCGCGAGTGTTTCTTTCATCTCCTCCCTCCCTCCCTCCCTACCTAAACGAGGGTGGAAGGAGTCGGACTTATCGAGACCGCTGGAGCGTCATATGAAAGCAAGACATTGATTCCAGCCCGAGCGCTTCTCGGATGACGCCCCGTATGCTATTAAGAAGGCGAAGGTGCGTCAGCGTCACCTGACGCTTATGAGGAAGTACCCCATCATGCTTCTCTTCCCCGAGAGGCGTCATGCATTGACGATGGGAGAAGCGTAAAGAAGAGAATTATGGCGGTTCAGGAACAACTGTCATCTCTTGTGGGAGTTTTAGCGCCCCGTCGGAAGGATGTGACGCTTCCAATTAAGAAGTCTCGTCCTCTCGCACCTGCTCGAAGAACGGGGGCTGACGAGAGTGTTGTAAGACAAGAGAAACGAAAGACGTCTTTTAGAAGTGAAGCGTCATTTCAAGCGGATCTTAGACGTTACGCTCCGTCCAAGATTGTGACTCCAAGTAGGAAGCCCTTAGAGAGCTAAGCGTCTTCCAGACGCGAAGCGTCATCAAGACGTCAACAAGAGACGTCATACATGACGCTCGGAGAGCGGGAAGCGTCATACAAGACGTCTTCTAAAGCGCAAGAGAAGCCGCAGGTTGTGAAGCCTTCCAAGTCGATCAAAAGAAAAGGAAAGACTTTCATTCCCTTAGCCCCTCTCCGATCAGGAGTTTGTCTCCTCCAGAAAGTTCTGAAAGGAGAACGGAAACTCAGAATTATCACGAGTTTGAGGAAAACTCGGATGATGATGATCATGGAAGAGAGGGCTTGTCCAACTATAAAGTGTTGACTACCCTGCTTCTGGAGGAATACGGAGACGAGTTGACTCCGGCTGCTCCTCCTTCTCCGCGCTCCGCAATCTTTTCGAGTGCGAAGGTGCGAAGATGCCTTCGTCTTTTCTGAAGATGAAGCCCACCATCTCGATGAAGCGGGCTTTACACGCCTTAGACTCCTGGATGAAGTCGAAGAAAGACTTAGTCAGGACAGTATTTTGCATGCCTCCAGCAAGGTTAGCTGGGAAAAGAGGCATATGGTACAAGAAGGGGGAGGATATGGGTATCGCTCTCCCTTCTACAACAGAGGCAGATTTTTCGACGTTAGTTGACGCTTCAAGGCGTCCAAGTCTTAATTCTGCTCGTATTACATGGAGTATTTCAGAACTGGATCATCTCCTCAAGGGTTACTTTTCCATGTATTGGAAGTCTTCAACTTCTTAGATTGGTCCCTTGGGGTGATGTACAAGAAAGCTTACGATTCACAGGGAATCGAACCTGAACCCTGTATGCATTTTGTCTTGCATCGACAAAGCGGTACAGGATGGATCTTTTTAAGTCTCTTCATTATTTGGAGCAGGTCTTTTGAAGAAAAGGACGGTGTATGGCGCCTTCTTAACAAAGGCAGTCTCACATGCTCAGAAGGCAGCTCTACTGTATGCACCTCTGTCTGACTATTTGTTCCCTTCTCAGTTAGTGAAGGACGTGGCTCACTCTTTAACTGAGAAGGCGACTCAAGATCTTCTGACGCAGTCAGCTAGAAAGAAGAAACCTGCTTTTTGTTTCTGACAAGAAAGAACCTAGCAATTCTAGGCATCCCTTTTCGAGGTGGTTCCGATCTCCAGGACCTCCCGCAAGAAGGAAGGCTCCAGAGAAGAGAGGTAGGTCCGCCTTTCGTCCCTTTAAAAAGGGAAAATGAAACATTTCTCCTCCAAGCACCAGTAGGTGCCAGGCTCCTGCGACGCTCCCAGGCCTAGACCTCTTCCAAGCTCACGAGCCCGAGAGGAGAAGGAAAGTCGAAAGCCTTAAGGAGGTTGTGGGGAATCCCCAACAGTCAGACTTCCCTTCAGCTAGCTCTGCTTCGTTGCAGGCGGCTCAAGGGCACTATAGAAAAGCGTCCTTCGCAAGGGTTTCTCGTCCTCTCCCTCTCCCTCACCTAAACGAGGGTGGAGGGAATCGAACTTGTCGAAACCGCTGAAGCGTCATAGGACGCCTGACAGGGATTCTAGTCCGGAGCGTTTCTCAGATGACTCTCCGTCTTCTAGCAAGAAAGCGAAGGGGGCGTCAGCGTCACCTGAAGTGTACGCGGAAGTACCCTTTCCTTTTTTCCCCACCGAGTGATGACGAAAGACGTCGTGCACTGGACGTGGGAGAAGCGTCAAGAAAAATCATTATAGCAGTTCAAGAGCAACTGTCATCTCGAACTCAACGTCGGAAGGACGTTACGCTTCCAATTAAGAAGTCTCGTCCTCTCTTACCTGTTCAACGACAAGCGTCATAGGACGGGAAACGGCTAAACGTCTTACAGAAGCGTTTAGTGCGAGAGCGAGAACAGGTGCTTACGTGAGTTTCGTAACGCCAGAGAGAGGTAAGACGTCTTTTAGACGCGAAGCGTCATTGGAAACGGAGCATAGACATGACGCTCCGTCCAATATTATGACGGCGCAAGGAGGACTCCTTTGGAGAACGGAGCGTCTTCCCCAAGCGCGGAAGCGTCATCGAGACGTCAGCAAAAGACGTCATCCATGACGCTTGGCAAATGGGAAGCTTCATGTAAGCATGAAGAGTCTTCTAAAATTCTAGAGAAGCCGAAGCTTATGACGCCTTCCAAGACTTTTAGAGCGGGAAAGAGGAAGGATTATCATTCCCTTAGCCCCTCTCCTGTTAGGAGTTTGTTTCCGCAA
The DNA here is from genome assembly GCF_015104395.2 of Macrobrachium nipponense. Lineage (NCBI taxonomy): Eukaryota > Metazoa > Arthropoda > Malacostraca > Decapoda > Palaemonidae > Macrobrachium > Macrobrachium nipponense. The sequence goes on along the minus strand of NC_087205.1, from coordinate 41,546,236 downwards.
GAAGAAGAATGTTCGGAAAGGAGAGCGGAGACGCTTTTAGATCCCGAGTTAGAGGAAAACTCGGATGACGAATATAGTGGAAGAGAAGGTCTGTCTAACTAGAAGGTGTTGGACTACCCTTCTTCTTGAGGGGTACGGGACGAGTTGAGCTCAACACCACCCCACTTGCCTACATTCGGAAACAGGGAGGGACGCACTCCTCGTTCCTTTGCGTGCTCACGAGAGACCTATTACTTTGGACGTATCACAGTAACATCTCCCTGATGACAAGGTTCGTACAGGGAGAAAGGAATGTGAGGGCGGACAGGCTCAGCAGGAGGAACCAGGTCCTTCATACAGAATGGACTCTACACGAGGAAGTGTGTCTCGATCTCTGGTCTCTGTGGGGAACTCCTCATGTGGAGTTCTTAGCAACATTCATTTCAAATAAGGCTCCCAGTCTTTTGCTCGGTCGTGGAAGATCCCAGAGCACTTATGGTAGATGCCTTCCTGCTAAATTGGTCTCGAGAGACGTTTATGCTTTAACCCCATTCAAAATCATGGGGTTAGTAATGGAAAAGTTTGTGGCGTCAAAGGAGACGAGGATAACGTTAATAGCCCCCTTTTGGCCGGCCCAGGAATGGTTCACGGAGGTGGTAGAGTGAATCGTAGACTTTCCAAGATCACTACCCGGAAGGACGGATCTTCTCATATAACCATCAAACCTCTCCGCTCTCGCTCTGACTGCCTTTCGACTATCGAAAGACTTGTCAGAGCGAGAGGCTTTTCTCGCGAAGTAGCAAGCGCGATCGCGAGAGAACGCAGAACCTCCACTACGAAAGTATACCAGTCGAAGTGGAAGGCATTTAGAAGGAGGTGTAGATCCAAGAAGTTGTCCTCCTCCTCTACCTCTATAGCGGAAATTTGCGGATTTCCTGCTATTCCTGAGAGAAAAATCTCATCTAGCCGTATCCACAATAGAGGGATATAGAAGTATGCTCCCGGCTTTATTCAGGAACAGAGGATTAGATCGGGCAGATAATGAAGATCTCCACGATCTCATAAGGTCTTTTGAGACTTCAAAGTCTAAGGAACCAGTACCTCCGAACTGGAACCTAGACGTAGTTCTGAAGTATCTGTCATCGGAAAGATTCGAACCTCCTCATCGGGCATCGTTTAGAGACATTACCCGAAAATGCCTATTCCTATTATCTTTAGCTACGGCAAAGAGAATTAGTGAATGGCATGCTCTGCAGGATGAAGTAGCATTCAAGGGAGACTCAGCGAGTTGCTCGTTTAAGACCCTGTTTTTAGCGGAAAACGAGAATCCTACGAATCCCTGGCCTAAGTCATTCGAAGTCAAAGGCATGTCGAGTCTCGTAGGCAGAGAAACAGAGAGGTCTCTCTGCCCTGTTAGAGCTCTGAAGTTCTACCTTCAGAGAAAGCGTCAAATGGGAGGCTCTAGACAAGGTCTGTGGTGCGCGGTAAAAGACCCCACAAGACTGATGTCCAAGAATGCGCTGGTTGCTTCGTTGTAAAGAACGTCATTACAGACACTCATAAGGCCTGTCCTGACGAACAAACAGTTACACGGTGAGAATAAAAGCTCATGAAGTTAGAGCTATAGCGACGTCTCTCTCGTTTCATAAGAATATGTCGTTAAAAACATAATAGATACGACACGCCTTTTGGAGATGCAACTCAGTATTTGCATCTCATTACTTGAAAGACGTGCGTGTGACATATGAGAAGTGTTTTTCTCTAGGTCCTTTCGTATCGGCGGATACGATTCTGGGTACGGGAGCAGACACCAATCCTTAAATGTTTATACTTTTCTTCTTTTTGGATATGGTCGAGTCTCTTCTAACAATAGAGGACTTAGGCTAGCACTGGCGGCCGTCTATATTGGTTCATTAAGAGAACTCTTGTCATATCCAATTAGTTGAGTATAATTTTTGAAAATTATGTATGTGTGCGTAGTGATTTTGAGTTACGATTGTTGTGACGAGTTCGGGGATAACTCTTAACAATCTGTAGTTCTAACATATGGTTAGGATCAGGTGGTCGGGATTGGTTGTGTGGCTCCTTCATAAGGTGTATTGTCATATAAGTGGATCAGCACCCATGGACAAAGTCCTTTTAGGCTCTGCCGAGTAAGGTGGGTAAGACCCCATCGGCAGACCCACAAGAACTCTTTGGCCATAGATCATATATCTTGCTAAAGTTTCTTGAGGTGATGCAGACTACTGGGCAAACACCCACGAAGTCTACCACCTATCAGGTAGGAACCAAGGTTTTATTTATACCTACAACATATGTTGTTTACCTGTCTATTCCATATAGAAGCTGTCTCTTACCCTCCACCGAAGGGTGCCAATCAGCTATGTATATATCTGACAGGTAAGTTGATTGTATGAAAATGATATTGTTATGTTACAATAAAGTTTCATACATACTTACCTGGCAGATATATACAATTAAAGGCCCACCACCCAGCCTCCCCGCAGGAGACAGGTGGAAGAGAGAAAATATGATAGAAAACGGGGATGGTTCCTAGTCCTGCCACCCGGGCAGGCCGGTAGATCACCTGACCTACCTGTAGCGAGTGGCGCGAAATTTGAATTTCTGTCGGGGACGACGGAGTCTTAGCTAAGTATATATCTGCCAGGTAAGTATGCATAAAACTTTATTGTATCATGACAATAACATTTTTTGTTTATATATTTGTACGTAGACCTCCCTTTTGAGATGGGTTCTTGGTTTTCTACTGGCAAGGGTGCTTGATGTCGCACAGGCGGCCGTTGCCTTTGTCAGTAAGGAACTGCGAATGTATCTTACAAGCTAGCCTGTACAAAAAATTTTTTTTATATCTTTTTGTACTTTTACGTTATATGTATGTTTGTGATTTGAGTTATTGGTTGTTTGCAAGGAGTTCGGGGATAACTCCTTGCAATCTTAGAACTAACACGGGTGTTAGGTTAAGGTGATCAGGATCGGTGTTGTGCTCCTTGAATAAGGTTCTTGTCAAGTAAGTGGATCAGCACCCTTTGACATAGTCCTTCCAGGATCTGCCGAGTAAGCGGATAAGACCCCCTTGGCAGACCTACAAGAACTCTTAGCCATAGATCAATATCTCGCTGAGGCTCTTGAGACTAAGCAGACTCCTGGACAGTAACCATGAAGTCTTCAGTCTAATCAGGTAGGAACCAAGGTTTTAATTATTTATTACCTACAACGTATGTTGTGATTTCTTTCTAAATCAGTTATTAGCTGTCTTTTACCCTCCTCCAATGGTGTGAATCAGCTAAGTATATATCTGACAGGTAAGTTGAATGTATAAAAATGATATTGTTATGATACAATAAAATTTTTTTACATACTTACCTGGCAGATATAAACAATTAATTGCCCACCCATCCTCCCCTCAGGAGACAGATGGTAGAGAGAAAATCTGATAGAAAACGGGAATGGTTCCTATTCCTGCCACCCAGCAGCAGGGCGGTAGATCACCTGACCTACCTGTAGCGTGTGCGCGAAATTCGAATTTCTGTCGGGCGACGAAGTCTAATAGCTAAGTATATATCTGCCAGGTAAGTATGTATAAAACTTTATTGTATCATAACAATATCATTTTTATAATAATATAAAGTTTCACTTATACTTACCCGGTGGTTACATCTAGCTGTCGTCTCCTGACATCACGGCAGAATTTGAAATTCGCGGCAGTGCTAATGGTTTGACAGGAGATCCCTCTACTCCCGCCCTCTACCGGGTACCAGGAACCATTCCAGCAATAAATCAGAAGTTTCATGCCTACCTGTCCATATGAGAGGAGGAGGGCGGCTTCGTTATGTAACCACCGGGTAAGTATAAGTGAAACTTTATATTATTATAAAAATGTCATTTTTTTTGAGAGACCTCATTTTAGAAGCCCACTCTCAAATTGAAGGTTTCTTATCTTTGATTAAAGTGAAAGCCCATGAAGCAACTTCTCTAGCTATAAAGCATCATTTTTCTATTTCATATATTCTCCAGACAAGTTTTGGTGATACAGATCAATATTTGCATCATATTATTTGCAGTAAATAGAAATTATGTATGATTTGCAGTAAATAGAAATTATGTACCCCAGGTCCGGTTTCAGTTGGTGGCATAGTGTTGGGAGAGGGGTTGTAGGAAGTGTTCCTTTCGTTTCTTTCTCTTCGCCCAGAAAGAAGGGTGTCTAGTCATAGGGGAGCCTGAGGTACCATGTACATGGAGTACCTTCCAGATCAGTTTTTAATGGTTGGATAGTGGTGTGTTTGTTTTTAATTTGGTGATAGGAGGCTTAATTTATTATTCTGGTTGTTTGTTCGTGGTACTGTGCCCATGGCAGGGGCAGCTTTAATTCTTTGTTAGCAATCGGGGCACTCCTTGGCAACAAGGGATCCAATTCAAGTAGCAGGCGACTCAGGTTATACCATCTCGCTGCTACAAGTTGAGATGAAGGCCAACCAGAGGCAGTGATTTCCTGCAGCTACTTTTAACAGGTAAGGGAGCAGCAAGTATTTTTACCAATGCTAGCTTTTATTTCTATTCTGAATTCATTACATTTATTTATGTGTTAGAGTAGATACGTACATGTATGCCACCTCCTGCAATGTGGGATTCAGCTATGTAATTACTTGGCGAGTTGCATATAGTACAGTGGACCCCCCGTATTCACGTTCTCTGGATTCGCAGACTCATGCATTCACGGATTTCTCTGGAACATTTCCCCGCATTATTTGCAGAAAATTTGCCTATTTGCGGTATTTTTCTATGAGAAATATCCACAAATTCCTTGTTTTTTTGACCAATTTAATCATAATGCACTTTTTGTGATAAAACTATTAAGAAAACCAGGTATTAAAATTTTTAGTTAGTTTTTCTTGAGTTTTAACTCACAAAATAGGAGGTTTTAAGCATCTTTATAGGGGTTCCAACTATTTGTGCGGGGGGGGGGGGGGGGGGGGGGGGGGGGGGGGGGGGTGGGGGGGGGGGGGGGGGGTGTTCTGTTACAACATTCCTCACGAATATGGGGGGCCACGGTATATCAAAATGACATTTTTATAATAGAATTAGTTTTGCTGTAAATACTTATGGAGTAATTAGATGACAAAAGGCCTCCCTCCTCCCTGTGCATGGACAGGAGGGCAGAAACAGTATGAAGTTCCAAGCTGAGCTGGTTCCTCTCTTACCCCAAAAGTGGGTGGGGTCAGTTGCCTAGCCAAACCAACTAGTACTACGGTGAATTTCCCAAATACTGGCTGCTGATGAGTGAAACTTATAGCTATGTAATTACATAGTAAGTGTGTGTGTGTATGTGTATATATATATATATATATATATATTATATATCAGTGGGGCATCGCTTATTCACGGATCAGTATTCACGGATCCAGTTAATCACGGGTTTTTTCTTGGACCGTTTCTCATGTTACATCACTGGTATGAATCGCTGCATCACGGTTTGTTGTGTTGCGTATGCGATGTTTTTCGGTAGGCTAACCCTCGGCCGTGGTCCGATAACTACCAACATTCATTTAAAGACTCATATAATGATATTAACTGACAATAAAGGTAATAAAACCATTCTCACCTAATATATTATTGTTCTATCTTCGAAAATAAATAGCCTATTTGGGGGCAAGGTTTATGTACGACGTTCATTGGTAGGCTAAGCGTAGTTGCATTGTGCGATAACCACCAACGTACACAAACATTCACATTATGATATTAATTGACAATAAAGGTAATAAAACCATTCTTACCATATATATTATAGTCATATCTTCATAATAAATAGCCTATTCGAAGAATAATTCCACATCATTGCACTCACTTATCGTCGGAGTGGCCAGCCACAAAAATGTAAGCATATACCTTTAAGTACGAAAATGGTTTATGTATACGGTTGCGTTCAAAGCGACATTTTTTGTTTTGATAAACTTTTAGAAATTTTAATAGTAGTGGTAGTGTAATTACAGTAGTAATAACATTAAGGCTAAAATTAATTCGAACTTCATTATTATTTTGGGCAGTATTCGTATATAACTTCTCTGAACAATGAAGTCATACAAACGCTATTTTGTCATAGATTATCGTAAGTATTGCTGTTTGTTATTGGCGACGAAGCGTAAACGAAATACATAAAAGCATTTTTTTACCTTATATATTATCGTCATATCTTCATAATAAAAAGGCTATTCGTGGAGTAATTCCATATCAGTGAAATCATTTTATCTATGCGAGGCCAGCCAGCTGACAAAATGTACGTACGTATATGAAAATCAAATTATGGTAGCGTTCACAGCAAGATTATCTTTCGAAATTTTTATAGTACTAGTTCATGCTACGTAGTAATAATGTTTTGGAATATACGTAACATTAATTTTCAATACAAAATATCATCGTTTGGTAGTGAATAATAGTTTAGAATTATCATACATACACTGCATTGTTATGGGTTTGTGCCAGTGATAAACACCAAAATAACGTTCTCCTTTAACCTGTTAAGCGTCCTCCCCGGCCCGGATGAGCTCGCTGCTAACGTACCGTCACGCTTTTTTTTGTAATCAGCGATCATAGCACTGATGATAGTTTTTTCAAAGTTAATATTGATTTTTATGTGTTTATTATTCTTACTGTATTAAGTGTAGGAAATTCTCTCTCTCTCTCTCGTCTCTCTCTCTACTCTCTCTCTCTCTCTCTCTCTCTCTCTCTCTCTCCTCTCTCTCTCTCTCTCTCTGAGTCCAGTCACTCGGCAAAGAAAATTCATCTTCACTCCCGCTATTGGAAGAAAAGTTTGTATCATCACTGGAGGATTCAGAACTAGAGCTCTCATCATCAAATAGGTTATCAATATCAGACTCCTCATCTAGTATTTGAATGATCTCACCACTGAAGAAATAACGCCTCCTCTTTGGGACATTCATTGTGAAAGACGCGAAATCCAATTTTGTCCTCGATAAACGCCGAAGCGTATTGAAAGAAAACCAACAGGGACAGGCAGTTTTTTTAGCATAACGACCACCAGGAAGAGTTGCCAGGCTGGAAATAAGTTCCCCGTGTGCTGAAGTGTTACAAATGATTTTCCTACAAACTTTCTATACGAGTAAACGTATTATTACGGGGCTGACGGCTTGACAAGCACAGTCAAAGTTTTGAACGTAATATCCCGTTGAAGGCGCTACCGAGTAGATCGCGGTAAACGTATTATTACGTGGGTGACGCTTAACAGTTAAGTCAACGCGTTTAGGAAAAACATGACATAGAATCGACTTTGCGACTTCGTTCACTTTGATATTTTTTTTTAACGATACAATAACTATCATTTGTACTACTAAAACCATCTTCACATTAGTATTTTTTTTCGTAAGATATGTGTTGTTTACAGAAGCTAGCTTATACATAAAAGGCTTTTATAATTTAAGTCACCATATACATATGTACCCAAACTCATTGTGGGGAAATTTACTACTGTTTCCTCGGATATTGAAATACTTTAGCATCATTCAAACACTTTAATAATAGAATGCATAAATACTAGGCTATACATATTTACATCGTATACAAATACTACATACAGTTATATACACATACTTTTATATACAAAGTTAACAGTTATATCACATACTTTGTTTTTATATACAAAATTAATCATATGAGTAGTGATCAGACGACAGCTGTGCACTGGACTACGTACGTACTATGTACTTGGAGATAAAACAAACAAAAACAAAAATTTTTTGTTGTTGTTAGTCGCCGGGATAGATTAACATTTTTTCCAGAGATTAAAGAGCTGAATTTTTCTTTTGAAGGTATGTCAACCCGCGTTAGTAAATAGATACATCTTCTAAGGAATTTTTTTTTCTCTTCTTTTTGCGGAAGAATCTTCAAGCCATTTTGCATTCAAAGTAATTAGAAGGAATCATTCTATTCTTCATGAAATCAGTAAAATACTTACACTAATAATAAAAACTAAAAACTAAAACTCGTACTGTATGCAAAACACATACATCATCGTTAGCTCGTGTGTGTAAACGTTCATTCTAAGAAATTACAGAGTAGTATAAACTAACACCTGATTGGTTGGTTTGGTAGCCATGGAGATCTGTTATCCAATGACTGCCCTCTGCTTCTGTTCTATTTATAGACATACGCCATGGATATGGCACTAGGTTTGGAACGTTACCATGTTCGTGATTTTCTGACTGCTGACGGCAAAAATTACTCAATAATTTTCTTTATATAATATTCCTTCGTGAAAACAATAATATAATATCGCGGTTGACATACCTTCAAAACAAAATTCAGCTTTTTAATCTCTGGAAAAATGTTAATCTATCCCGGCGACTAACAACAACAAAATTTTTGTTCGTTTTATCTTCCAAGTAGTACGTACGTAGTCCAGTGGCACAAGCTGTCGTCTGATCACTATTCATATTATTAACTTTGTATATAAAAGTATGGTGTATATAACTGTTAACTTTGTATATAAAAGTATGTTGTATATAACTGTATGTAGTATTTGTATACGATGTAAATATGTATAGCCTAGTATTTCCTTTTATGCATTATATTATTAAAGTGTTTGAATGATGCTAAAGTATTTCAATATCCGAGGAAACAGTAGTAAATTTCCCCACAATGAGTTTGGGTGCATATGTATATCTAAGATGACTTAAATTATAAAAGCCTTTTATGTATAAGCTAGCTTTTGCAACAACACATATCTTACGAAAAATTACTTATGTGAAGATGGTTTTAGTAGTACAAATGATAGTTATTGTATCGTTAAAAATATCAAAGTGAACGAAGTCGCAAAGTCGATTCTATGTCATGTTTTTAACTTTAAACGTATAGTGGGTATGAAAAACACCAGTGTGTCGTAGCGATGCGTCATCAATATAGTGGTATGAAAAATACCACATGGTGTTGTAGCGATACGTAATCACAAGTACAAATCCTTTTCCCGGACCATCCTCAGAATTTTACGACTCTTCAACTTCAAGATCGATATGGTAAAATATATTATACATATAGTCATACTTATTGTTAAAATTCACAAGTTGAACTGCAAAACATTATTATATTTTGATTGTTATGTACCATATATTTTTTGTTTTTTGTGTTTTACGGAATGTTGTTTTGAAAATAATACCTATTAGTGAACATATGGTATTAATTGTCCCACTATTTTATTATAGGTGATCTTAATTATCTCACATTCATTTAACAGTATTATATTAATATTATTTAAATAAACTGTAATTAATAAATAACAATAATGAAAAACATAAAGGAAAAAATGTTTTTGCTGCAGTAGTGGTGTTTTGTTTGATTATGCATCTGACCTCACATTTCCGAAATCTGAAAATTCCAAAAACCGAAACATCGGAATGTGTGTACTGCACATTTTTTAAAACACGCACACAATGTCTACATATTTACTGCAAATTACAGTGCGTACGTATTTATTCCTGAGAGAGAGAGAGAGAGAGAGAGAGAGAGAGAGAGAGAGAGAGAGAGAGAGAGAGAGAGAATGATTAAGGACTCCAAGCGTGTTTATTTTTACAATTATTTTATTATCTTGGGATTTTTTTAATCTTGAGATTTTCTATTCAATTCTCGAGATTAATAAGAAAATTACCGTAAATTGACTAGCATCAGCACACATCTGAATGACTCGGCCATTAGCAGGCTAAACCACCAACCTTATGAACTTGCATGATACATGAGATACATGACAAAACACAAAACCACTGTTTATTGGTGAAAATTAGGGGGTTGCACGATATGGGAGATTGCACGTTATTCGAGTATATACGGTATGTGATTTTTTTAGCCTTTTATGGAACAAAATCTAGCAAGAAATTGCCATTCCCAGTTGGCAACACTGGCCTACAAACGTTTGTTTGGTGTTGTTATGAAATGTGGTGTGCGGCACAGTGCGTTCGGCGCGTTCTTTAAATTGTACCCATATAAACGAGTTAATTATGTGGCATCCAAAAGCCCTGATTCTTTTACTCTTATGGGAAAGACGCCTAAGGTCAGATGAAGGTTTTTACGTGGAATATACTAGTATTAACGTGTTGTGACGAAGGGAAGAGATGTTTCGCTGCATACTGTTGGTAGCATTATCGTTATTATATTACTGGATTGCACTGCAAAATCGTCGCCATCTTTTATCAACATAGATTGTTGGTGAGTACCCATATGATTTTATATTTTGATAGTTCTCTTACCACTCATCCTCTCTTTCCTTGTAAAAAAAAAGAGGCCCACCATGCTATGTAGGCTTCTAGCTGTAATCCCTAGGCTAGTAGGCTACATACCTATGTACAGTAGTACATATACTACATTTATTTTTTAAGGCTAATTTTGTACAATAACTTTAAAACTGTCTTGAATTTAGTTTTAGGTGATAGTTGAAACATATTTGGTGTTTGAACTAAAGTAGGCAGTTATAAACATTGGAATAGTGGTCTTGGGTGGGTTAACTATTAAAGTAGGCAGTTTTAAGCAATTTCTGGCTCAGCTCGTGTCGGCCTATGAAAGTAATCCTTAACATCATTCTTCTAGGTAAAATTATCCTAAAATTACCAGAGAAAAACAAAATTAAGAAAATGTCAGTAAAACTGACTCGCTCACTCTTAAAAAGAAGTGTCGGTATGAAATAGGGGCGAGTGTGGAACACTACCACGAGACAAACACCAATTAGAACTTCCCTATCAGAATCCCCCCAAGAGAGAGCCGATACCAACGGGCGATGCAGCCTATTACTACTACTACTAGAGGACGCCACGGACAGCAGCGCCCTAGCGACATCCTTAAATTTTAGCACCAGCGACAAGTCGCCATTTTCTTGTGCTCTTGTTTTTTCGTGAGATTATCCACTTTGGAACCATGGAACGCTCTGCTTATCGCCACGGCTAAGTTTAAGTAACCGCATAAGTAACATTTACGGTAATTTTATCTTCCGGGTACCAGTATTTTCCCTTTATAGGCCAAATACGGTTCCTCGGTTGTCTCGTGGCGGCCATGCCGCCTCGTAAGAATTCCCGGTCCTCCATACTGGGACTTCTTATGCTTATGGGCTACTTTTTTCACATTCATTGTTTACACGAGTTTAGCTAGTCAGCCCTCCTACCATTCTCTTAGCTTGGTATTTAGGGTCTATTATTACTTTTTTTTATTCGGCCCAGCATCCCGGCTCTTGCTCTACATCGGCTATCGCTGGCTCCGAGTAGGCTTCTGTTTTTCGGAACAGTCTGCCTCCTCCTGGGCTTCTTTCTCTTTTACTAACAGTGTCTCTTCCCCCTTTTCAATTATGGTTTTATTTAGGGTGTTAGGCTAGCCTAGGTGCTTGTTCCACATGTTGGTACAGCTTGGTTCACGTGGCCCTACCACGGTTGTGTTGCTCGTGGCCTAGGCCACTCGCGGTCACGTGTACTATAGCACCTTACCCTGCCCCTTCCCTCCCTCTCTGATGTAGGGAGGAGCTGGGGGACCCCTTGGTTGTCATAACAACCTCATCGCCTTCTCTCACACTCTCGGAGGTGCCGGGGGGTCCCGCCAGCAGGGGGTATAGGGCGACCACTATGAGGTACCGGATCTCCAGACGGGTAGTTGGTGAGGTGGGGAGGAGTAGGCCATCCCTCCCCCCTTTCCTCGCTCCCGCCGTGTTTCGCCGGGACCTCCATCCCCCCACCCCCCTCCCCTTTTCTCAGCCACCTCCCTTACGATACGAAAGGAGCCTTCCGTCGCAGCCGGGGCCCCTTTGGTTATAGTATATTGGCTCCGCTAGCGGGCAGGGTGGGTGCATGGATGGTCAATTGCTTGCCTACTATATCCTTATATCTCTCCCCGCTACCGGAAGGGAGCTTACCCTTACCTACGCACTCTTCTAGTAGATGAAGTGGAGAGGGGTTGCTTTTATGTTATTATTTTGCTACTTTAAGGATATATACCCTATTATAAGATATTTTACAATGAATTGTGTATTATTATTTTCATTTTATCAACCATCCCCGCCATTTTACGTCGTGGTTTCCATTACCACCACTCCTAATTGGTTGATTCTTGTGCCTCCGCCACTGGCGGAGCCATAGCCTATCTTCCAACCTGGTTACCACAACGTATAGTTTTAGCGGGGCTCTGGTTTTATCTAACTTTATCGCTCCGGCACCAGCGGAGCATTATGTTAGGCTGTAATTGTTTTACTCTGTACTCCATGGTACGTTTCCACTTACAGGCTACCAACTGCCAGGTCCTCGCTTGTAATGCGACGCTGTATGACCCCTGTGGACATGACGAGTGCAGGTCTCACGCCCCGTGTGCCACTTCGTACAACGAGTCCATCGTCTGGCACCCCGAGGCCTGCACTATATGCTACGACCTGGTCGCGCAGCTGGTGGATGGGGTAAGTCCATTATGAGGTTACTTATGAATTTACTAACACTTCTAGTTCGTAAGTTTTGTTAACCCTGTCCGCATTGGTAGCTAATCCAGCCTTTCGGTTTCAACACAGGCTAGCGGTGTGAGGGAAGTCGCCCTCGCACCCTGAAAGCGTGGGTGGGCGGTTTTTGGAAAAAACGCCGCCAAGGGCCAGCCCTATATTCTGGATAGAAAGCTGGCCATCCAGATCTTCCCTGCGGGCAAGTCGACGGGCTACGTCGACCCCTTGTCCGCCGCCCCCGTGATAGCCGCCATCCAGCAGGAACTCCAGACTTCGTTGGGGGTCGTAGCCTCCCAGGATCAGTCCCGGACGTCGCCGCCCTGGACCTGAATCTCGAGCCGATGGCGGTAGTAAGTGAGGATTTGTTGGTTGAGGTAGGTTTGTCGGGCGCCCAAGGTCTTTTCCTTGTTGCGCTCCTGGGTCTTCTCCTGTCCCTTCTTCTTCCGCCTCCTTCCAAGGCTTTCCGGGATCCGAGATCCCTAGCCACACTCCCGCTCTCTCTGTACCTCCTAAGGAGAAGGGAAAGAGAGAACCGAAGACTTTGTCTAAGACGACTTCTAAGAAGTCGTCTTCGTCTTCTTCGGTCCAGGAAGTCATCGACCTTCATACGCCGACGCGGTGAAGGCTAAGCCGAGCTCTTCCCAGTCGAAGAGCTCCAGAAGCAAGGCTTCGAAGGAAAAGGCTCGCGCTACCTCCGAGTCGCTGCCTTCTCCCGCTTCCGCTGCCCCCTCTCCGGCTATGCCGGCAGGGGTGGCAAGCACCAGCGCCCGCGTTCCCTCTCCTGTCTCATCAGGAATGATGGAGCAGGTAGGAGCGATGGTGGGTTCCCAAATTTCAGCTTGGGGAACACGTTTTGAGCAGATGTTCGCGCAATTGTCGAGCAGTTCTGTCTCAAACTGGACAGACGGTCCAGGAACTCTCTAATAGGATGAGAGAGAATGAGGATCGGGTAGCTGGGCTATCTCAGGCTCCTCCCCCAGTCTCCCCTGCTTCTAGCACGGGGATTCTCCAACTTCCGTCTTACGACTCCTTGCCAGCTTTCTCTATGGAACAATCCATGGAGAGTAGCGGCCCCTATGCTCCTTTGAAGGACGGGATGATTTCGATCCCGGAGTTTGGCACTCGAAGGATTGAGGACTTCGAGTTCTATCCTCCGGGTCTGTCACAGCCTTTCATCGGGTATGCTAGGCTGACGCCAACGGCTCTTACGAGAGAGGACAAGATCTCGAAGGAGTCAGTCCTCTACAGTAGAGATCACGCCCAACGGGAATGGGTTCACTGCCTTGAGGACTGGGAGTGTACTAATCTAGACTCCAGGCCTATAAGAGCCCCTTCACTATTTTCGCGACGGAAGAGGAGGTCTCTCTTCCGTTCGCCACGAAATGGTTGGAGAAGGCTCTTCAGGCAGTCCTCAAGGATGAGCCCGTTCCACAGTTTTGAGAGAGTCGGAGTCTACTTCTCCACTCTTCCCCGCCTTCGGAGAGTTATGGGAAAACCTGCCAGCTACTTTCACGCTGGGTAAACTCAAGCCGGACTGCGCTATGGACCAGTTCGGTGAGAAGTTACCAAGGCTGCCAGGATTCCCTAATCCAGGCAGAGTTCGATGCGCGAACTAGGTTTGGCAGGTCCCTTAACTCTCTCATCGTTACGGAAATGGCTGCTCTTTCTTACGCTAACGAACCGCTGTTCAAGATCCTGGCGAAATCGCAGTTTCAGACGGTTCTGTTAGACGCCTTTGACTTCTTCCAAGCCAGGAGGAACTGTCGAAGCATGTTCTTCAAGAGTGCACTATCAGGCACGAGCCTAATAGACTCTTGGCTGCGAGCATGTGGGGAGCGGATCTCTTCCCAAGTCCGCAGTGAACGAAGTCCACCACGAAGCTGCTAGACTCAACCAGAGCCTTAGAGCTAGGTGGGGTATTTCCTCTAAGAGGAAACAGGAATCCGTTCCCACAGCTGGCAAGAAGCCAAAGAAGGCTGGTAAGAGGTTCCAGCCATATAAAAAACTCCAGCATCAGCAGCAGTTTGTGCAGGCAGTCCCAGTTACCCAACAGGGACAACCTGCTACATCTAAGCAATCCCAACCTTTCCTCCTGGTGCCCCAGCAAGCACAACCTTCAACTTCCTACGCTATCTCGCCTGCCTTTAACCCTGCTTATGAGGCTCAAGGCTACTCTCAACCGAGGGGTAGGGCGAGAGGTTACTTTCGTCACCGTGGCGCAAGGAAGGGGCACAAAGAGTAAGCAGTTCAGAGGAGGGCGTGGTGGCCCAAACCCGCCCATCAGCAATGGACTCCCCAGGTAGGAGGGTGTGCTGTTCCCTTCTCTTCCGCCACAGGTGGGGGTTCAGCAGTTGGCACAGAGCATAGTGTCCAAAGGATTAGGCTGGAGCTGGGATCCAAGATCCTCCTCCAATCAAATCATTTCATCAATCAGATCCGTCCAAGGAATTGATAGATTACGCGGAAGAACTCCTTCAGAAAGGAGCTATTGCGAGAGTCAAACATCTAAAATTTCAGGGTCGCTTATTCAGCGTGCCAAAGAAAGGCTCAACAAAAAGAAGGGTAATCTTAGACTTGTCAAAGCTAAACTCTTTCATTCGCTGCGACAAGTTCAAGATGCTTACCCTCTCGCAAGTAAGGACCTTACTGCCGCGTGGAGCCGTCACATGCTCCATCGATCTTACAGACGCATACTATCATATCCCTATAGCCAGGCACTTCCGCCCATTTCCTAGGATTCAGGCTAGGAAATCAGACATTCTCATTCAAAGTGATGCCCTTCGGTCTGAATGTAGCCCCCCAGGGTATTCACAAAGATAGCAGAAGTGGTTGTACAACAATTGAGAGCTCAGGGAATCATGGTAGCGGCATACCTCGACGATTGGTTGATCTGGGCACCAACAGTCGAGGAATGTCTCAAAGCTACCAAAAAGGTAGTTCATTTCTCTGGAACATCTGGGGTTCCAGATAAACAAAACGAAATCCAGACTTATTCCGGAATCTCGTTTTCAGTGGCTAGGAATCCAATGGGATTTGTCCTCCCACAATCTATCAATTCCAGTGGTCAAACGGAAGGAAATAGCAAAATCGGTCAGACAATTTCTCAAATGCAAACAAACGTCAAGAAGAAACCAGGAAAGAATCCTAGGGTCTCTTCAGTTTGCTTCAGTAACAGATATCCTTCTGAAAGCAAGGCTGAAAGATATAAATCGAATTTTGGCGGTCAAAAGCAAACTCCAAATATCGAGACAAGTTGTCAGTAATTCCACAGATCCTCCGCCAAACCAAGCTACGGCCTTGGTCAAAGTACAAAGAACTTAGCCAAGAAAGGTACCCCTTCAATATCCCCTCCCAGTGTTAACCATTCACACGGATGCATCCCTGTCCGGGTGGGGGGGATACTCTCAGTTCAAACAGGTTCAGGGGACTTGGTCAGTGCAATTTCGCCAGCTCCACATAAACGTGTTGGAAGCAATGGCAGTATTTCTTACTCTGAAGAGACTGCTTCCCCCGAAGAAGTCTCATCTAAGGCTAGTTTTGGACAGTGCAGTGGTAGTTCATTGCATCAACAGAGGAGGGTCCAAATCCAAGCATGTGAACCATGTCATGATAGCCATCTTTGCATTAGCAAGCAAACACAAATGGCATCTGTCTGCCACTCACCTAGCAGGAGTAAGAAATGTGATAGCAGACGCTCTGTCCCGGTCAGTTCCTCTGGAATCAGAGTGGTCTCTGGACGTCGGGTCGTTCCAGTGGGTAAGCCAGAGAGTCCCAGGTCTCCAAGTGGATCTCTTCGCCTCACAAGCGAACCACAAGCTCCCTTGCTATGTGGCCCCCAACCTGGACCCTCTGGCTTATGCCACGGACGCCCTGTCGTTGGATTGGAATCAGTGGAGGAGAATTTATGTTTTTCCTCCAGTGAATCTTCTCTTGAAAGTCCTAGACAAACTAAGGTCTTTCAAAGGGATAGTAGCTCTGATTGCACCGGACTGGCCCAAGAGCAACTGGTATCCTCTTCTTTTGGAATTGGGTCTCCGACCTCAACGGATCCCCAATCCCAAACTATCACAATCAGTACAAATGAGGACTGTGTTCGCTTCCTCAGGAACTCTCCAGACCCTAACTTTATGGACTTCATGAAGTTTGCGGCTAATAAAGATGCTGATATTGATCCACAGAATATTCTCTTCCTAGAATCAGATAAGAGAGAGTCAAACCATTAGACAATATGACTCACTGTTCAAATTAGCATCTTTCTGAGAGAATCGAACACTACAACCATGACAGTTAATTTGGCTATATCCTTTTTCAGATCCTTATTTGAAAAAGGTTTAGCAGCTAGCACGATTACCACTCATAAGTCGGCTTTGAAGAAAATCTTTCAAGTAGGTTTTCAGATAGACTTGACTGAATCTTATTTCACATCTATCCCTAAAGCCTGTGCTAGACTTAGACCTTCTCAGAGGCCTACTACAGTTTCATGGTTCTTAAATGATGTCCTCAAACTAGCCTCAGATACTGACAACTCAGCTTGTACATTCATAATGCTCCTGAGGAAGACGCTATTCCTATTAAGCCTAGCCTCAGGAGCTAGAATTTCAGAACTGTCGGCTCTATCCAGGGATGCGGGTCATGTGGAATTCCTCCCATCAGGAGAAGTTCTACTTGCTCCGGATCGTAGCTTTTTAGCCAAAAATGAAGATCCTCTTGCAAGGTGGGCTCCTTGGAAGGTTATCCCACTTCCACAGGATCCTTCTCTCTGCCCAGTATCAACTCTTAGAGCCTTTCTATCTCGCACTTCTTCTAGATCCTCGGTGCTCTCTTCAGAGAGAAAAAGGTGGTACTTTATCAGTTAAATAGGCATTAGTACAGCAAATCCTTTACTTCATTAAACAAGCCAACCCTGAGTCATTCCCAAAAGCACATGATATCAGGGGAGTAGCCACCTCAATTAATTATTTCCAACATATGAACTTTGAGGATCTTAGAAAGTATACTGGATGGAAATCCCCGACAGTCTTTAAACGGCATTATTTAAAGTCCTTGGAATCTTTAAAGTTTTCAGCAGTAGCAGCGGGAAACATAGTTTCCCCTGATACTGCTCAGTAGTGTAGTATTGTTCCAGTCTCCTTTCTACCTACTTCAACCAACATGCCTCAACCTATCGTCAGGCTACTCAACATCATAGCCTTAGCCGTTGTGTCTTATAGTGGTTTGTCCCTTATTTTTTTGCTAGGGACAACCACCCTTGTACTGATATGTACTTCAGTGTTCCTACCCTTATTTTTATGCTAGGGTAGGCCACAATATGTTTGTATAATTCTCCATTGGGTTTGTGATAAGTTTCACTGACAATGTGTTTGTATATATTTGAAGTAATTGTATTAATTGTATTAATGATGGACTTGAGTGTTCCTACCCTTATTTTTATGCTAGGGTAGGACACATATATGTATATAATTGTATTTATATATTCTAATTAAGTAAATCCAAAAGTTTCCTTGTTTTACATGCATATTTATAATTTTATTATCTACCATTTAAGTACTTTAAGTTTACTAACATTCTGTTATTGATTTTTGTAATAAGTTAGTTTAAGTACTTATTTTTGTATGCTGTATCTGATTTACTTATATTATATCCATCATTTTAATCTGTTTTTTTCATTATTTCCTTTTCCATCTTGTCTGTTTCTCTGGTACTCTTTCATAGGCCGACACGAGCTGAGCCCAGAAAAGGGATTTTGACGAAGGAAAAATCTATTTCTGGGTGATTGGCTCGTGTCGCCCTATGAAACCCATCCCTTTTTTATGGTTTGTTTTCCCCCCCTTGCAGGACAAGATGTATTTATGTTTTATTTAAGGATGTCCGCTAGGGGCGCTGCTGTCCGTGGCGTCCTCTAGTAGTAGTAGTAGAGGCTGCATCGCCCGTTGGTATCGGCTCTCTCTTGGGGGGATTCTGATAGGGAAGTTCTAATTGGTGTTTGTCTCGTGGTAGTGTTCCACACTCGCCCCTATTTCATACCGACACTTCTTTTTAAGAGTGAGCGAGTCAGTTTTACTGACATTTTCTTAATTTTGTTTTTCTCTGGTAATTTTTAGGATAATTTTACCTAGAAAGAATGATGTTAAGGATTACTTTCATAGGGCGACACGAGCCAATCACCCAGAAATAGATTTTTTCCTTCGTCAAAATCCCTTTTTTGAGGGGGGTATCAGGATAACACGGGTATTTACTTATCACGGGGGGTTCTAGGCCCTATCCCCCCGTGGATAACGAGGCCCCACTGTATATATACTATATATATATATATATATATATATATATATATATATATATATATATAATATAAATCTAATTTGATCATTTGTAATGCCGTGGTAGGAAGCTTGCCGTCATGTAATTGCTTGGTAAGAAAGAATAAGTAAAACTATTTTATCAATAAAAATATCCTTTAAGTAATGATGAAGTAATTTTTTATTGTTTTTTTGTAATTTCTTTCATGATCCTTTCGTTTTCATCTTTTATACAGTACAGTGGTCCCCCCCGTATTTGCGGGGATGTACCAGACACACACACACACACACACACACACACACACACACACACACACACACACACACACACACACACACACCCCCCCCCCCCAGTGAATAGTCAGAACCCGTGACTGTTTGGAACCCTTATAAAAATGCTACATCCAGCCTATTTTGTTCATTAAACTCAAGAAAAACCCACTAAAAATTTGTATACTTGGTTTTTTTAATAGTTTTATCACAAAAAGTGTATTTTATGATGAAATTGATTTTAAAAAACCAGGAGTTTGTGGATATTTCTCAGAAAAATACCACTAATGTGCGAATTTTCCGCGAATAATGCGGGGAAACGTTCCCGAGAGAAATCTGTGAATGTGTGAGTCCGCAAATCTGGAGAACACGAATACAGGGTGTCCAGTGTAGTATTTTATTAGGTTGGTATAAAGATAAACTCAGGGTTGCAGGTGATATAGTGAATCTAACTGTCCAGTCAGGATTATATTACTTAGAATTTTTTTGCGGAATGAAAGGAACTAAAAAAAAAAAAAAAAAAAAAAAAAAAAAAAAAAAAAAAAAAAAAAAAAACTGTCGTACACATTAATATCAAGTGGCTAATAGCAAAGGAGTGTTTTTTGAGTAGCAGTAGATGACACTGAGGCTCAAAAGTCAAAGGCAGGCAAGGCTACCCTATTCAGAATAACTGTATAATAATCTGTTAATACTTGCCACTTATTTCTGTTATGATATTACAGGATCATCATGGTGTTTTTTGTTTGCGGTGGTTGTGGGGAAACCCTCAAGAAGAATCAGGTGGAGAAACATACCTTCAAATGTCGTTCCTGTCAGAGCCTGACCTGTATGGACTGTTCCAAAGAGTTCTGGTGAGTAAAATTTTCATTTCATATAAGTAACTTATCAAGTAATCACATAGCTATTGTTTCAACTCGCATGGCAGCTTAAATTTTAAAATTCACGGTAGCACTACTTTTGGTTTTGGGTAGGTGACTAGCCCCTCCCACTTTCAGGGAAGGCAAGGAACAACTCGGCAAAGAGCTTCAATTTGTTTATGCCGGCTTATAACAGTAGATCAGTTGTAAGCAATGGCTAATTTTGGAGTTCTTTGCTTTCCAGTTGATGGTTCACCCAGTTGGTGAAGTATTCTTGCATTTGGTAGCCCTTCCAGCACAATTAGTCACTGTTAGGCTCTTTGTGAGACCAACTTTACTTATTTTGACCTATTTTCACAATTGGAGACACCTTTTTTCATGAATTAGACTTTGCTGTTAGTTGCCTTGTGTATGATGTCTAACTCAAGTTCATCTAGTATCTGGCGCAATGCTAGATTGACTAAGACCCGAATACCCTTTGCACAGATTGTAGGGTTTGGGTATGTTCAGTAGATTTGACATGTTAGGAATGTAAAAACTGGGATAGTAAAGAGTGGAAGAATTCAAGGACACATTTATCTAAGTTAGAAAGAGACAAGAAGAGGAAGGTGGCTTCTAGAGCCAGTAATAGTAAGAAGCTAGTCAGGGTTCTGCTAAGTCTTCTGATAATATTAATATTCCAGCTATTTCTGAACTTGTGTCTTTTGTGTTTACCATTCCCAGTCCTCAGACTACTACCCTCTCCTCTGGCTCCTACACTTCTGAACCTGACCCCATTGCCAGCTTCGAGTCGAGATTTTAACAGAAATTCGGTTTAACAATGAGCACTATGGCCTGATTAGGGGCTTCAGTGACACTCCTAATGCACAAAATAGGTGAAAAAACTGCAAGTGAAGTGTTGGTGGAGGTGGTTGCTTGTTCCGCCGATTCTCTTAGGCAAAAGTCAATGCAATACTTCCCTGAACCTGGGAGGAGTCATAATGGTAGACCAAGGGAGGTCGGTGGGGTCTGCCCAGGGGTAGTTGTCCCCCAGTCGAACCTGTTGTTGCATCCCACATTACGACTGAGAACTGTTGGAAAGGCATCTCAATGGAAGAGTGTCATCTTTCTTCAAGTTCTGAGGAGTCTAGTCCCAGTTGGCAGTAGCACTTTACAGATGAATCATGGCCATTGAAAAGGTGTGCAGTGGATGTGACACACTTCCCTTTGGTGCCCTGCAAAGGTTCAGAGAACCTGCTCGCAGTCTTTGTTCATCCTGCAGTTACTGGGACGGCCTGGAGTGTTTTTCATCGAAGTGCTCGAATGGCTAGAGTCAGCATTCAGCTCCCTAGCATTCCACCCTTCACAAACGCGCTTCTTCCACAGTGCTCAGCACCCAGCAGTTTCAGAGCTCTCACTAGTGCCCGAGCACCCATTAGCGCCCACGAATGCCCGACTGCTGCCAAGTGCCCGACACCAGCTTCTGTGGTGCTACCTCCTCTTCTTCAGACACCTGTGTCAGGTGCTCAGGTGTCCGCAGTTGCTGGTCCGTCATTGGCACCCGTTCAATACCAAATCGACAACATTTTTTGGGCTTGCTTATGAAGGTATCTTCGGCACCTCAACTTCTAACAGACTTGTCCTTGTCCCCAGTGTCATCGAACATGGAAGTGGAAGTAGACAAAGTCACTCCATCTTCAGCTTGTGTGACATTGCTGAGATTTTTGCTAGTTTCCTTTCCTGATTTCTTCTCACTAGCAGCCCCCAGCATCCCACGCCATCTTCAGCATTTGTTTTTAATTGAAGAAACCAAAGCCTTGATGTGAGTGTGTCTCACGTTCACGGATTTCCCACTCCAGCATCGCTGCTTTCCATCCATCCTCAGTGGGGAAGGCCTTAAATGAATTGAGGTTGGTCCCTAAGATGGTGCTTTCATCCTCAGTGGGGAAGGCCTTAAATGAGATTGAGGGTTGGCTCTTAGAGAAAAGGGAGCAGGGTATGGCCTCCTTCAGTGTTCGAAGGTCCTTCCTTGGGAGTCTATGACTCCTCCCAGGGGGACTTCTGTGGGTTGATTGATTTGTCTCAGAGATCAACTTTTTTCATCAGCCAAAGTGGTGTTCTTTGCAATGAAACTGGACCATCTCCTCAAGAACCTTTTCAAAGTCTTTAAGTTCCTAAGTTTCTTAGACTGGTCTGTAGGAGCCCTTGCACTTAAAATATAGGGCTGTGCCCTTTTGCCTGAAGATTGTGCCGCAGACTGGCTTGGTGTCCTCTCTTGTACTGATAAGGGCATTAGAGGCATTTCCCAGGAGTTGGCCCCTCTCTTTGCTATGGGGATGCTCGTACACCTCCAAAGAGGTGACTTCTTTGCTAAAGTCGGCTCTCCTCTTCTCACCACTAGACTGTCAGCACCTGTTTCCTCAGTCCAAAGTGCACGAAATGGCGTTGGACCTCCAAAAGAAATATACACAGGACCTCCTCACTCAGTCTACTAGACGGCCTTGGGAGATGGCAGTCTTTGGTGTCAAGACAGTCTCTCCTCTTCAGCCACAGCCCTTTGCTAGTACTAGTAGAAGGCAAATGGCTTACTCCAGACCTCACTCAAATGTCTCTTCTCACTTCAAAGGTCCTCCTTCTAAGTGAGGAGGCACCCCCTTAATGACAGGTAGTCCCCCCCTGTTTATCTGCAGGGGTACTGATAAGTGAAAACCGCCATTAACTAAAACTCGGCTGTTTATAGTGCTTATGGCGCCAATAAATGGTTAATGGTGCCTCTGTTAGGTATGTTATGGTGCCATATATTGCCGATTGTTCCTACGCAATATACAAACCCTTGGTTCTATGAAGTCCTTCGGGAGGGATATCTACGCCCCTTCAAGTCTCCGCCACCCCTCACCAACCACCCAGCCTGGCTTCCTTCGTACATAATAGGGTCGCTGATGCACCAGACCCTAGTGGAAGAAGTAAGAAGATGCTGAGCAAGAACATCGTAGAAGTCATGTCGGACTGGTCCCCAGGTTTCTACAGCCGGGTCTTTCTTATAAAGAAGACCTTGTGGGGTGGGGGGAGAAGATGGAGACAGTCATAGACCTTTCTCCCCGATCAGATTCATTTGCCAGACTTGGTTCAAGATGGAGACAACACGAACAGTGCTTGTCTCTATCTGGGAGAACGACTTCATACTTATGGCGGACTTGAAGGACTTGTATTTCCAGATACCCATCCACAGGTCCTCCTGCAAGTACCTCCTCTTTGTCCCCTGGAGAGACGGTCTACCAATTCAGGGCACTCTGTTTCGGGCTTTCAACTGCTCCCCACAGATGTTCACAAGAAATGTTCAACCTGTCTCAGCTTGGGTACATTCGCACAGGATATGTCTTGTGAGGTATCTCGATGATTGGCTAGTTCTGCCAAGCTCCCGCTTGCAGTTGCTACAGGACAGGGATCGACTCCTTGAGTTTTGCCTGGATCTAGGGATCCTGGTAAATCACAAGAACTCTGATCTCGAGCCCAAGCAGAAGACGTTGTACCTGGGCATGCTGATAGACACGGTAGCAGCAAGTCTACTCCTAGGACTCACGTATCAGCAGGTTCAGGGAGGCAGCGAGGCGGTTCCTGTCTTGACAGGAGCACCGTTCAGCTCTGATAGGTCATGTTAGGTTACCTGTCATCCTTAGAGAAGCTGGTCCCTCAGGGACAGCTTCACCTTTGGTCTCTCCAATAGGGACTGAAAGAGCACTGGTCTCAGTCCCGCAACCCTCAGTCTCTTCTTGTCCCCATCTCGCAGGAGGTAAGAGAAGACTTGGACTGGAGGCTCAACAACAGGAACCTCATAATATGAGTTGATCTCTCCAACTCCCCTCTGGACATGCTTCTGTTATCGGATGGATTGACCGAGGGATGGGGCGCACACCCTGCTGCCTGCAGGGGTGTGGGACCTTAACGACAGACACCTTCACATCATCCTGGAACTCAAGGCACCTTATCTGACTCCAAGACTTTTAGGAATGTGTGATGGGACACTCCATGGTGTTGATGAGCAACACCACAGTAGTGGCATACATCAACAAGCAAGGGGGATATGCCTCTCTTGAGCAGCTTCATCAATTGACAGTGTAGGTGCAATGAGTGGGCCGTAGCACACTCGGTAGAGCTGTCAGCCAGATAATTCCTGGCAAGAGGAATGTAGTGGCAGACAAACCCAGCTGCCAGAATCAGGTGGTAGGTACTGAGTGTCTCCTCCACCAAGATGTAAGCCTTGAGGTTTATGCCTTTCCCCCATTCTGCCTGATTCGAGCATTGATCAGCAGTGCACTGATCACCCTGAATCTTCAGATGATTCTGGAAGCACCCAAGGGCCCCCTGTTATTTGGAATCCAAACCTTCTGGCTCTTCTCTCTGGGGTGCCAAGAAAGATTCCCCAATGGCAGAACCTGCTGTGCCATCCACATGTCGAACAGTATCACCAAGTAGTGTTGTCCCGGTGCCTTCACGGCTGGAGGTTATCCACCATTTCTTGTGAGCAAGAGGCTTTTCTTGTCGAGAGCAACAGAAATGGCAGGATATCTCAGACAGTCCTCTGCAGCCGCATACCAGGGAAAGTGGGCCAACTTCTGTGGTTGGTGTCGTACACAGGGTATCTCTCCGGTCAGAGCCACTCTTCAGCAGGTTACAGTTTTTCTCGTATTCTTTCGCCAAGAGAAGCTCCTTTCCGTCTCAGCTGTAAAAGGCTACAGTGCCGCACTGGTCTTAGTTTCGAAGCTGAAGGGTATTGATATCTCGTTCTTCAAGATATTACTCATAAGGAGCTTCAAAAGGTCTTGCCCACCCAGGGACCTCAGGTCCCCTGAGTGGGACGTGACTGTCATGTATTGGCAGAACCTGAACTTGTGCCCCTTACGAGCCCCTTCGGGAGTCATCAGACAGGGATCTGACCACCAAGACCATTTTTCTACTTGCCGTGGCATCAGCAAAGAGAGTTGGCAAACTACATGGTCTTTCTTATGATGCAAACACTCTAGGGGATGGTGACATGTTATGCTCGACTTCACCCCGAACTTCATAGTGAAGACTCGGAATCCATTGGTCCCTGACACCAGATTCGAGTCCTTCACCTACCCCTCCCTTACACCTTACCTTACAGACCTTACATCTTGTTCGGGTTGCCCCAGGTCCCTCAGTGTGAGGCACCTCTAATGTCTACCAGAGAGTTGCTAGTACAGCTTCCGGTATATTTTGCATCTTCCAATCTTGGATGGTCTGGGATGCAGTTTAGATATTTGTCGAGCTTATTCTTAAACACATCTACGCTCACTCCTGATATATTCCTCAGATGAGCTGGCAACGCATTGAATAGACGCTGCATTATCGATGCTGGTGCGTAGTGGATTAATGTCCTGTGTGCTTTCCTTATTTTTCCTGGTATAGTTTTGGGCACTATTAATCTACCTCTGCTTGCTCTTTCTGATATTTTTAGTTCCATGATATTTTCTGCTATTCCTTCTATCTGTTTCCATGCCTGAATTATCATGTAGCGTTCTCTTCTCCTTTCTAGACTATATAATTTTAAGAATTGTAGTCTTTCCCAGTAGTCAAGGTCTTTAACTTCTTCTATTCTAGCTGTAAAGGACCTTTGTACACTCTCTATTTGTGCAATATTCTTTTGATAGTGTGGGTACCATATCATATTGCAATATTCAAGTGGACTACGAACATATGTTTTATAAAGCATAATCATGTGTTCAGCTTTTCTTGTTTTGAAGTGCCGTAACAACATTCCCATTTTTGCTTTACATTTTGCCAACAGAGTTGCTATTTGATCATTGCATAACATGTTGCTATTCATCATCACACCAAGGTCTTTAACTGCTTCCTTATTTGTGATTGTCTCATTTTTAGGTCCCTTATATGCATATAGCTTTCTTTCTCTGTCTCCATAATTTATTGATTCAAATTTATCAGAGTTAAATACCCCATCTATTTACCTCTGCCCAATCATATACTTTGTTAAGGTCTCTTTGTAGAGCGCGTTCCTATCTTCATCACAAGTAATTTCTCTACTTATTCTTGTGTCATCTGCGAAACTACTCACTACCGAATCCTTAACATTATTGTCTATGTCTTCAATCATAATAACAAACAGTATTGCAGCTAACACCGTACCTTGCGGCACACGGATATTACCTTGGCTTCATCCGATTTCTCGTCGTTTGCAATAACTATCTGTTTTCTGTTGTGTAAAAATTCTTTTAACCATCTTCCTACTTTATCCACGATATTGTGTTTTCTAATTTTCTTCGCTAATATATTATGGTCTACTTTATCAAAAGCTTTTGCAAAGTCTAAATAAATCACATCTGTTTCATTTCCGCTTTTCATATTTTGAATATGTTCTCGGCCCGGTGGACTAACAGTTGGGTTTGTGTACTTTTTCCGGGTACGAAACCATGTTGTCCTTTATTAAACAAATTATTTTTTATTAAATGTTTCATAATATTTTTCTTCATTACCCTTTCATACACTTTCATAATATGTGATGTTAGACTCACAGGCCTATAATTACTTGCCTCTAGTCTTGAATCCACTTTTGAAAGTAGGGGTAATAGTAGTGCTTAATTTTGTGCTCATCATGAAAATCTTGGTCCATTGCCTATATAAATTTACCTTTTTCTTAAAATTTTATTGCAAGTGGGCGTTGCGATAGAATGAACTACTTTCTTTAACAAAATAGCAGGAATTCCATCAGGCCCTGCAGCAGCTCCTTTTTTAATTTCATTAAATAGCCCCTTTGCACAATATCAGCTCCATTTTTAATTTCATTAATTAATAGCCTAAATGCCACCAATATCAGCTTCATTAATATCTATGTCAGCTAAATATTCACTATTTTCATCCCTTACTTCTATATCATTATCTTCATTATCTATTCTAGGGGTGAATTCTCTCTTATATCGTTCTGCCAGTATGTTGCAAATTTCCTTTTTTTCATTCGTTAATCTCCCATCAATTCTTAGAGGGCCTATTTCTATTCTTCTTTTATTCATCTTCTTCGCATATGAGTATAATAGTTTGGGATTTGCTTGATATTTAATAGGGTTTTTTCTTCCAAGTCCCGTTTTTCATTTTCTTTTGATTGTATAATCTTTTGTTCTGCATTTTCTATCTTACTTTTTAGTTCTATAACTTTCCATGCATTTTTTTTTTTGCTAGACCTTTTTTCCACTTTCTGATTTTCTGGAACAAGATCCTTCTGTCTCTTGTTATGCATGACTGATGTTTACTTTTCTTCTTCGGTATATATTTATCCACTATTTTCTCTAATATTTTATATAATATCTCCGTATTTACCTTTATGTCATCACTTACGAAAATATTATCCCAATCTTTGTTTAATTCTTCATTTATTTCTGACCATTTTATATTTTTACTGTAGAAGTTGTATTTTCCATATCCTTCCCACTTTTTCATTTCTTGCTTATCTCTGTTTTCACTTGCTTTGGAATGGACTGTTAATTCTATGACATTATGGTCTGAAATACTCGCATTATAAACTATTATTTCTTTAACATAATTCATCTCGTTCACAAATACTAGGTCTAAAGATATTGTCCTTTCTTGTTGGCAGGTGATTTATTTGTTGAATGTTGTATTCTAGTAGCATATCTAATAGCTTTTCGAATTGCCTCTTATCTTCTGCACTACTATTACTCTCTTTTTTATATGTATAAGTACCATCCACAATCTCCTATTCGTTCTTTCCAGTCTACGAAAGGAAAGTTGAAGTCTCCAGATAGGAGAATAGTCCAGTCCTTGTGATTTCTACATATATCATCCAATTTTTCTATTATTAAGTCAAACTCTTTAGTATTAGGAGGTCTATATATTACTATGTTCATTAATTTTTCAGATTCAAATTCTACCGCTATTAGTTCACATTCTGAGTTACTATATTTCTCATATATTTTTCCTTGTTTTTTTGTCTTTCCCATATATTGCGGTTCCCCCTTGATTCCTATTTTTTCTATCTGATCTATAAGTTTGAAACCCTTTTATTGATCATCATTCCCAGTCTCTTGGGAATACCAGGTTTCACTTATATTCATTATATCTATTTTCTTTTCAATTTGGGTTAGTTCTTCTAAGTACTCTATTTTTCTTTTTGAGTTACTCGTAACTAAACCCTGCGCATTCATCACTATGATGGTTTGCGTGTTTTCCTCCTTCATTTAATATTGGTAATAATAAGGATTTTCCCATGTCTCTTTCCTGTTCTGGTATGTTGTTCTTTTCCATAATATTTGTTCTTCCTTCATCATAATTATTCATTTTGTGTCTGAATCTGCAATTTTCTCCATATCTGCAATATCCCCTTGCATAATAAAAACAGTTATTATCTCTTGAGTAGAATCTTGGAGCTGATGCATTGAAATTTTTTGCTGGCACCTCTGCATATCTCGTTGATGGCTTGCTTTTTTCTTTTACCTGATATTCTTCATTCCTCTCTTTATTTGTTTCTTTCTTATTTTGGATTTTATTGCTTGATTGGTTATTTATTTTATTATTTTTCATGGCTACAGGGTGCATATATTTACATTTTTTGTCGAACTTACATCCTTTTCCTTCTTTTAGGTTTTTGCATATTTTTGGATGTAGATCTCTGCAATCATCCTCATATCCATCTAAGTATGCACATTTACCATATATTTCATAGTTGTGACAATCCTTAACTTGGAGTTTTGTAGTAACATTTTTCTCCATATCTGCAATTCCCTCTTTTCAAAAGGTTGCAGACTTTGTCTTTTTTGTATATTTTTTCCTCTTTCCCGTCATTGTGTAGATCTGGGTAGAGCCTCTTCGGCATTTTCTTTTGTGCTGTCATATCGTAATTTATTTCTTCGTAGGTATGCTGCTTTATAGCCTCATATGTAGTATCAATGAGTATCTCTGCATCCATACTTTTATCTTGTTCTTTGTTTTCCTTATCTTTTTCTGTCATTTCAGTTTTGTTTACTTCTCTTACGTTTTCCTCTATGCTATACCACACCTTACACAGTTTACATGCTTTTGGCATTCTTTTTCCTAATGCATCAATTAGGATATTCACAAGGTTCACTTTATTCATTTTCTTTGTCCGTGGATGATGATCCAGACGCGATGCTGCTTTGTCCCGTTAGAGTACTATGGTGCTATCTGAAGAGAACTTGACGTTTCTGGCTTGAGTGTCGACGACACTTCATTAGCACTAGTGGTTCCAAGTAGAGATGTCCAAGAACACTATTTCTTCTGGCTTCATGAGACGATCAGGAAGGCATAACTCTACTGCTAAAAACATCACGGGTACACTTCATCAGAGAGCTCACGAGGTCAGGGGCATTGCTCTGTTTCTCGCATTCCGTAAGTACCTGTCAGTTCATCAGGTTCTGAAAGTGGGGGTCTTTCACACCAGATTACCTTTACCTCTCATTACTTTTGGGATATTACCCACAGGCCCTTGGACACTTTTCCTTGGGACCAGTGGAGGCTGCTCAACAAGTTGTGTAGCTTACCCAGCTCCTTTAACCCTTAAACGCCGAGCTGGTATTTCCGAAAGTGTCTCCCGTATGCCGGCGGCATTCACGAGTGAGCGCCGAAATGGAAAAAAATTTTTTTTCAAAAAATCACAGCACACTTAATTTTCAAGATTAAGAGTTCATTTTTGGCTCCTTTTTTTGTCATTGCCTGAAGTTTAGTATGCAACCATCAGAAATGGAAAAAAAATATCATATATAAATATTGAAATATATGACTGCGAAAAAAAATTTCATATATAATTGTATACAAATCGCACTGTGAGCAAAGCGGTTAAAGCTGATGAGTTAATTATTTTTTCGTTGTATTGTACACTAAATTGCAATGATTTTGGTATTTAACAAGTTGTAAAACGATCAAAGCAACACAGCGAAAATATTATCACAATATGATGCATGAATTCGTAATGCGCGGTCGTAAAAAAAAGCAGTTTTCAAAAATTCACCATAAATCGAAATATTGTGCTAAAGACTTCCTGTTTGTTGCAAAATGAAGGAAATTGATTGAATATTACTAGACTGTAAGTTTTATAGCTTACAATTGCAGTTTTCGACCATTTCGGTCGAGTTAAAGTTGACCGAAGGTCAAATTTTTTCTATTTATCGTTATTTATATGAAAATATTTCAAAACTGATATTAGCTACAACCATGGGTTGTTTTTTGTTGTATTCTACATGAAATTGCTCACATTTTCATACATAAATCTTTATGTAACGGCTAATTTAAAATGTGCAACCATTACGACAATCGGACGAAAAAATTTGATTTTTTCGGAAGTTACCGCGCGGACGTAAGGAAAAAGTTTTTTTCATAAATTCACCATAAATTGAAATATTTTGCTAGAGACTTCCAATTTGTTGCAAAAATAAAGGTAAATGATTGATATTACTAGAATGTAATAGTTTTAGCTTACAATTGTGTTTTTTTACCATTTCAGTCGAGTCAAAGTTGACCGAAGGTTGAAAATTTGGCACATCATTATTTATATGAAAATATTTCAAAACTGATAAAAGCTACAACCATGGGTTGTTTTTTGTTGTATTCTAAATGGAATTGTGCACATTTTCATATATAAAACTTTATGTAACAGCTAATATGAAACTTTGCAAATGGTTACGCGACCAAGTCGGAACGAAAAAATTTTCTGATTTTTTCGGTAGTTACCGGACATAGGAAAATGTTTTTTTCAAAAATTCACTATAAATCAAAATATTGTGCTAGAGACTTCAAGTTTGCTGCAAAATGAAGGTAAATGATTAAGTATTACTAGAATGTAAGAGTTTAGCTTACAATTGCGGTTTTCGACCATTTCAGTAGAGTCAAAGTTGACCGAAGGTTGAAATTTTGGCACTTATCGTTATTTATATGAAAATATTTCAAAACTGATAAAAGCTACAACCATGGGTTGTTTTTCGTTGTATTCTAAATGAAATTCCACACATTTCCATATATAAAACTTTATGTAACGGCTAACTAATAAAACTGTGCAACTTATGACAATCGTACGAAAAAATTTCAGATTTTTTCGGAAGAGTTACCCCGCGGACGTAAGGGAAAAGTTTTTTTTCATAAATTCACCTTAAATCAAAATATTGTGCTAGAGACTTCCAATTTGTTGTAAATTGAAGGTAAATGATTGAATATTACTAGAATTTAAGAGTTTTAGCTTACAAGTACGTTTTTCGACCATTTCGGTAGAGTCAAAGTTGACCGAAAGTTGAAATTTTGGCTCTTATCGTTATTTATATGAAAATATTCCAAAACTGATAAAAGCTAAAACCATGAGTTGTTTTTGTGTTGTATTCTACATGAAATTGCACACATTTTCACATATAAAACTCTATGTTACAACTAATATAAAATGGTGCAAAAATTATGTCAAAGTGACAATAATTTCTGAGATGTGTCGCTGATGCTTTTTAGTGCAAGAAGAAAGAAATTCGCGCTTGCGCGCCTGGGTAACGATTGTAAACAAAACAACAGCTTGATCCGTGAACTCTCAGCATCCCTCAAGGTGCGTGATTCAAAAGTTTTTGCTAGTATGCCTATAACTATTTTTCCACAAATTTTTAAAAAAAACTTGCGCGTCTATGTTTCGTACGTCAATTCAGTACCCAACAGACAATTTTTGTCAACGTTTAATACGTCCAATAGGCATTTAAGGGTTGATAGGACAGAATTGCATCTTGCCTCGTTGTATGGTATGATTGAGCATGATAAGGGGGCACATACTCTCCCCCTTATGAGTAAACCCAGAAGACTGACTAGGATCTTGCAGTTCTTTAACTCCGATCAGAAGTCAGTGGCTGGTTTCCCTTCCTTGCTCTTACAACCAGGAAGGAAATCTCAGGTAGGCAGAGATTCCACCCACCAATCAGTGACTTCCTATCATAAAGGACCGAAGGTTTTTATATCACATACAAACAAATCACAGTGTTTTAAATTGTATTTATTCTAGCTATACAAACCTGAAGTCCTTTACACTAACTGCCCACCTCATGCCACCCCTCAATCTACTACCTGGACCAGTAGTTAACTACCAAACCACCTTGTTAAAGAATTCAGCAGCCATGTCCAGGCTATGCCTTGAGTAATTCCCATTGAAAATGACCTGAGGTTTGTATAGCGAGGAAAAGGACAATTTACTTTCAAAAATTGTGATTTTTATGGCGCTAGACAAGTGCCATAAAACCAGATCGCCATTAACCGCGTCCACTGGTAACCGAGGACTGCCTGAACCTCACTTTTCCTTCTGCAGGTGAGGTGGCTGGGCTAGGCCAAGCATGGTATTCCCTTGAGCTTGTGGGACTGCCTACAGAAGAGGCACTGCTGGTACACCTGAACAGAGGATCCATTAGCCCTGTTACCCACGTTGTTGCCACCACCACCACAGCAACCATAACCAAGGCGGGCTACTATGCTCAGCTGCACCTGGTTTAGACCCACAACCCAACGAATGTCTGCTCTTAGGTATCAATGGCTTCGCAACGCCACGTGCCATCACACCACCTCCCACTGCCCACAGAGCCGCCGCCTCCTGGATTGTGGGTGGCACCCCTACCTGTATCCAGGTTCCCTGCTCCACCCCTGTATCCCTTGGTGGTGACAGAGGTGACATTGCCTGCTATGCCTGTTAACCCTCTTACGCCGAAGCCCTAAAAATCAAAACCTCTCTTGTATGCCGGGGCGGGTTTGGACTGAGCGCGGAAGCGGAAAAAATAATTGTTCCGACACGGCATACAAACCTTCGGTCCTTTTACAATAGGAAGGTACTAGCGGCAGCTGGATAGGTCGTAAGCTTTCGAACAAGGGGTTCGGTAGTTAACTGCTTGTCCGACAGGCGCGCCGCGCGCGACTGGGGAGGTGGTAAACAAACCACTTTTGCTTTCGGCCTGCTGGCGTGTGGACGTGTATCATCGCTCTCTGCCGCTTCATCGTCGTTGCTTTCGCATGGTTGTGTTTTTCTTTTTCTATTTATCTAGTGAAACTGAATTGTAAGTACAATCATTTCATATTTATTTCCATTGAATTCAATTGTGAATTAAAGGATCTTGGTTTCAACACCACGCCCTCTCCGATTACCCGAGTGCCGGGACTGAAGGGCGTAAGGGTGCGGGGAATTCATTTCCCAGAAATGATCCTCGTATTGTGTATGCTCGGTGCCGAGGGCGGGAGAGCGCTCGCTCCGAGCGTATATTTTGGTTGGAAATGTGTAGATGAAAATCGTAAGTAAGTGCTCTTTTCATTTATATTTTTTTGACCTGTATGCTCGTTGCGAGCGAATGCGCTCGGCACGAAAACTTATTCTGTATGGAAGTTGGAATCGCAAGTACAGTATTCTTTTTCATTTTCATATATATTAATTTTGATTGTAGCAATACTCATTTTGGATTCATTTTCCGAGCTTACCCGGAAATTGATCCTTTCCCCTTTTTATTTGAATGAAGTGAAATCGCAAGTGCAGTTCTTTTTCATTTTCATATTTTTATTGAGATTGCATTGTTTACTTGGATCAATGTTTCCGCTATTTCCCCTGGGAATTGATCCTTCCCCTTTTTATTTGTATGAAGTGAAATCGCAAGCGCAGTATTCTTTTTCATTTTCATATATATTTTGATTGCATCAATTCATGGATGGATCAAGTTCCATTCATAATCGGGAATGGATCCTTTTTACCCTTGCGCTCGGTAACCGAGGCGCAAATGCGCTCGATCCGAGCCCTTATTCATTGTGAAGTGAATCGTAATGCAAGATTCTTTTTCATTTTATTCCTTTATTATTGATTGCATCAATTTTTATTTGGTTCAAGTTCCGCTCAGTCAGGGAATTGATCCTTATGCCCTTGCTTCGGGCCGAGGGCACGATTGCTCTCGGGCTCTTATTATTATTGTTGGGTACATGGGTGCTGTGCGGGGGTGGGGAACCGAGACGACCCCCCCCCCCCCCCCCCCCCCACCCCCCCCCCCCCCCCCCCCCGCTCAGCTCCCACAGATGGCCCTTCTCCTTGGGGGGGCGGGGGGGGGGGGGGGGGGGGGGGGGAGGTTATCTGCGTTCTTCTCCTCGCCCGATCCATCGAGTGTGGGGGGGGAGGGCGCTCGGTGCCCGATGTACAATTGTATTCGGGGTCTTCCACTCGTTCGGAGAGGGCTCACCCCCCCCCGCGCGAGGGGACTTCCCCCCCACTAATCGCTACTACTGTTATTTCCGCAGGTGCTACTGCCACGAGGGTGGACCTTGGTGAGGTATGGGCGTCCTTCCATTTGCAAGGCGTGCTAGTGTCCAGGGGCTGCGGTTCTATGTCTGGGCCTACTGCGGTCACCCATGGAGTGGTGACCACGCTCCAGGTGACGACGTCCCTCCTCACCTGGTGTACTCGCCTCACGTGGTAACAGTCTTGCCTACAGCCGCTGTGAAGTGCCGTTCGCCGTACCGAGAGGGGGGCGTGCCGCCGCCGCTCGTGGTTGCCGCGCTGCCGTGACCACACTTCCGCTGCCCTAGAGCTCGCCCCTGGACCTGCCGCCGGTACCATGGATGTTGCTGGCTGCTGCTCCACTTCCTGTGTTTCCGGTGCCTGCCTGCCGTACCTGCCGATTCTGGGCTGACTGTCCATGCAGTTGCTGCGCTGGCTGTCCCTGCCGTTGCTGCGCTGGCTGTCCCTGCCGTTGCTGCGCTGGCTGTCCCTACCGATGATGTGCTGGCTGTGCCTGCTGTTCCTGAGATGCCCATACCTGCTGACGTCGTCCCTGTTCGTGTGGTACTACCCCAGACTTTGGTCTGTCTGTACAGGTGCGTCCAGGCCCTGTGGCTTCGGCTACAGCAGCCCCGGCTCCGCCCTGGATAGCAGATCTTACGTCTGTCCTGAGGAAGCTGACGAAGAAGAGGAGGAAGGTGTCGTCGTCGTCGTCTTCATCTTCTTCATCGTCGTCGCTTTGCCGCCTCTTCCCCTTCGACTTCTAAGGCTTCACAGCCGAGGAAGAAGAAGGTTCCCTCCTCCCTCCTAAGAAGTCTCCCTCGGGAGCTCTCGGGACCCGTCTCACCTCGGTGGGACGGGAGGGTTTCCTTCCTTCCGCTGGTCCTCCTGCTCCTTCGGGAGCGGGGCCCGTCTCTTCTTCCACAAGGAAGAAGACTACGGGGGGACCAGAGGGGTACCGGCTAAACACCTACGGGGTACCTCTGCCTGGTGTCAGTGGTTTCTGCCACTGCATCAGGTCCGTCTCGGCCTCTCGTTCACGGGAGGTACCGAGTGTACGGTCGCCTACCAGCGACCGTGCAGCCAGGAACCAGACCTCTGAGTCCGCTCAGCGTCAGGTTCACGGCACGGGGCGGAAGACTGGTGACAGCCGCTCACGCGACTCTCACCAGACCAGCTCTCGCTCTCCGCGTCGACCAGCTGGCTACCCGGGGAGGTGACGGTTCCACGACCGGCCACGGGCTGAGGCTGGGAAGAGGTCCTCCCAGTTCGCGCCGGTGCCAGCCACGGCTGGAACCAGCGACGTGACGTGCCGTGAGGACAAGCACCCGGCCGTCTCACTGTGACAGTGGAGCCTGCAGGTCGCCCTGACCGTCGCTCTCACAGAGAGCGATCGGGTACGGCAACCAGCACCAGCTCTTCTGACACTCGAGATCGGGGCCGCTGTGCTCAGTCCAGCCGTTCTCCACAGCGAGACGGTCGACCAGGCCTGCAGCTCGATCGCCACCGCGGGTTGACGATCGCCTGCAGCCCTCCAAGCCGGCTGGTTCTGCCAGCGAGCGAGGAGGAGCGTCAGGTCTGCCTCTCCCGTACCTTCAACCTCCTCGGGTTACACCGGGAGGAGCGAGGTATTTGAGAGTGATCGTGAGGGGTGCGCCCCTCATTGATCCCACCACTACGCCCTACGTGCCAGGCACTGTTTCGTTTTGGACCGGCCAGGACGTATGCGCCCAAGTGGATGGAGAAGACCGAGAGGGCTGTCGCTGTTCCCCCTCTTGGAGGAGGAAGGTTCTCGGAATATGCTCTTGTTCGAAGGGCTTAACGGTCCCACTCTGCAAGATGCTGTGAACGTTCCGAGATCCAGAGGAACTTTGCCGAGGTTATGGCGCTGATTCGTCAGCACAACGACCTCGGGAAGGATCGCCGCTCCCACCAGCAGAGCCACGTCTCGGCTCGAGTCGTTTTGGGGCCCGAGAGGGAACCCAAATCGACGGTGGGTCTGCCGCGATCGGAGCTTGCCGACTGTGTTGAACTAGGTAGTCTCTCGTCTCCGGACAAGAAGGCTCTCTCAGTTCTGGCCGGTCCGAACAAGCTACTTCACCTCCTCTACTGCGACAGAGGCGTTTCTACGTGTCTTCGGACACCGTATTTGAATACCCCTTCGGTCCTCCTGAGGTTTCGACCTCGACGAGGGACTGGAATGAGTCGGAGGACGGTATCGGCTCTCTCCTGTCAGGTGTCGATCAGCCCCACCCAGACGACGTTCACAGTGGCGGCAGACCCTTACCTACAGTATGAGTTCGTAACCCTCCTCGGGAAAACGTTTTCTCCTGACGATACGTTTTCCCAGGCTCTGAGAGGCCATCGCCGTAAGGCGATGGCTGCTCCTTTCTTCTCCAACTGGCTAGTTCCGCTGGGAAGGCGAGCCAGTATCCAATTCCTCCCCCTCCCCCTTCCCTCTCTCCTTACGGCTACGAGGGAAAGGGGAGGGATCCTACAGAGATTTCTCTGTAAGATCCCACGTTAGGGACTGCGCTACAACCGGGGGACCTTCGGGTCCTACCTGACGTAAGCCCCGGTCGTTGAGGAGGGATCCTGCCCCTTTCTCGATTTCTACGGGAATCGGGAGGATCACAGCCGATATCGTTTGACGAATTCGGTGGGGGGGTTTCGCAGAGTGCTTAGAATTCTACGGAATTTCTAGCGCACTCAGAGTGTTCGAGTTTTTTACGATCTCCAAACACTTAGGCGAGACCACGGTCCAAAGTGAGCAAGAATCCCCGATAATTGTTACACGATAATCGGGAACCTTCCGCGTATGCTCGAATTCCTGTAATTTCTAGCATTTGGAAGAAGACTGACTGCTGAAGAAGAGTATCTCCACAGTAGGCGATTAACCTGGAATAGGATAGAACGGACGGGAACTTCCAGTTTGGCTTGAACTATCGTCTTCGGTATTCTGTTCACCATTGAAGCTTTCCTTTGGGAAAGACTTCTCCTTCACTCTCTTGACTAGCGAACGAAGGCGGTCGATCTCCAATCCTTATTCTCATTCCTCGAGAGGAAAAGAATTTAGGATGGAGGCCGTGGTTACAGAACCTACAATATACTACGTATATTACCCTCGCGACATGATTCTTTTAACAGTTGAATTGTCCGGGGGGTAGGCGCATACCGTAGTTAACTCTACGGTTTGTGACCGAGACGAATTGTATCTAATTGAAACTGCAACTCGGGGTTGCCTGCAACCTCCCAGCAGTTATCAGTTTCGATTTTAGATACTTGGTATTGTCATGACAACACCAAATCAGCTTTTGTATTTACCGAAATCCGTTTCGGTTAAATATAATTGCTCGAGCGTATTCTTTATGCTCGATGGTTCTAGCCGAACGCATTCCTTCGTGGAATAATGGATTACCTGACAAACTCAGGATGACGAGTCACCGAGAGCTACTGCGTATTGAACTGCCTGATAGCGGCTCAGTATCAGCTAGGTCTCGGAGATGCACGGTCGGTTACGTCTCTCTCTCCCCCTCGGTTTGATTGACTACCGAACCGTATCTCTGCCCAACAATCATGGACTTAGGTCTCTGATTAACGTTAACGGGGATTCTCGCAATAATGAAGGACCATCTACTGCTGTGACGCTCGATTTCATCGCCTTCGACATTGCGAGAATTTTCAACAGAGATATCTCTTGGACTCTTTCATCTTTCTGTTTACCGCACGGTAACAGAAGTCTGTACTAGTCACCCGCTGCATCGCACCGCGATAATGCGAATGATTTTTTGCAGACATCTGAGTTTGTCTTCAAAATATCTCGTATTCGTAGTGTGCAATTATTCATTGCTCGCCCCGAATTAACAGATATGTCAGAAGACATCGCCTACTCTCCGACCTGACAGCTCTACTTCCAAATGTTCAGCCCATGAGAAGCAGTTCTTCAGGCAGTATTTCCCTGTCTTCATTACTGAAAAGCGCTCCGCTTTTATTGCAACTACGATCCTCACCGGACAGCAATGAATAGCGGTTAGCGTTCTCAGTCTTTGTAGCACAGGTTCAGAATCTTGAGAATCCTTCTTCTCGATTCAGCTGTGAAGACGTAGGTTTGCATTTTCTGTACACCTTCGTCTTCAACGACACATGTGTTGTTTCTCCTTAGCCGAGAATCAACTATACTATGAGATATCTTGCCATCAGGGACCTCGGTCTCTAGAAGGCAATTGACTTTCGCCTGTTGGGCACATGCCTTAAGAGAGTCATCACCTTGCCTTCTGGCATCGGTGACGAACAAATTATTTGTTTAGTCTCTTGGCATAACCCTTTTAAGGCGAAGGTCACGTGACTTTGCTCGGGTGCTTGGACAACTTGCCTCCTACCGAACGCAGTCAGTCGGCAGCTGTCAGAGCGCCCAAGTCTGTTACGAACTTCGCTGTGGACTTAGTTCGGTTGTTCCATAACAGTCTTTTCTTCGTCCTAACGGCTTGTCACAGTGCCCATACCATCGACACCCACCATTGAGTGGTCGGTGTCCTATCCACTACCGAGAAGAACAACTTCGCTGCAGACGGATAGACCAGTATGGGTACAGGACATCACCGAAGTCGAGAAGAGGGATAGGTCATACG
This sequence comes from Macrobrachium nipponense, assembly GCF_015104395.2. Classification (NCBI taxonomy): domain Eukaryota; kingdom Metazoa; phylum Arthropoda; class Malacostraca; order Decapoda; family Palaemonidae; genus Macrobrachium; species Macrobrachium nipponense. Next base: position 41,507,489 of record NC_087205.1, on the reverse strand, counting down.
ACCATTCCCTTCTTTTCCTCTGAGGTAATTGCATGACTTTTCCTGCGAAGTCAAGCATCCAGGGGATGGGGATTCGTGACGCTCGATTTCGTACCGAATTCGTAGCGAAGACTCTGAACCCTTCGGTTCCTGACGATCGGTTAGAGTCCTTCACAATCCCCTCCCTAATGGACTTCACCGCCTTCGATGCGAAGGAGATGCTGCTTTGTCCTGTGAAAGCGCGACCGCGCTTTCTGAAGAAACTCGACATCCCAGGCTGAGTGTTGAAGACTCTTCGTCAGCACCAAGATGACCTAGAAGTACACTCCCTCGAGTTACACAAGAACTTCTCCGTGGCGCAGGTACTGAAGGCAGGGGTCTTGGTACAACCAGACCACTGGCACCTCCTTCTACCTTTTGGATATTGCCCACAGGTCCTTGGATCGTTTTCCTTAGGACCCGTGGTGGCTGCTCAACACGTTGTGTAGCTAACCCAGACCCTAGCAGGCTGAACAGCATCGAGTCCTGGTGTGACTGTAAGAATAGATAAGTGAATGAGAGAGTGACTGGCTTCTCTTCCTATCTTTTTCCCCCCTCTACCTGTGGGTAGAGGGATACGGTCATCACCTTGCTGGATAAGGACGAGATGCCGGTGAGCTACTCGACAGAGCCCCATCCTATCCTTTCACTAGGGATGGGAGCGAATATCCACCACTTCCTCCTACAAGGGGGGGGAGTGGATGCCACAAGAGACAAACCATAACTTTATGTTGCCTCTTGCAAATAGGAACTTGTTCTTGTTTGCTGGTACGAAGAGATACGCTTGCCTCTCTCTTAGTACTTGGTCCAGAGGTCTGACCATTGATCCTGCGGTGCACACCCCGATCAATCGGACAGAGGCTTGGATCCCTCCCTCGCTCTTACGACCAGGGAAGCATTCCAAGGTTGGGCGAACACCAGTCTGTTCACAAAAGACTCAGATTCCTCCCACCAAGAAGTGAGTCTTCCTATTGTAAAAGGACCGAAGGTTTGTATGCCGTGTCGGAACAAATGACAATTTGTCCAAAATTGCATTTTTCCTAACTATACAAACCTGAGGTCCTTTTACACATAGTCCCCACATGCCACCCCTCACTCTGCAGTTTTTTTGCTTGGGCCCAAAAGCAAAAGTGATTTGTTTACCTCCCAGTCGCGCGCGCGCGCCTGTCGGACAAGCAGTTAACTACCGAACCCCTTGTTCGAAAGCTTACGACCTATCCAGCTGCCGCTAGTACCTTCCTATTGTAAAAGGACCTCAGGTTTGTATAGTTAGGAAAAATGCAATTTTGGACAAATTGTCATTTTTTTCAAAAAATCACAGCGCGCTTAGTTTTGAAGATTAAGAGTTCATTTTTCCCTCCTTTTTTTGGCATTGCCTCAACTTTAGTATGCAACCATCAGAAATGAAAAGAAATATCATTATCATAAGTAAATAATGCAATATATGGTAGCAAAAAAAAAATTTCATCTTAACTTAATTGTACTTCATCGCGCTGTGCGAAAACGAATTTAAAGCTAAAAAGTTACTTTTTTTTTAGTTGTATTTTACACTAAATTGTGATCATTTTGATATATAACACTGTAAAATGATAAAAGCAACACCGGAAAAATATTATCACAAAATGATGCACGAATTTGTAATGCGCGGACGTAAGAAAATGTTTTTTTTCAAAAATTCAGTTAATCTAAATATGTTCTAGAGACTTCTAATTTGTTTCAAAATTAAGAAAATTGATTGAATATTACAATACTGTAAGAGTTTTAGATTAGAATTGCAGATTTTAACCATTTCGGACGAGTTAAAGTTGACCGAATGTCGAAATTTTTATATATATTTTGTTTAATATGCAAATATTTTGGAAATGAGAAAAGCTACAACCTTCAATTATTTTTTGTTTTATTCTTCATGAATTTTCGCACATTTTCATATAAGAAACTCTATAAAACGGCTAATATGAAAAGGAGCAAATATTAGGATAATGCGACATACACATTTCGGAGATTTTCGGCCGCGAATCGGCGCGCGGAGAGAAAGAAAGTTTTTTTTTAAAATTCACCATAAATTTAAATTTTTATACATTCAACTTCCCTGCCAGATATATACTTAGCTATAGACTCCGTCGTCTCCGACAGAATTTCAAATTTCGCGGCACACGCTACCGGTAGGTCAGGTGATCTACCGCACTGCCCTGGGTGGCAGGACTAGGAACCATTCCCGTTTTCTAATCAGAATTCTTCTGTCGCCCGGGCCATCAACATTGTTGTTGGTTCCTCTCGATTGGTTTTTCTTTTTTCACCGGCAATTGATCTTCTTGACCGACTTTTTGGTGACCGTATCTGGATTGTTGGATTGGCATACGCTTTTGTGGACTGTTTTGTGGACTTGATTTTGGATTTTCTTTAAAAATGTCTGACTCTGGAATGGTTGTGAGACGTTGTGTGAATGTAGGCTGTAAGGTGAGGTTGCCGAAAGCGTTCGGTATGACCCTCACACTGTATGCAAGGGTTGCAGGGAGTATGAATGTTCTTTACTAATACTTGCAAGGAATGTGAGAATTTGAGTGAGAACGAATGCAAGAATCTAACTAATTATTTGAAAAAGTTAGAGAGAGAAAGAGTGAGGAAGGCTTCTTATAGAAGTTTAAGTAGTTCGAGATCTGAACTAATTCCTAGCTTGGGATCTTCCCCAAGGGTAAGTATTGCTACTTCTCCTTCCATTGCAGCCCCTTCTCCTATTGCAGAACCTGTAGATTCAGCGAAAGAACTTGCGGATCTAAAAGCAGCCTTCAAGTTGATGGAAAACAAAATGGCTGCCATACAAGGTAAGGCTAGTGATTTTTCAGTGGACAGTGATATGAGTGTCCCAGTGTAGTGGAGGGGGCATCTGGTCGGCTCCGCAACGCTCCTAGGTCTAGACCTCTTCCAAGCTCACATGCCCAGAGGAGAAGGAATGTCGAAAACCGAAAGGAGGTTGTGGAGAATCCCCACCGATCAGGTGTCCCTTCGGCGGTTTCTGTGACACCCCAGACTGCTAAGGATTGCTATTGCAAAAGCGTCCTGCGTGAGTGTTTTTCGTCGTCGGAATCTTCATCTCCGAGACGTGATTGGAGGGATTCAGATCGATCTCGACCACTCAAGAGGAGTTGGAAGGCTCCGACGATTGATTCGAGCCCAGAAAAACTTCCCTGAGGAGTCTCCTTCGGGAGTTAAGAAGGCAAGAAGAGCCATTCTTTCAACCAGAGTGAGAAAGGAGTCAGGTGGAGGCTATGGACTCCTCCCCTCCTCCTCCTCCTCCCGAAGAGGATAAAGAGGAGGTTACGAAGAGGTTCATGATGGCTATGCAAGAACAAATTTCTTCTTTGTAGGAGTTTCTTTCAAAGGAGCCTCCTAGAAGGAAAGACTCTTCCCTTCCGATCAAAAGATCCTCCAGACGTATGGAGGTATCTGCCGCCAGGATCGATGCTCCTACTCGAGGTGAGGCTTCCTGTACGAACGTGGATGAACCGATCAGACGTCTGGCACCGGCCAGGAGTGAGGAGTCACCCAGGAGGCAGGAGCCAAGAGCCAGGAGTGAGGAGTCAACCAGGAGGCAAGAGCCAAGAGCCAGGAGTGTGGAGTCATCCAGGCCAGGCAGGCAGGAGGCCAGGAGGCCAAGGAGCCAAGAGGCAGAGCAGAGGCAGGAGCCAGGAGGCAAGAGGCAGGAGTCAGGGAGGAAGGCAGGAGCAAGAGGCAGGAGTCCGGAGTCAGGAGGCAGGAGTCGGAGTCAGGAGGCAGGAGTCAGGAGTCCAGGAGGCAGGAGTCAGGAGGCAAGAGTCAAGAGCCAGGATCGGCAGGAGGTCGGAGACTCATTCCTGGAATTTATGACTTCTCCAAATAGAAGCTCCTCTCCTTCAGATCGTAGGAGGTCTTGGAAGGACTCTCCCTCCAAACGAGAGCTTTCTCCTTCGTCTGATCGAGGTTTAGACGATTTGTCTGATGACGAACCTCCTGCAAATGAGGGACTCTCGAATTATTATAAGGTCTTAGCCTCATTATTGCTACAAGAGTTTGGAGACTCTCTTAGTCCGGCGGCTCCTCCTTCTCCTCGTTCTCTCTTTTCGAGCTCGACTACGGCAAAATCTTCGGTCTTTCTGAAAATGAAGCCTGCAATTTCTATGAAGAAGGCCCTCCATTCTTTAGATTCTTGGATGGACAAGAAGAAAGAGTTGGGAAAGACTGTATTCTGCATGCCTCCTTCCAAACTCCATGGAAGAGAGGTATTTGGTATGGGACAGGAGAGACTATGGGTCTTTTCTCTTCCTGCCTCGGCAGATGCGGACTTTTCCAATTTAGTGGAGGCCTCTAGACGTCACTCTTTAGGATCGGTCAGATCGACGTGGAGCACTTCGGAGTTGAACCACTTTCTAAAGGGACTTTTTGTCACTTTAGAGGTGTTCAGCTTCTGGATTGGTCACTCGGAGTTCTGGCCAACAAATCTAAAGATCCGGAGTTTCTTAAAAACCCAGAGATTCTCCTAGCGTCCTGTCTTGCATGGACAAGGCAGTACAGGACGGTTCAGGAGAAGTGGCTTCCCTTTTTGGTGCTGGTCTTTCTGAAGAAGAGATCAGTATATGGATCCCTATTATCAAAAGGGGTTTCTCCGAGCCAGAGGACTGCTTTATTGTTCGCGTCCCCTCTGTCGGATCATCTGTTTCCTTCTCAGTTAGTGAAGGATATATCTCGCTCGCTAACTAGAAAGGCGACACAGGACCTACTAGTACAAACGTCCAAGAAAGGACGCCCTGTAGTGTCGACGATTAAGAAGGACTCTCGTCCTCCTCAGCAGCCCTTTCGTGGAGGTGCAGCGGCTCGTCCCCCTGCCAGAAAGAAGAGCTCTGACAAGAGAGGAAGGTCTTCCTTTAGACCTTTCAAGAGAAAACCAAATGACTTGTTGCTCCTTCAAGCACCAGTGGGCGCCAGACTCCTGAACTTTGCAGGAGTATGGGCAAAAAGGGGCAGCCGACCCTTGGTCAGTCTCGGTCCTAAAAGAAAGGTTACGTAATCCCCTCGAGGACAGCCCTCCTAACATCTACGCCTCGGGAACTGTCAGCGAGGTACAGAGACCCTGTAATGAGAAAGACTCTCCTTCAAATGGTGGAACAAATGTGGGAAAGGAGGCCATCGAAACTTGTGCAGGATCCACACTCCCCGGGATTTTACAATCGCCTTTTTCTAGTACCAAAGGCATCGGGGGGGGGGTGGAGACCAGTACTGGACGTAAGCGCTCTGAATCGCTTTGTTCAGAAAAAGAATTTCCGCATGGAAACGGCCGCTTCAGTAATGTCGGCTCTTCGTCCAGGAGATTGGATGGTCTCTCTGGACTTGCAAGATGCGTATTTCCACGTTCCCATTCACCATTTGTCAAAGAAATATCTTCGGTTTGTGATAGGAGACAAGATTTTTCAATTCAGGGCTCTGTGCTTCGGTCTGTCTACAGCTCCGCAGGTATTCACCAACCTGATGGCGAATGTGGCAAGATGGCTTCACCTAGAGGGAATAAACATCTCCCTCTACTTAGACGACTGGCTGATCAGGGCCAAGTCGGAGATTCAGTGCTTGGAGGACTTATCAGTAACAAGAAAAACATGATAGAATCGCTGGGGATTACTCGTGAACCTCGAGAAGTCGCAGCTGATCCCCAGCCAGAGCTTGGTCTATCTGGGGATTGGGGGATTCAGATGGATTCTCGGGGTTTTCGAGTATTTCCTTCGCGAGAAGAATCACTCGAGGTTTGTCGAAAATCTCGAGCTCTTAGAGAGAGAGAACAGTTCAGCGAGGGATTATCTGAGCTTTTAGGGACCCTGTCCTCACTAGAAAAGTTCTTCTCTCTGGGGAGCTTCACCTTCGCCCTCTTCAGTTTTTCCTGAAAGGGGTGTGGAGTTGGAAGGACGGGACAACTCTCGGACATCTTCCCGCTTCCACAAGAGATAAAAGATCACTTGAAGTGGTGGATCCTTCCTCTCCAAAAGAACGAAGGCGTATTGCTTGCCCTGCAGAACCCAGACCAAGTGTTATATTCCGATGCTTCGGAGTCGGGATGGGGAGCGACGCTAGGAGCAAGGGAGGTGTCAGGCACCTGGACAAAGGAAACAGGTGTCCTGGCACATCAATTGCAAGGAACTAGTGGCCATACACCTAGCCTTAAAGTTCTTCGAAGAGACAGTCAGAGGCGGGGTGATACGATAAACTGACAACACCACAGCTCTGGCTTACATACGCAAGCAGGGAGGGACGCACTCTTTCTCCCTCTTTCAGTTAACAAAACACCTGTTAACCTGGACAGAAGAAAGAGGCATAACTCTCCTCACAAGATTTGTACAAGGGATAAAGAATGTGAGAGCGGACAGACTGAGCAGGAGGAATCAGGTCCTTCCCACAGAATGGACTCTACACGAAGAAGTGTGTCGAAGTCTTTGGTCCCTGTGGGGGAGACCTCACATAGACCTGTTTGCGACGTTCCTCTCCAAAAGAGTAGAGATCTTTTGCTCTCTAGTGGAAGATCCGAGAGCCTTCGCAATAGACGCGTTTCTCCTGGATTGGTCGGGTGTGGACGCCTACGCCTTTCCCCCGTTCAAGATCCTGGGGGAAGTACTCAGGAAGTTCGTAGCTTCAAAGAGCACAAAGTTGACACTAATAGCCCCATTTTGGCCAGCCCAGGAATGGTTCACGGAGGTACTGGAGTGGATAGTGGACTTCCCCAGATCTCTTCCAAACAGACCAGATCTACTCAGACAACCCCACTTCGAGAGGTTTCATCACAACCTCCCAGGTCTCGCTCTGACTGCCTTTCGACTATCGAAAGACTTGTGAGAGCGAGGGGCCTTTTCTCGCAAGGCTGCGGGCTCTATCGCTAGAGCCGCAGAGCTTCGACGAGAAGAGTATACCAATCGAAGTGGGAAGTCTTTAGGAGGTGGTGTAAGAGTCAGAAGCTGTCCTCCTCCAGTACCTCTATAGTGAATATTGCCGATTTCCTCCTCTTTCTGAGAGAGGAATCTCACCTATCTGTCTCAACAATAAAGGGATACAGAAGCATGCTGTCATCAGTATTTAGAAATCGAGGGCTAGATATTGCAGACAACAAAGATCTACACGATCTAATTAGATCCTTTGAAACTTCAAAAGCAGCAACTCCTAGAACACCTAGTTGGAATCTGGACGTGGTCCTGAAATTCCTTTCATCGGATAAATTCGAGCCTTTACATCTGGCTTCCTTCCGCGACGTCACTAGGAAATGCTTATTCCTGTTGTCTCTCGCTACAGCCAAGAGGACGAGCGAATTGCACGCTCTAGATTCACAGTGGGGTTCAAAGGAGATGCTGCCATCTGTTCGTTCCAGACAATGTTTCTGTGAAGAACGAAAACCGTCAAAACCTTGGCCCAGAAGCTTTGAAGTAAAAGGTCTATCTAACCTCGTAGGCAGAGAGACAGAGAGGTCTCTCTGTCCAGTGAGAGCTCTTAAATTTTATTTAGAGAGGAAGAGACAGATGGGAGCTTGTCAACAAGGTCTTTGGTGTGCTGTGAAGAACCCCAAAAGACTCATGTCCAAGAACGCCTTGGCTTTCTTTGTGAGAAGCGTAATTACGGACGCTCACAAGAACTGCTCGGAGGAATCCTTCGGTCTTCTAAAGGTTAAGACCCATGAGGTGAGAGCAGTAGCAACGTCCTTGGCGTTCCAAAAGAATATGTCTCTTAAAAATATCATTGAGACTACGTATTGGAGGTGCAATTCAGTGTTTGCATCTCATTATCTGAAGGATGTGAGAGTGACCTATGAGAAGTGCTTCTCTCTAGGTCCATTTGTATCAGCAGATACAGTGCTGGGTCTTGGAGCAAAGACTGATCCTTAAAATATTTTGATTTTATCGTACATAAACCCTCTTGTCAGACATGTGCTTGGTTTTCTATTAGCAAGCTCACGGATGTCGCACGGGCGCATAGTGTCATTGCTGGTAGGGGATCAAGGATATGTATGGCTAGTCGGGGAGTACAAAATTTTTTTTTTTGTATATTTTGTATAAATGAAAGTGTAATTATGTTTCGAGTTTTTTGTTGTTTGTAAGGAGTTCGGGGATAACTCCTTGCAATCTTAGAACTAACATGGATGTTAGGATCAGGTGATCGGGATCGGTGTTGTGCTCCTTGAACAAGGTGTATTGTCATGTTAGTGGAATAGCACCCAATGACAAAGGCCTTTAGGCTCTGCCGAGTAAGTGGATAAGACCCCATTGGCAGACCCACAAGAACTCTTAGCCATAGATCAATATCTCGCTGAGGCTCTTGAAGCTAAGCAGACTCCAAGGCAGTAGCCGCGAAGTCTTCAGCCTAATAAGGTAGGAACCAAGGTTTAATACCTACAACATATTTTGTTTACCTGTCTATTTCAGTAGTTAGCTGTCTCTTACCCACCACCACTGGGTGCTAATCAGCTAAGTATATATCTGGCAGGGAAGTTGAATGTATAAAAATGATATTGTCACGTTACAATAAAGTTTTATACATACTTACCTGACAGATATATACGATTAATGGCCCACCCAGCCTCCCCGCAGGAGACAGGTGGAAGAGAAGAATTCTGATTAGAAAACAGGAATGGTTCCTAGTCCTGCCACCCAGGGCAGGGCGGTAGATCACCTGACCTACCGGTAGCGTGTGCCGCGAAATTTGAAATTCTGTCGGAGACGACGGAGTCTATAGCTAAGTATATATCTGTCAGGTAAGTATGTATAAAACTTTATTGTAACATGACAATATCATATTGTGCTAGACACTTTTAATTTGTTTCAAAATTAAGATAAATGACTGTATGTTACTAGATTGTAAGAGTTTTAGCTTACAATTGCATTTTTCAACTATTTCGGTAAAGTCAAATTTGATCGAACGGGTTGTTTTTTAATTATTGTGATTTATATGCAAATATTTCGAAAAAGAGAAAAGCTACAACCTTTAATCATTTTTGGTTGTATTTTACATGAAATTGCGCACATTTTCATATATAAAACTTTATGTAACGGCTAATTTTAAATGGTGCAAACATTTCGACAATCGCACAAACAAAATTCTAATTTTCTTCGAAAGAGTTACCGCGTGGACGTAAGGAAAATTTTTTTTTCATAAATTTGCCATAAATCGAAATATTGTGCTAGAAACTTCCAATTCATTGCAAAATGAAGGTAAATAATTGAATATTACTAGAATACAGGCAGTCCCCGGGTTACGACGGGGGTTCCGTTCTTAAGATGCGTCGTAACCTGAAAACTACTAATTTGCAATTTTTCTTAGGGCCGTATCTAAAATTATCACTAATTTACTTTTTTTCATGTGCAACACTGTGATTCACAAATTACTGTATATTTTCATTAAAATACAAGAGAGAGAGAGAGAGAGAGAGAGAGAGAGAGAGAGAGAGAGAGAGAGAGAGAGAGAGAGAGAGAGAAATAACTCCTTAGTTCAATAGATTGAAATGAACATCTGTAGGCAACTTTTTTCTCCCCCCTCCCATGAATACATATATTTCTCCAGAGAAGAGAGAAGAGAGGACTGTGCAATTATGTTTGTCTGTCTATCAATTCTTTTGCTGAAAGCGAGAGAGATAAAAGGAAGAAATAGAAACACCCAAATGTATGACAAGTATCTTGTGGAGAGCAGAGAGAGAGAGAGAGAGAGAGAGAGAGAGAGAGAGAGTTGTCCTTACAGTATTTGAAAAGAGAGAAATGGAATGATTATTGTATTTAAAATACTCAGATATGAATTTGTACTTATAGTATTATTATTGGAAAATATTAATGATAAACTTATTACATACACGTCCATGAAAATGATCTTATCTCAGAGAGAGAGAGAGAGAGAGAGAGAGAGAGAGAGAGAGAGAGAGAGAGAGAGATTACATAAAACCATTAAATTCGTTGACCATGTATGGCATTGTTAAGCTTGAGTGTCACTTGAGTTGAGGTGGGGAAATTGATTCAGAAAAAGACAAAGGGAAGAATTTTTTTTGTTTTCTTTTGATATTAGTTATCGTATTATTACTACTTCTATTATTATTATTATTATTTGAAAATATAATAACACGTGCATCTACCATAAAAATTCTCTCATCTCAGTAAGAAAGAGGAATTATCCTTACAAGTGAAATGGAAAGGTCATTTTCATATCTTTAAAATATACCATTATGAATTTTGTAAAGTTTTATTATTATTATTATTATTATTATTATTATTATTATTATTATTAATAACTGAAATTATCAATAAACATTTTACATACTAATACCATAAAAATTCTTTCATCTCGGTAAAAAAGAGAGAGAGAGAGAGAGTGTTTATCTCTGTAAAGCTTCCAGCGAAAGAGAGGGAGAGATTACCACTATGTATGACACATTATTATCTTGTGTGGCAAAAAGAGAGAGAGAGAAAGAGAGTTAACCTTAATTAAAAGTGACATGGATAGATTAGTACGTATTGTATTTCTTTAAAATATATCACGTATGATTTTGTAATTACAGTATTATTATTATTATTATTATTTGAAAGTATTAAAAAACAAATAGTACAAGTACATAAAAAATCTTGAGTCTCAGTAAATGAGAGAGAGAGAGAGAGAGAGAGAGAGAGAGAGAGAGAGAGAGAGAGAGAGAGAGAGAGAGAGAGGGGGGGGGGGGAATGTCAGGACCACGTGATTGCAACAGCTCTCCCCAGCTCTTCCCCCTCCTGGCTGTCACAGAACTTGATATATAGCTGACAGTTTTAGTACCTGGATCTCGAAAAAGGCTACTGGAAGTACTTCAAGAAGACTGGGATTTCCTTCATTCTTCCATAATTTTTTTTTAAATATAAGCTAAAATCTTACGAATCACTATGGTATTTCTTTAATGATTGATATTATTGCTGTGTAAATTAATATTAATATTTGAAATAGTAAATCATTTATTTATTTATCATATTAAAAAACATACAAGCTTTGTAGTATAGAGAGAGGAGAGAGAGAGAGAGAGAGAATTAATAGTGATTATTTTCGTTGGAAAATACAAAGAGCAGAGAGAGAGAGAGAGAGAGAGAGAGAGAAACTGTGCTAAATATAAAGGATTCTTATCTTATCATAGTATGTGGGGTTTTTAAAAGCGTCGTAACCTCGGAACAAGCGTCGTAACCCAGGCGGATTTTTCAATGAATATTTAAGAAAAGGCGTCGTAACTCGGAACGTCGTAAGCCGGACCCGTCGTAACCCGGGGACCGCCTGTATAAGATTTTTAGCTGACAATTGCTTTTTTGACCATTTCGGTAGAGTCAAAGTTGACGAATGGTTTAAATTTGGCACTTATTGTATTTATATGAAAATATTTGAAAACTGATAAAAGCTCAACCATGGGTTGTTTTTAGTTGCATTGTGCATGAAATTGCGCACATTTCCCTAATATATAAAACTTTATATACGGCAATTTAAAATGGTGCAAACATTAGACAATCGCACAAAAAAAAATTTATCTGAAGAGTTACCGCGCGGACGTAAGAAAAAGTTTTCATAAAATTCACCATAAATCGAAAATTTGTTCTGGAGACTCCAATTGTTGCAAAATGAAGGCAAATGATTGAATTTGCTAGAATATAAGAGTTTTAGCTTACAATTGCGTTTTTCGACCATTTCGGTAGAGTCAAAGTTGACCGAAGGTTGAAATTTTGGCACTTATCGTTATTATATGAAAATATTCAAACTACTAAAACGCTACAATCAATGAGTATTTTTTGTTGTATTCTACATGAAATTTGCGCACATTTTTCACATATAATACTCCATGTAACGGCTAATTTAAAATGGTGCAAAAATTATGTCAAAGTGACGAAATAATTTCTGAGATGTGTCCTGATACTTTTTTTAGTGCGATAAGAAAAGAAATTCGCGCTTTCTCACCTGCATAAACGATTTGTAAACAAAAAACAACGCCTTGATCCTGGAACTCCAGCTCCCCCCAAGGCACGTGATTCAAAAGTTTTCGGCTGGTAGGCCTATAAGTATTTTTTTCCGCGAATTTAAAAAAAATTTTTTTTTTAGTAGACGTATTACAATACGTCCGTCGCATACGGAGACTTTTTGACTCTATGTTTTAATACGTCCAATCGGCGTAAGAGGGTTATGAGTGCCCACTACTGCTCTTGCTCATGGCTTGATCATGCTCCTGTAGGTGGACCTATCCCTGTTGCCCAAACCCTGCTTCCCTGATCCTGACCTGCTCTTGGTCCCCAGTTTGCTGATGTTCCTTTAGGAGCTCTGATTCAGTTCTGGAGAAGCTGTCAAAGAGGAAGTTGAAGAAAAAGGGATCGAAGTTGTCGCCGTCTTCATCTTGTCTACGTCATCTTCGTTGTCGTAGTCTGCCGCCTCCTCACCTCCCCCTTTGAGGGCTTCACAGCCTAAGAAGGGGAAGGTAGCCTCGCCACCCAAAGAAGTCTCTCCACAAGATTTCTGTATCCTCTCTCAGGGAGGAGGTAGTTGGATCTCTCGTCGGCTCTCCCACTCTTTCAGGAGAGGGAAACCGAGTGTTTACGGATCAGGATCTGCTAGGTTCTTTATTACCAAAAAAAAACAAAAAAAAAAAAAGGATTCAACAACCAAAAATTGAAACATGGGGCTACGAATATAGAAAGAAACTCAAATCAAACACAAGTTTATTTACAAGCTTATTCACAAGATGAATGAAGCATGGTTTCTTCTATTTACATAACAAATTAAATCAGACGATATGTGAAAAGCGGGGGGAACAGTGCAGGAATGAAATACTTGCTGGCCAGTTTTACAGCTGTTGAGATCAGTGCTCGATACGAGGCTTCATGAGGGGATAGTAAAAAGCTCCAGGTGGGCTTCTTATCTTTGCACTGTAGGAAGGAATGACAGCCCTGGAACTAACAAAGGTGGGTTAACTACTCAAAACCACTAGCAGATTTTCTTCTCTGGAAAGAGTTTTACTTGTCGTTGGATTCTCCTCTCTCTCCCTCTCTCTCTCTCTCTCTCTCTCTCCTCTCTCTCTCTCTCTCTCTCTCCAAACTACGAAACTTACTTTCTTGTTTCTGTTCCCACTCACTCCTGTGTCCTCACGTTCTCTTCTACTCTTCCTCTCTTATCCTTCGTCCTCTCTTCTTCTCTCTCTTCTCTGATCCTTTTCACTCCTCACAGAGTCCTATGGGGGGGCTTAGGGGTTCAGCAGCTGGGCCCTGATGCTGGTGGGAGCTGCCTTCTCGCTGGCCTTGGTGCCCAGCGGGTTGATTCAACTAAATAGTCAGACCCTTTTCCTTCTTCTAAAACATTTCATCCTTTTCTCCCTTTCTCCCCTAATAGGTATGGATTCTATGATGATGACTATTGCTTGGTTCTTTTTGGACATGATTAGTCTAAAATCTTGGGATTTGAAGGAGGGTGAGGATGGACGGCATGCCCACCCTACCCGTAAAACTCGAGTACCTGAAGTGGTCGAGCGAGGGGAAAGTTAATGTCAAACCCTATCCTCAGTGCCGGTATGATCTCGACGGACATCATGACGCCTTAGCACTGGAGATAGGTGTATATCCACAGTAATTACCCCTAGGACGACCCTAATTAAAGGACGACCCGTCCTCTAAGTTTGACTCCATGGTGGGTATGGGGAATATCTGGATGAATCAACTTTTTACGTTATATGGCAACCACCCCTATCTCTGCTGATGACCTATGCTTTGTCAAAGGACTTGCCCACGGAACCCGAAACTTCAGTCAGTCATGGTCGGATTCCCCATGATCAATGTAGTACCCCTGGGCCGAATGACAGAGGAACACAGTTGACGACCCAAAAGCAATGCGAGAAGATATCGACAGGAAATCTCAGCAAAAAGCATCTGGCTCCCAGTATTTGTCACACTGGAACATTTGCCATGAGAGAAATAAGAAGTAGAAATAGCTCCTGGGGTCTTTTGTACCCAATTCTTTTAATAAATACCTTAATTTAAAGCTTGAAGGTGACAATATAGATATATTTTTCAAGTAAACAGAGAAATAGTGAAATGTGTGGCAGCCAACCCAAAATTAAACACCTCAAAATGGAAATATGCTTTTTTAGTAGAAAGCATCTCCCCCAGAGGAAAGCATTAAGTTGATGGGATGTCAGACCTTGCGGGAGTTACGGTTGAGTGCACTCCCCACTCCAGCCCTGAACTCCACAAGGGCTTGATTTACGCCCCTCAGTTGATGGCTTTCTCTGAGGAGAAACTTTTATTTTCAGAATTAAAAGACCAGGGTGTAATAAAGGTGGACAGGATGACAAGGAAGGTTGATAATGGCAGAATACCTCAGCCTACCTTTAATTATTAATTTTTAATACTTGAGACTTCCAGAATATGTGTCTGCAGCCTGGTATAGGCGGGGTTTAAGATAAAACAGTACATCCAAGACCCGAAGGTGTTTCCATTGCCAGCATTTGGACACACCCACAATCGTGTAGATCCAAAATGCAAGGAAAATCCTGCAGTCTGTGTCAACTGTGGAGAAGATGAGCTGGTATGTGCACCAGGGAACCGGGAAATATCTTCACTGTGTGATGGGGACATGACATCAGGGCATTTCTCAGCAAGAATGTGATGTATATTTACTCGAAAAAGAAATCCAAAGCAATCCGAGTAATAGAACGACAAAAAAAAAAACCGTTTAAGGAAAAAAAAAAAAAAAAAAAAAAAAAAAAAAAAAAAAAAACGCACGAGAGAAAGCAAAACAAAGACTGTAAGAAAAAAACCTGTCTAAGTTTTGCTTCTGTAGTACAAAATTAAAAAAAAAGAAAAAAAAAAAAAAAAAAAAAAAAAAAAAAAAAAAACCAAAAGAAAGAGACAAATAAAAAACAAAAACAAAAAAAAAAAAAAAAAAAAAAAGTAAGAGCAACAAAAAAAAAAAGGAAAATAAACAAATAAAGAATCATAAAAAGACAGGTTCTAACTGAATCATCCGAGTCAACTGGAGATGATGAGAAGGTGAGACAAGGTTCACTAGAACCAACAGAAAGACACAAAGTATGGAACTGATAAAATTGCGTGTCAGTAGAGACACACCCTCCACCATCTGCCTCATTGGAGGCAAGGCCAGTGGTTGCTGGTCTGGTGCCAGCTTCTGTTGGTGCCAATTCCTCTTTGGAGGACAAAAAAAAAAAAAAAAAAAAACCAGCAGATGCTGGTCCCCCGGTTGCCAGTCCTCACTGGTACTTCTGCCTCCATTAGAGGCAGAGCTGGCTACTGCCAGCAGTCAAACACTCTCGAGATGGTCTCTTGTTTAGAAACACCTCTGCTTTCTCCACCTCGACAGAGATGGAGAGTAAAGAAAAACTAAAAAACCCTTCAGTGTCAAGGACACTGAAGGGAAAAAGAGTTGGGCACTATGAAGGCAACTCCACCCATGAGGCCAACAAAAAAGCCTTCCATTAAAATGCTCCCCCTAGTAGAAAAAAGAAAAATCTCCCAGTCTTGTCAAAAGGAACCACAATGTTGGTCCTAAAAACTGAATAAATTCACTTCCATTTATTCAGTGGAACTGTCAGGGACTGCGAGCGAAGTAGAGGAGTGAAGCTTTGATCTATGAGCACTCTCCGTAGGGGTATGTTTGCAGGAGACTATGCTAGGTGAATATACCCCTGTCCTAGGGAAGGAATATGTTAACTATAGAACTAAATTTGATCTAGAAGTTTTGGGAAAATCATGGTGGATTCCCTCATCCTAATCCGTCGAGACACCTCCACACTACGAAGTGAAAAACGAAAATACTCCACTTCAAAAGCTGTGGCTGTAAGAATTAATTTAAGAAGAAGGAAAAATACACTTATGTTTTCCCTTTACATTCACCCCAATAGCCATGTGTCCCAAGAGACTTAATATACTTAATGCAGCAAGGAAACTACCGAGCCATTCTTTCTCTACTTGGTGACTTCAATAGTAGACATCCCTTGTGGGGGAGATGTAACATCAAATCAAAAAAGGAATATATGGCATCTAATATAGAAATGAAGATATAGTCTTCTAATACTGGAGAACCTACCCTTAATTACCACATTCAGACAGGCACGGGTCTCCTGCATCGACCTCTCAATATGTAGCTCCAACTGCAGTGTTGACTTTAGTTGGAGAACAAGTGATGACTGGCATACCCAGTGACCATTCTCCAATTTGTGATCGAAACACCAATGATGGTCACCTATCCCGAGATCGCCACGATGGGTGCCTTAGAGAAAGCAAAATTGGAGAAACAAAATTCAAAGACTGAGTGAGTTGGAAAGGGGATGCAAAAGATCTCCCAAAGTGTAGATGATGCCATTGATCTACTCAATGGAACATTTGCATACTGCAGGTCTACACTCAATTCCTCGAAACTAAGGGACTATTCAGGAGACGGCCAGTACCGTGGTGGTCAGAAGACCTAAGGCTGTTACACGAGCTACAAAGGTCATCATTTTTTGACCAGGTGCCGTATACATCGCACCTTGGACAATGTCATAATTTACAAACAGTGTAGGCACGATTTCGAAAAGCTATGAAAGCTGCCAGAAGACAAGCATGGGCCAAAATATGTATCCTTCCCTATTAACAGCAGAACACCAGTCTGTAGCATTTGGAAAAAATAAAAAAGAAAAAATTCAGGGTAAATTTACACCCAATCCTCCTCCAGTACTTAAAGTGAATAATACTCATGTCACTGATGCCACAGAAGTTAGTAAAAAAAAAAAAATACATTTTCAGAAACACTTCGCTCGAGTCTCTGAGAAATCAGATAGTTCCCCAGGACATATTTCAGAATGATGGAAGAACAACAGGTACTTGACTTTTCAGCAAAGAAAAGCTGAATCATATAATATGCCTTTTCTGAAGGGAGTTTTGACTCTGCTTTATCTAGGAGCAAGAACACTGCCCCTGGTCAGATGAGATTCCTTATGAAATGTTTAAACACATTTTTTTTTTTTTTTTTCGAAGAACACAAAAAACTTTTATAATAAGTATTATCAAATAGAATATGGGATGAAAGCAGCTACCCTACCATATGGGAATTAGCTACATGTTACCGTCCTTAAGCTGGAAAAAGATCCCCTGTGTGCAGCAAGTTTTACCACCGCCCCATGCTTAACTTGCTGTTGTGTAAATGATGGAAAAAAATGGTAAAAAATGTAAGACTGATGTGGGTATCTAGAGCACAACATATTCGTAAACACCCTTCCTCAGTGTGGTTTTCGAAAAAAAATGCACTCCACCCTGGACATCTTACTGCAACTTGAAACCTCTGTCTGTGAAGCCTTTGCCTCCAAACAACATCATGTGACAGTGTTTTTTGATATAGAAAAGGCATATGACACTGCTTGGAGACATGGGATTCTGAAGACTATGCATAATAGTGGTCTCGAGGTAAATTACCTTTATTTGTGAAATCCTTTTTACATCGTAGATATTTTAAAGTTAAAGTTGGCAGTACTTTATCAGAGAAAAGGTGTCAAGAAGAAGGTGTTCCCCAGGGCAGTGTTCTCAGTGTAACACTTTTTGCTCTAGCCATAAACAGTGTTGCAGCTGTCATTCCAAGAGAGGTTTTTAAAGACACTGTTTGTGGATGATTTGTCAATATCCTTTGCTGCCCCCGCACCCGGATGACTGTAGCAGAAAGAAAGCTACAATTAAACAATAAATAAAATAGTAAGTTGGGCTGAGAAAACAGGGTTTTAAAAAAAAAAAAAAATCTCTGTAAGCAAGACTACTGCCGTCCACTTCTGTCGGATCAGGGGAGTGCATCCTGATCCAGACCTCTATTTGTATGGCCGTAGAATCCCAGTGTAGAACAAGCACACTTCTTAGGCCTAGTTTTTGACAGTAGATTGACTTGGGTCCACCATATCAAACATATAAAAGCAAAGAGCCTAGAAGCTCTACACATCTTGAAGGTGCTTTCTCCACACCAGTTGGGGAGCTGATAGAAATCTTTTACTAAGGCTTCATAAATCTTTAATCTTGTCAGCTGTCATATGGTTGTGAAATATATTCTTCAGCTTCTCATCTAACTTAAAAACTTTTAGATTCAGTACATCATTCAGCTATTCGTATAGCACAGGAGCTTTCCGTTCGTCACCAATATCTAGTTTTGCTAGTTGATGCATGAGAGATGCCTCTTGAACTCTATCGCCAGTCATCATTACTTCGGTACTGGTTTAGAGTGCAAAGACTCCCCAAACTCAGGCATTTGCTGTGGCAAATAGAAATATTTTTAATGGTTTTTTATGAAAGTCATCCAAGGTATCCCATTCCTTTTAGCTATAGAATAAAACAAATTTTAGAGGATACAAATATTAAAAAAAATATCCCATTATTCCCTTTGTGTATCCCAGTACTCCTGTCTGGAGGTTACCGGATGTGAAATTCTGCAGGTACTACAGTGGAGCAAAGAGAAATAAATCTGATGAGGAAATAAGGCAATATTTTTAGAGCATGTATCAGAGCATATAGATAACATGTTTATATTTACTGATGGCTCCAAGTCCAATGCCGGCGTGGATATGGAGTTTTTAGCCAATCTTTTAACCGAAGAGGTGCACTTCCTTCTATTGCCTCAAACTTTACAGCTGAATTGTATGGCATCCTAGTAGCACTGGAACATATTGTAACACTCCCAGTGTGTAGCTACACAATATTTGTGACTCCAAAAGTGCCTTACAGTCCCTGGAAGTCTTTAATACTGATCATCCCTTGGTGTTGAAGATCTTGCAGTGGATCTTCTTGCACCAAAATAGAGGCAGCATTGTTCATTTTGTTGGGTTCCTGCCCATGTGAACGTATCGGGAAACGAAGAGGGCAGACAAGCTAGCCAAATCAGCAGCGCAAACTTTAGTACCGAGAAAAATGCCCTGTTCATATCGTGATACATTCTTTGATATATGGAAATCTATCAGTTATTTATGGGCATTTCAGTGGGACAGAGTAGGCCCCAACAAAATGAAAGAAATTACTAGACAGACACACCCTTGGAAATATGACCTAATACCAAGGAAGTGGGAGGTTGTATTGTGTAGATTACGTATTGCCATACACGTTTAACTCACGGCTATCTGATGGATGGGGAGAATGAGGCCATTCTGTGATGATTGCTTAGTTCCACTGACTGTTAGGCATTTGCTGGTTGAGTGTCCCAGTCTAGTGGAACTTAGGAATCGTTTTTAGCTTATAGTAGTGAAGCAGGTGGTAATTATAGCATGCCAAAACTGTTGGGAGAAAGCATGTGTGTAACGTTATCTCTTTTATCAAAGAAGTGGTCTTCTCAAATATATCTGACAGCTGTGCTGTCTTAGTATATACTTTTTTCCCTTTTGGTTTTGTTTTATATTTTATTCAGATTAATTAACAATTCTTTTATTAGAATTTTATTTGATCAGAATTTTATTCTGATTTTTATCAGATTTTTTTTTTTTTAAATCAAATTTATATGTATCTCTTTTAAAGATAAAATTCATAATATATTAAACAAGATTTTAAATAACGTTAAAAGATCACACTTAGCCATTCGGCGTCGGTGACACCCTGGTAGTTTGTGACGCCAGAAAACCTACAATCAATAAATCAATCAATCCTCGAGTCCTGTATATATACGTCAATCTTAGGGTGGGGCTGAAAGGGCAGAGCTAACAGCGAACATTTTCACACACGCAAACACACACGCGCGTGTTAGGAACTTTTCAGGAGACTCTGGAGGAAATGTTACGTCATATCCAAAGCGTTGTGTTGTTAGAGGCAGCTGCGTGCTGGAGTTCCACAAAACAAAGTATTCTCAAACAATCATGAGAACAAACACCCCAAACACGTGCGGGAATACTTCCTTGCTGCAGACCTACTTGAAAAAGATACATTTTCCTTTCCTTTAAAATATGTTTCTTCACTATGAAGCGACTACCATGACACGTCCCTAGAAGGAAAAAAATTTAAATCAACTGATTTTATTTATTTTTTTAAGAGAACCAACAACTGTATAAAGCTTTAACTCGGCCAAACAAGCTCACTTCTCAATTCATTCACAGCGCCCTGAATATGTTTGTCGTAGAGACGAAGTTCAAGATGGAAACTAATCTGTCAGTCCTGTCGTCTATTTGCCCAGGAGATTGGAGGACGTCCATAGATCTTCAGGACGCATACTTCCATGTTCCCATACACCCAAAGTCAAGGAAATATCTCAGATTTGTGTTCGAGGGAAGATTTTTCAATTTCACGCCATTTGTATCAGACAAACGACAGCGCCTCAAGTATTTACCAGGGTAAATGCCCCCATTGCGAAGTGGCTTCACCTTCAGGCGATATGCAGAGGACCTAAAAAAAGACTTTTTTTTTAGTACAGGAGTTAGGAATACTCGTAAACTCTCAGAAATCTCAGTTGATTCCCACTCAGGAGATTCAATATTTGGGAATGATCATAGTGACTCAGAGTTTTTGGGTTTTTCCGATCAGGAAAAGAGTAGATTCTTGCATAAGAAAGATACAAGAAGTTCTAGATTTCAACGATTGCTTGGCCAACAATTGGATGAGTCTGCTGAGGTTGCTTTCATCAGTTTGTATCACTCGGCAGGCTACATCTCTGACCCCAGCAGTTCTATGTGAATGCTAGCTGGAACAGGAAGGAGCTTCCAGACTCGCATGTTGTTCTCATAACACAGGAAATAAAAGAGTACACCCTTTGGTGGAATTCAGAAAAGAGACTGTTGGAAGGCAAGTATCTCTTTCAGCTAAACCCCGACCTGAACTTCTTTTCAGATGCGTCAGACCTAGGCTGGGGAGTACTTTAGAGCAAAGCGAAATATTGGGAGTATGATCCCTAGAGCAAAGATCTCTGCATATCAGTGGGAAAGAGCTAAAGGTAATACACCTGGTCCTTTAATCCTTCGCTTCAGAAATAGAAAACAAGATGACAGCAGTCTACACAGACAACACAACTGCGCTCTTGTATGTCAAGAAGCAAGGAGGGACTCTGTCTTTCTCTCTTTATGAAGCGGCAAGAGATCTCATTTGGGCAGAATGAAACAATACGTGTTTAGTCACCAGGTTCGTCCATGGGAAGCTAAACATTTTAGTGGACGAGCTAAGTCGTCGGGAACAGATCCTGCCAACAGAATGGACATTGGATCCTTTGTTCTGCTTAGACCTTTGGAAACTGAGGGAAAGCAACAATAGACTTGTTTGCCATGTCTTAGAACGATGGTCTCCCTCTGTTTTGTTCACCAGTTCCAGACCCACAGGCATGGGCAGTGGCTTCTTTTCTTCTGGACTGGTTGGACAAGGAACTGTATGCTTTCCTCCATTCAGCCTGATAAGGCAAGTGCAGAACAATTTCCTTGTGCACAGCAACGTGTCTGATCTTGGTGGCCCCCTTTTGGCCATCGAAGGAATGGTTCCCCAATCTCGTAGATCTATTGGTGGACTTCCTCAGGGTGCTTCCTCAAAAGAAACAGCTACTCAGACAACCACACTTCCAGAGATTCCACAAAAACCTGTCTTTTCTGGCCCTGAAAGGATTCAAACTGTCCAGAAACTCCTTAGAAAGAAAGGGTTTTCATAGGGAGCTTCAGAGGCTATCTCCATGTGCAGGAGAAGATCTTCTAGCAACGTGTATCAGAATAAGTGAAGAATCTCCAGAGAGTGATGTAAGAATTCCAACATCTCTTCTTCTAAGACCACCGTGATACATGTAGCTGGTTTCTTGCTTCATTTGAGGTCAGTAAGAAACCTGTCATCCTCTACCATCAAGGGTTATAGGTCCAGGTTAGCATCGGTGTTCCATCACAGAGGCTTGGACTTGTCCAACCCAGACATCTCAGATCTCATTAATTGTTCGATTCTTCTTATCATAAAGAGACTCCTGTGGTGCCTTTAAATCTGGATACTATTGTGTTAAAGTGGTTGTCTAGGTCTTGTTTTGAATCTATGCATGAACTTAGTCTGAGGGACTTAACTAGAAAAAAACTTGTGTCCTTAGCAACTACTAAAAGGATTAGCGTGATTCACACACTTGATAAGAAAATAGGCTTTTTGAAAGGGAATGCAAAATAGGTTTTTCGAAAGGGAATGCTATTTGTTCATATTCCCTGGGGTTTATAGCATCGAACGAGTCTCCCTCTAGGCCTTGTTCTTTTTCGATCCCTAGTTTGACAAAAGTACTCGGTAAAGACAATGAGGAAAGAACTCTGTGCCCAGTGAGGTCCTTAAAGTACTACCTTCACAGAACTAAAGACATCAATGGAGATTTTGGCTGTCTTTGGTGTTCTGTCAAAAACCCCTCTGGACCGTTATCTAAGAATGCTCTAGCATTCTTCTTAAAAGACTTCATCCGAGAAGCATGAATATTCTTCAGTTTAGGAGGATGTTCTCCCGGTCTGCAAGGCTAAAGCGCAAGAAATTAGGGCAGTAGCCACTTCTCTGGCTGTTAAGAGAAATTTACCTCCTACCTCTACTCTTACCTCTATTATTAATTCTACGTTTTGGAAATGCAAATCTGTGTTTGCATCGCATTATCTCCGTGACATTGAAACGGTCTATGAAGACTGCAGTACCCTGGGTCTGTTTCTTGCGGCTGGTGTGGTGTTGGGATAGAAAGTGTAGGAAACAAACCTTCCTAGAATATTTTTCTCCTTGACACAAGGTGTGGGGTTTTATGGGATCCCTGAAGGTATGAAGTACCTTGAGTACCCTTCAGTTCTTTGGTAGGGTGGTGGTGGATATTTTATTAATTTGGTTATAGGTAACAAACTTTTCTGGTGATATGTTGATACTGAGCCCTGGGCAGGGCCAATTAATTTTGATCCTTTGTTAGCCATCAGAATTGTCCTTCGCTACAAAGGTCCCACTATGTAATAGGTGCTACATGGCTTTACCGCCACGCCGTTGCATGATAAGATGAGTGGCAACCAGAGGCAGTATTTTCCTGCTACAACTCTTATCAGGTAAGGAATCAACAAACATTTTGTTCATGAAACTTACCTGTCAGATATATATATATAGCTGTATTTTTCCGAATCCGACAGAAATTTAAACACTTACGACACACGCAGTGGGAGTCAGGTGGTTAGTACCCATTCCCGCCGCTGGGAGGCGGGTATCAGGAACCATTCCCATTTTCTATTCATAATTTTTCTGTCGCCGGTGCTGGAAACACCTGTTTGCAGCACCTCCGTCCAGATTTTGGAAACTTCTAGCTACTTGAGTATCCCTTTTGGTTTTTTCGTTTGGCGATCTTGAATTGGCATCGGTGGCTTGGCACACCGTTGACTTTGGATTGATTTGAATTTGGTATTGATTTTTCTTGATCAAGATGTCAGGGTCTAGTTCCGCTAGCGCTAGATTTTGTTCTATGTCCGAATGTAGAGGTAGGCTACTGAAAGCTTCAGTAGACCCACATTCTGTTTGTAAGGTTTGCAGGGGGAATGAATGTACGTTTGAAAGTCGTTGTAAGGAGTGTGAAAGATTAACAGAGTCCGAGTGGAAGGCATATGAAACCTATCTTAAGAAACTTGAGCGAGATAGGTTAAGGAGGTCTTCCTCCAGGAGTGTTTCAGGTAGGCAAGATTTTAATGATTCTCCTGCTAACCCTCCTTCTGTAGATTATGCTCCTACCCCTGTAGTGTTGCCTCCGGCCCTGAAGCAGTGTCGGTTAGAACGGTAATACTTTATCGCTAATTCTTGAATCGATTCGTAACTTAGAATCAAAAGTGTTAGCTCTGGAGAGCAAAAGTGAAGAGAAGTGCAGTGAAAGTGCCCCTTGTGTAGTGGAGGGTTCGTCAGATCGGCCTCATTCCGCTCTAGACCTAGACCTCTGCTTGACTCCCAGGTTACGGGAGAGAGCATGTCGAAAGTCGAAGGAGGGTTACGAGGAACCCCCACCGATCTGGCATGCCTTTGGCAGCTTCTGACGAACCTACCCAGACTGCCAAGGAGCGTGCGCGTGCACGTCTTCTCAAGGAGTGCTTTTCTTCTTCTGAAGCTTCCTCCCCGCGCCAAGGGGTGGAGCTCTCATAGCATCACGTCCGCTGAAAAGGACGGCTCGCGTTCGGGGACGCTTCACGTCCAAGTTGTTCTCCGGAACTTTGCCTCGTCGCCTGATCAGTGCGTTCTGCTTTTCCTCCTCAGAAAGAAAGCGTAAGGTTCTTCGGAGGGGGAGTCGTTCACTAGATGTTTCTTTCGAGAGCCGCAGTCGCTCTAAGGTGCGTGAAGTGGCGGTTCCTGGGGGTAGTAGGAAGAAGGCGTCCCCTCGCCACTCGCCTGCTCACAGGATCAGCCCCTCCCCAGAAAAGGAGGCTTCACCTACAAGCAGATTCTCCAGTCTCTTCAGCAGCAACTTCGAGATGTTTTTTCTTCGAGAGAGACTGTTCCACGTCGCCGTAAGAAGGATGACAATCTTCCTGTGAAGAGGTCGAGGCGTTCTCCCTCCCTTCCCTCGCTCCTCGCTTGTCTCTCTCCTCCGTTTCGAGTCTCCCGCCCTAGAGTTCGTTCTGCTCCACCCCAGGCAACTTTCTAGAGGAGGCGAGAAACTTCGTTTCTCGCTCTCGTGAAGCGGTTGTTTCCGCTGCTACGAAACTTGTAGATAGGAAGCGCGTTTCTTTAGATGCTGAGCGCGCTTTAGTGGGCGCCGAGCGTTATTCGGTGCAAGGTAAGCGAGCGGCCAGTGGACGCTCAGCGCGTTTTAGTGGACGCTCAGCGCGCGCCAGTGGACGCCAGTGACAGCCTGTTGCTGTTCGAGCGCGCTTCAGTCGGCGCCAGTGATTGGCTTCGGACGCCAAGCGCGCGCCTACGGACGTCAGTTTACCACCTCCGCAAGCGCAAGCGGAAGCGGGAACTCTTCCTGTTCGCCGCTCTTTCTCTTTTGAGAAAGCTCATGACTCTTCCTTACTTCCTCCGACTTCTCCAGTGTCTGAAGAGGAAATTAGTGACGCTTTCGTCGAAGTGGACGAAGAACAGCAGTTGGCTCCAGTTTCGACGGACTACAAGGTTTTGACTCGTCTGCTACAGTCAGTCTTTGCAGACACTTTCCAACCTGAAGCTCCACGTACTCCTCCCTCTCAGTTTTCGTCATCCAAAGCTACTAAGATCTCGGGCTTTGTGAAAATGAAGAAGTCGCTTTCTACGAAGCAAGCTTTTTCGCAAGGTCCATGATTGGATGGAAAAGAGGAAAGCTTCAGGCAAGACTTCTTTCGCTTTACCACCTTCAAGAATTTGTGGCAAAGCTGGTATGTGGTATGAGACGGGAGAAAACGTCGGAGTTAAGCTTCCAGCCTCGGCTCAAGGAGACTTTGGTAGTATTGTGGATGCCGCCAGAAGATCTTTTCTGTCTTCCTCTAAGGTCTCTTGGACGCATAGTGAGCTAGACTTTCACCTTAAAGGCCTCTTCAGGACACTAGAGGTCTTTAATTTTCTTGACTGGTGCCTATGAGTTTTGGATGCCAGGTCCAGGAGTTCTGATTCCATCAGTCTGGGGGAGCTGTCCAGTGTATTGTCTTGCATGGACCAAGGCCGTCAGGGATGGTTCTGAGGAATTGGCTGCTCATTTCAGCACGGGACTGCTTAAGAAGAGAGCTTTTTTTGTTTCAATTTTACTTCAAAGTCGGTCTCGCCAGCGCAAAAAGCGGATCTTCTTTTCGCTCCTTTCTCAGAACATCTCTTCCCCCAGTCTATGGTAAAGGACATAGCTGCCAGTCTCCAGGAGAAAGCAACCCAAGACCTTCTGGCACAGTCTTCTAGGAAGCTACACTACTTCGTCTTCTGGGTCCTCTGCTTTGAAGAAATCGAAGCCACCCTTTTGATCTGCTTCTTCCTCGAAGCCAGCCCCTCGAGGAAGAGGCTCTTTCAGAGGCAAGACTCCCGCTCCTTCCAAGAGCAAGAAGTGAGAGGGAAGTCCTTCAGCCACCGGTAGGAGCCAGACTTCTACATTTTCACGAGAGCCTGGGAAGAGAGAGGTGCCGATGCTTGGTCCTCTGGACATCGTCAAGAAGGGGTACAGAATTCCTTTCCTGAAGTTACCCCCCCGCTGTCTTCGACACCAAAGGATTTGTCTCCTTCGTATCAGGGAGGAAAAGCAGAAAGTGCTTCACGATCTACTAGATCAAATGATCGAGAAGCAGGCGGTGGAACAGGTCTTCGACCGGAGTTCTCCAGGGTTTTACAACCGTCTGTTCCTAGTGCCGAAGCACAGTCAGGGGGTGGCGCCCCGTTTCTGGATGTCAGCAGTCTAAATCGCTTCGTTTATCCAAGCAGAAGTTCAAGATGGAGACACCTCAATCTGTGCTTGCAGCCTTAAGACCGGGGGATTGGATGGTCTCTTTAGACCTTCAGGACACATACTTTCACGTCCCCATCCATCCCCGATCAAGAAAATACCTGCCGTTTGTCCTGAAAGGGAAGGTTTTCCAATTATTCAGGGCAACCCTTCTTTTTTGTTTTTTGCTTTCGGGTCTCAGCAGCGGCGCCGATGGTGTTCACGTTCTTATGAAGAACGTTGCGAGGTGGCTCCATCTTGCGGAAATAAGGATCTCTCTCTACCTAGACGACTGGCTTATTCGAGCCTCATCGCAAGACCGGTGTCTGAAGGACCTTCACACGACTCTGTCGTGTTAGCGAGGTCCCTGGGACTTCTGGTGAATCTTGAAAAGTCGCATCTGACTCCTTCTCAATCCTTAGTCTATCTGGGGATTCAGATGGACTCAGTGACTTTTCGGGCTTTTCCGTCCCAGGGGCGACAACTTCAATGCCTAGACAAAGTGTCAGCCTTTCTAGGGAAGGAAACATGCTCGGTGAGGGAATGGATGAGTCTGCTGGGGACCATTTCCTCACTGGAGAAGTTTGTTTCTCTGGGAAGGTTGCACCTCCGACCACTTCAGTTCTTCCTCTCAAGCAATTGGTCACGCAAACAGGATCTAGAAGAGGTCTTGTTTTTGACGGAAGAAGTGAAAAAGCACCTCAAATGGTGGTTGGATCCAAGAAGCTTGCGGAAGGACTTTCGCTCAAGCTTCGGAACCCAGACCTAGTGTTGTTCTCCGACGCGTCCTCCACAGGTTGGGGAGCAACACTGGGAGGGAGAGAAGTGTCAGGCACCTGGACGGAGGGGAGGAGGGGAACAGGTGTCTGGCACATCAATCTAAAAGAACTTTCAGCGGTTTACCTTGCTCTAAGGTTCTTCCAAGAGGAAGTCTCCAACAAAGTGGTTCAGATAAACTCGGACAAAACACCACAGCCTTGGCATACCTCAGGAAACAGGGGGGAACTCACTCTCCTTCTCTGTTCGCCATCGCGAAGAATATCCTGATTTGGGCGAAGTCGCAAAACGTCACGATTCTGACAAGATTTGTGTCAGGCGTGGAAAAACGTGTGAGCGGACCTTCTCAGTCGGCAAGGACAGCTCTCTGCCGACGGAATGGACCCTTCATCAGGAGGTATGCCAGGCGCTATGGAAGTTGTGGGGACGTCCTCATGTGGACGTTTTCGCAACTTCCCGAACGAAGAGACTTCCGCTGTATGCTCCCCAGTTCTGGACCCGGGAGCAGTGGCAGTAGACGCCCTACTGTGGAATTGGTCGGGACTAGACATTTACGCTTTTCCCCCATTCAAAATCCTCGGGAAGTGATGAGGAAGTTCGCTGCATCAGAAGGAGCAGGATGACCCTCATCGCCCCCTTCTGGCCAGCGGTCGACTGGTTCACGGAGGTGATGTCCTTCCTGGTAGACTTTCCAAGGACTCTGCCCCTAAGGAAAGATCTACTCAGACAGCCCCACTTCGAGAGGTACCACAAAAACCTCCCGTCTGAGTCTGACTGCGTTCAGACTATCAAGAAGTTGGCCAGAGCGAGGGGTTTTTCAAGACCTGTGGCAACGGCGATTGCCACCGCAAGAAGGAGGCCCTCCTCAATCGCAGTTTACCAATCAAAGTGGGCTGTCTTTAGAAGTTGGTGCAGAAAGAAGGGCATTTCCTCCACCTCAACCTCTGTGAGCCAGATAGCAGATTTCCTTCTTCACCTTAGGAAAGAAGCGAAACTAGCCGTTCCCACAAGATTAAAGGCTACAGAAGCGTGTTCTTTCTTGTGGTCTTCAGGCATAGAGGACTCGACTTAGCGAATGATAGAGACATTCATGATCTCATTAGATCATTTGAGACTGTGAAAGTTCTCCAACCGAAAGTACCATCGTGGAACTAGACGTGGTACTTTAAGTTTCTCATGTCGAGTCAATTTGAACCGCTCCATTTAGCCTCGCTTAGGAATCTTACTAGAAGACCATTTTCCTAACCGCTCTGGCGACGGCGAAGAGGGTTAGCGAAATTCAAGTTCATAAGCAAGCACATTGGGTTCAAGGATCATAGTGCAGTTTGTTACTTAAGTCCTACGTTCTTAGCAAAGAACGAGAACCCTTCTAACCCTGGCCAAGGACGTTCGAGATCAAAGGGTTGTCGGAGCTAGTGGGACCTGAAGCTGAGAGAGTCCTGTGTCCTGTCAGGGCTCTAAAGTTTTATTTGCAGAGAACCAGAGCATGCAGAGGCTCTTCGGAGAACTTGTGGTGCTCTGTGAAAAAACCAGATCTTCCGATGTTGAAGAACGCACTGGCGTTCTTAAGAAGTACGGTTAAGGAAGCCCATGAAAAGTGTAGTGAAAGTGACATGGAGCTTCTGAAAGTGAAAGCCCACGAGTTGAGGGCTATTGCTACTTCGGTGGCTTTTCACAAAAATATGGCAATCAAAGATATTTTGGGCGCCTCTTATTGGCGAAGCAATTCGGTGTTCGCTTCACACTACCTGCGGGAGGTGAAAGCAACATACGAAAATTGTTACTCGCTCGGACCATACGTCGCTGCAGACACTGTTTTGGGGCAGGAGGTAGCGCTCATCCTATCCTTTAATGGTTAGGGGAGTTTTTAACTTGTGTTATGGTTGTGGGGTTGACCGCCTGCGGCGGATCTCCCTTCCATTAGCTTAGTCTAAGTGGGATACTTTTGGTAGGCTACGCCAGGTGGTTTGGTTTTACTTCGTTGCCCTCATTTGTATGGTCAATGGTCTAGTCACATCGTGGTCTCGCCCCTGTTGACAGATCATCTGGAGTGCACCAGCTTTATAGGTCTCTACCTTGCTGGCAACTCTAGTAGCACAAGCAGACTTACGCGGCAGTAACCACGAATTCAGCTATGCTAACAGGTAAGGAACCAAGATATCAATTATCTGCATATATATGTTTCCTAAAATCTTCTATTCTGTCTACTCCCACCACCAAAGGTGGGATTCAGCTATATATATCTGACAGGTAAGTTTCATGAACAAAATGATATTGTAATGATACAATTTCGTTCATTACTACCTGGCAGATATATATAATCAAGTACCCACCCACCTCCCTCAGGAGACAGTGGAAATAAAAATTATGAATAGAAAATGGGAATGGTTCCTGATACCCGCCTCCCAGCGGCGGGAATGGGTACTAACCACCTGACTCCCACTGCGTGTGTCGTAAGTGTTTAAATTTCTGTCGGATTCGGAAAAATACAGCTAATATATATCTGCCAGGTAAGTATGAACAAACTTAATTGTATCATTACAATATCATTTTAATTAATGTTGACAAAGTTTTTCCTATTCTTGGTCTATGTATTTTTATGAATCTGAGGTAGAATTATCCATGCTTCCCACCTTCCTGCAAGGTGGGAATCATCTATATAATTACTAGTGGGGAAGTTGTATAATTAAAAATGATATTTTTATGATAAAATAAAGTTTGTTCATGCAACTTACCTGACAGATATATATATAGCTGTATTTTCTGACGTCCGACAGAATTTCAAAACTCGCGGCACATGCAGTGGGCGGCCAGGTGGTAGTACCCATTCCCGCCGCTGGGAGGCAGATATCAGGAACCATTCCCATTTTCTATTCATATTTTTTCTGTCGCCGGTCGGTAAACAACTGTTTACAGACCTCCGCCTAGGATTTTTGGATTTGACTCGTACTTAAGTATCTGGATTGACTTTTGGTTATTGATTCTGGATTGTTGGATTGGCATACACAATAGTGGACTGTTTTTTTATTTTGGATTGGCTTTTCTGTAAACGTGATGTCTGGATCAAGTGCAGTGAGTTTCAGTGTGAGGAGTGATTGTAAGGTGAGGCTACCGAAATCATCAGTAGACCCCCACACAGTATGTATGGGTTGTAGGGGGGCATGTTTGTTTGGTGGATGATCGGTGCCAATGAATGTGATGGATTGACCGATGATGGATGGAAGGTGTATGATTCCTATTGGCGTAAATTGGAACGCGATAGAATCAGGAGGTCTTCCTCCAGGAGTGGTTCTACCACAGGTAAGGGAACTAATATTTCTCCTGCTCTAACACCTGTAGATTTTGCATCTCCTAAACCTGTGTTGTTGCCTTCGGGCCCTGATTCTGTGTCTGGAGAAGGTAATGCCCTTTCTCTAATTTTGGAGTCTCTTCGTACTCTTGAGACTAAAGTGAAAGCCTTAGAAGAAAACTGGCTCTGCTGCAAGTGTGTGATCGTGCCCATCCCCTAGTGCTTGTGGACGGGGGCGGTCAGATCGGCACACCCAATAATGCCTCTAGGCCTAGACCGCTATCGGCGACTCCCCGGAAACACGGGGATGGGTGGATATGTCGAAAGCCGCAAGAAGTACAGGGGCTCCCCACCGATCTGGCGTCCCTTCGGTAGGCCTTGTTGCAAGTTCCCAGGCTGCCAAGGAGCGCGCACAGGCGCGTATCCTTAAGGACTGCTTTTCGTCCTCCGAAGCGTCCTCCCCGCGCAAGGGGTGGAGCGCTCGGAGAGACTCTTGTCCGCTGAAAAGGACGTATCGTTGTGAGGACGCTTCACAGTCCGGTATCGCCAGTTTCGTTGCGCTCTTCTCCGGATGCGTATGACGCTTTTCCGCCTCAGAAGAGAGGTAGGATCTCATCCGGCGAGGACGCTGAGATGCGCTACAGTCGCTCTCTGGAGAAGCAGGTAGCTGTACCTGTGAGAAGGAAGGAGGCGTCCCCTCGCCCCTCGTCTTCTCGCAGGATCAGCCCTGCCCCCTCTGTTCGTTCTTCTCCGACGAAGAACATTCTTTTGTCCCTTCAGGACCAGTTGTCAGCGCTTATGGCTCAGAGGACTTGCCCAGCAGCAGTCGAGCCTAAGCGGAGGAAGGATCTTAGGCTGCCTGTCAAGAGGACGAGGCAGTCTCCTTCTCCCTCTCCTCGTTCGTCTCTTTCGCCGATTGCGTCTCCTTCGGCGAATCGCCGATCTTGTTCGCCCGCTAAGAGAGCGGGTCGTCAGGACGCTTTCGTTCCCTCTCAACGTCATGGGCAGGCTGCTTGCCGTGACGCTCGAGAGGACGCTCAGGACGCTTTTGAGTACTCTCAGGACGCTCAGCAGGACGCTTTCCAGGACGCTTCGGAGGACGCCGAGCAAGAAGACGACGTGCACCAGGACGCTCGGAAGGACGCTCGTAGTGACGTGTCTCCTTATAAGGAGAGAGTTAAGACCAACAAGGACACGCTTTCATCTAAGTCTACCTTATCATGTAAGAAGCGTAAGGACGCTTCTCTTAGTATCAAGGCGGCCTCGGGCGCGGTCAAGGACGCTCATCGCCGTCAGGACGCTCTGCCTCCTTCGAGCTGTAAGGCTCGCCGCAAGGAAGGCAGCCTAGATGAGGCTTCTTCTCTTAAGCAACGGGGGTCATTGATAAAGGCCAGACCCGCTAGACGTACGCCCTCTCCGGAGGGGCGGTCTCCTCTTCCTATTAGGGAAGAAGGAGAATTGAGTAGTCCTGCTGAATTGGTAGAAGAGGAACCTTCTTCTGCTTCTTCAGTTTCAGACTACAAGGTTCTTGTTCGGCTGTTGCGCTCGTCCTTCGGGGACAAGTTCCAGCCTGCAGCTCCCAAGTCTCCTCCCTCTCAGTTTTCATCTTCCAAGTCATGTAAGACCACCCCCAGAGTTTTGTCGAAATGAAGACTTCGCTCTCCACTAAGAGGGCCTTCAAGAAACTCCAGGACTGGATGGAACGAAGGAAGGATCAGGGCAAGTCAACTTTCGCCCTTCCTCCCTCTAGACTCAGCGGTAAAGGGGGTATTTGGTATGAGACCAAAGGAGACGTGGGTGTGAGGATCCCTTCTTCAGCACAAGGGGATTTCTCTAGCTTGGTGGACTCTCAGAGGAGGTCCCTCTTATCCACTGCCAAGGTGACTTGGACCCCTACGGAGACAGACCATCATTTGAAGGGGCTGCTACGGACTCTTGAAGTCTTCAACTTCTTGGACTGGTGCTTGGGAGTTCTAGATCTGCAATCTAGAAGCCCAGAGTCTCTCAGTTTGGGGGAGCTGTCCAGCGTGCTATCGTGCATGGACAAGGCCGTCAGGGATGGTTCAGAGGAGCTTGTCTCTCATTTTGGGACTGCCTTCCTGAAGAAGAGAGCTTTGCTGTGTAACTTCACAGCTAGATCCGTTACTCCAGCTCAGAAAGCGGAACTGCTCTTTTCTCCTCTTACAAACCATCTCTTCCCCCAGACTTTGGTTAAGGACCTGGCAAGTAGTTTGCAGGAAAAGGCAACACAGGACCTTTTAGCCCAGTCCTCGAGACGTCCGGCAGTTCCTTCCACTTCTTCGTCTTTTGTGCGACCGCCGAAGAAGGTTAAACCCTTTCGTGGGGCTCCTCCCTCGAGAGCAGCTCCTCGAGGGAGAGGGCTTGCAAGAGGAAGAGCTTCCTTCAAACCCAAGCCATCTAAGTGAAACTCATGTCCTTCAGACACCAGTCAGAGCCAGACTGAAGTCCTTTGCGGGAGCATGGAGAGAGAGAGATACGGACCCTTGGTCCCTCAAGATCGTGGAGCAGGGGTACAAGATCCCCTTTTTAGATCCTCCTCCTCTTTCCACGACTCCCAGAGACCTTTCTCCGTCATATCAGGGAGAAAAGAGACAAGTGTTGTTCGATCTTTTACAACAGATGATCGAGAAAAGAGCGGTGGAACAAGTCGCGGACCTGGGGTCTCCAGGTTTTTACAACAGGATTTTCCTAGTACCAAAGTAGTCGTCGGGTTGGCGTCCAGTCCTAGATGTAAGCAGGCTCAATCTTTTTGTGGAAAAGACCAAATTCACGATGGAGACGCCTCAGTCTGTTCTGGGAGCCTTGAGACCGGGCGACTGGATGGTGTCCTTAGACCTGCAGGACGCGTACTTTCACATCCCGATCCACCCTCTTTCAAGAAAGTACTTAAGATTTGTCTTAGGCAACAAAGTGTGGCAGTTCAGAGCCCTTTGTTTCGGCCTGACCACGGCTCCAATGGTTTTCACCGTCATCATGAATGTGGCGAGGTGGCTACACTCTTCAGGGATAAGAGTTTTCCTTTACCTCGACGATTGGCTTATCAGAGCGTCGTCGAGAGAAAAGTGTCTGAAGGACCTGCAGTTAACGTTAGCCTTAGCAAAGTCCCTGGGACTTCTTGTCAACCTCGAAAAGTCGCATCTGACCCCGACAAGTCCATCGTGTATCTGGGGATTCAGATGGATCCAGTGGCTTTTCGAGCGTTTCCGTCCCAGGAACGTCAGCGGCTAGGCTTAGAGAAAATCTCAGCCTTCTTGGGGAAAGAAACTTGCTCGGCGAGGGAATGGATGAGTCTGCTGGGCACCATTTCCTCGCTGGAAAGGTTTGTTTCCTTGGGAAGACTGCACCTCAGGCCTCACCAGTTTTTCCTTGCGGACGAATGGAAGGCCAAGGACGATCTCAATGCGATCTTGAGGATCTCAGAGTCGATAAAGAGCCATCTAAGATGGTGGCTCGATCCGCAGAAGCTACAAGAGGGCTTGTCCCTAAGTCTTCTGAGCCCCAACCTAGTTTTGTTTTCAGACGCTTCCATTGCGGGCTGGGGAGCAACACTAGGAGGGGAGGAAGTGTCAGGCTCCTGGAGAGGGGAACAGGCAGTCTGGCACATCAATGTCAAAGAACTTGCAGCGATCTTCCTGTCTCTGCAGTTCTTCGAAGAAAGATTGACGAACAAAATCGTTCAAGTCAATTCGGACAGTACCACAGCCCTCGCGTATTTGAAGAATCAGGGAGGAACACACTCCAGGATTTTGTTTCACCTAGCGAAGGAGATTCTGCTGTGGGCAAAGGTGAAGAAGATTACGATCCTGACAAGATTCATTGCAGGAGTGCAAAACGTCAGGGCGGACCTTCTCAGTCGTCAGGACCAAATCCTGCCGACGGAATGGATCTTACACAAAGACGTGTGTCGAGATCTTTGGAAGTTGTGGGGACGTCCTCTGGTCAACTTATTCACGACATCGAGGACGAAGAGGCTTCCTCTGTATTGCTCCCCGGTCCTAGATCCAGAAGCAATCGCTGTGGACGCATTGCTATGGAGTTGGACGGGCCTAGACCTGTATGCCTTCCCACCATTCAAGATCATGGGGGAAGTCATGAGGAAGTTTGCGGCTTCAGAAGGGATGAGGTTGACCCTGATCGCCCCGATGTGGCCAGCGAGAGAATGGTTCACGGAGGTCATGTCTTTCCTTGTAGACTTCCCAAGGACGTTGCCCTGGAGGAAAGATCTACTCAAACAGCCTCACTTCGAAAGGTATCACCAAAACCTCTCCGCTCTGGTTCTGACTGCGTTCAGACTATCGAAAAGTTGGCCAGAGCGAGAGGTTTTTCGAAAGCAGCTGCGAGAGCAATCGCAAATGCAAGACGAGCATCTACAAGAGCTGTATACCAATCGAAGTGGGCTTCCTTCAGGGCATGGTGTAAAAAGGAGGGAGTTTCCTCTTCCACGACCTCTGTGAACCAGATAGCCGATTTTCTGCTTTTTCTTAGGAACGTGCAGAAATTAGCAGTCCCAACCATTAAGGGATACAAGAGCATGTTGTCAGCGGTTTTTAGGCACAGAGGCCTGGACCTTTCTGACATCAAGGATCTTCATGATCTCTTGAAATCTTTTGAGACCTCGAAGATTCCTCAAGCGAGACCGCCTTCATGGAACCTTGACGTAGTTCTTAGGTTTTTAATGTCAAGTCCTTTTGAACCTCTTCAAGCAGCGTCTCTTCGGAACTTGACAAGGAAGGCTCTTTTCCTAACTTCTCTGGCGACGGCGAAGAGAGTTAGTGAAATCCAAGCTTTTAGTCATCTAGTGGGCTTCAAAGGAGACAATGCTGTCTGCTCTTTGAGCCCAACTTTCTTGGCAAAGAATGAAAACCCTTCTAACCCTTGGCCGAAAAGCTTCGAGATCAAGGGTATGTCAAGTCTGGTGGGCCATGAACCAGAGAGAGCCCTGTGCCCTGTCAGGGCTCTCAAGTTCTATGTTCATAGAACGAAAGAGGTAAGAGGTCCCTCAGGTAATCTCTGGTGCTCTGTGAAGAGACCGGAATTACCTTTATCTAAGAATGCTGTGGCTTTCTTCCTGAGGGACGTCATTAAAGAGGCTCATTCATCTTGCCAGAAGACTGATTTGAGCCTCTTACGAGTGAAAGCTCACGAAGTAAGAGCTGTCGCTACCTCTCATGCCTTCCAAAAGAACATGTCAATCAAGAACATTCTTGATGGCACCTTTTGGAGGAGCAATTCTGTTTTCGCCTCACATTACCTAAGGGATGTGAGAACGATTTATGACGACTGCAATTCTCTTGGGCCATACGTTTCTGCAGACACAGTCTTGGGGGCTGGAGGTAGCTCTTTCCCTATCCCTTAGTTAGGTTTAGGTTAGTTTTTAATTGTTGTGTTTTTGGTTTTTGGTGAGTCTTGTGTGAAGATCTCCCATCTCTTAGTTTAGTGTTCAGGGGGTCTTTGGCTAGTTGGTCAGGTGGTGGTCAGTTGCTTCATAGCCCTCATATGTATGGTTCGATGGTCTTGTCACGTTGAGGTCACGTCCCCGTTGACAGAGCATCCAGAGCGCACCAGCACTACAGGTCTCCACCTGGCTGGCAACTCTGATTAAGCAGAAGCAGGCTTAAGTGACAGTAATTACAGAGTCTACTTTGCTAACAGGTGAGGAACCAAGGTGTACATCATCTACTTAATTTAAGTTTCCTACAAATCCTATTCTGTCTCTTCCCACCATCCAAAGGTGGGATTCAGCTATATATATATCTGTCAGGTAAGTTGCATGAACAAAATGTTATTGTTATAATACAATTAAGTTTGTTCATACTTACCTGGCAGATATATATATAGCTATATTTTCTGACGTCCGACAGAATTTCAAAACTCGCGGCACACGCAGTGGGCGGCCAGGTGGTAGTACCCATTCCCGCCGCTTGGAGGCAGATATCAGGAACCATTCCCATTTTCTATTCATATTTTATCAATGCCACTGTCTCCTGAGGGGAGGAGGGTGGGCACTCTAATTATATATATCTGCCAGGTAAGTATGAACAAACTTAATTGTATTATAACAATAACATTTTTAATTAATACTTACCCAGTAATTATATAATCGGAGCCCACCCTCCATCCCCTAGCATGGATTTTTGTTTATGAACATAAACAAACTGAGCTCTTTGCCGTGTTGTTCCTCTCTCTTGCCCTGAAAGTGGGCGGGGCACTGTTACCTAACCAAAACAAATAGAAAATTAGCACGACCTGCAAAATTCGGGATTTAAACTGCCAGCGAGTGTAACTCTTAGCTATATAATTATACTGGTTAAGTATAATTAAAACTATTTTATCATAAAAATATCTTCTTTTTTTGGGGGGGCGGGGTGTCTGGAACGCATCAACTGTATTTACATTATTCCCTATGAGAGTAATTGTTTCGGATTTTTTGGAGGTTCCGTAACAGATTATGTACGAAAACTGAGGTTCCACTGTATCTGAGAGAAACAATTGAAATTCATGCTGCCAGTCATACAAATAAGCAAAGTTCATGAATCAGTAGTTTTGATACATAAATTTTATTCTGTACAACTAAAACCAATTTTTTTTTGTCTGGTTTGATTGTTCCTGCTTTATGTGATGATCTTTGAAAAAATGTTCTCTTTCAGGGGAAACGATTACACTACCCACACCAGCTGTGTGTCAGAGAACGAAAAGTATGGAGGCATCAACTATGTAGCAAAAGAAAACATCGGCCAAAAGAAACAAGAGGAGTGGGTTACCCTTCTGAAAGACAAGATAG
This sequence comes from Macrobrachium nipponense, assembly GCF_015104395.2. NCBI lineage: Eukaryota > Metazoa > Arthropoda > Malacostraca > Decapoda > Palaemonidae > Macrobrachium > Macrobrachium nipponense. The sequence goes on along the minus strand of NC_087205.1, from coordinate 41,470,314 downwards.
CCAGCACAAAAGCCATAAATCCACGGCTCGAGAACCTCTTCCATCGCCTGCTTCAATATGACAACATTCCCCGAAAAAAGGCTAAGTTTCTGGTTAGTAGTATTCACTTTTGTATTCAGTATAATTAGTTTGCATGTGCATGAAATCACATTCAAATTATTATATAATTGTTGTTGTTGTTGTTGTTGTTATTGTTATTATTATTCAGAAAGTGAACCATATTCTTATGCAATATGTCCACATTGGATTGAAATTCAAGCTCCTTAACAATATGGTGTTCATTCGACAGAAGTAACAGAGGTAACAGGAAATACAGAAAGAAGAGATCTGTTATTAGAAAAGAAAAAGAAATTATCAAATTAACCAATAAGTAGATAAAAATTTTATTAAAATACAAAAATTGTTTTATTGGGTATTAATGCTGTTATGAAGATTGAGGTAAAACTCAATATGGTCTGCTGATCAACTGGTAAGATTACTTTTTTTTTTTTTTTTTTTTTTTTTTTTTTTTTTTTTTTTTTTTTTTTTTTTTGGAAAGGCTCTATAGCTGGTTAAATTTATATACTTTCAATGCTTGTTTTTTTCATTTTCTTTATACACTTTTTCCATTGGAGGAGCAGGAAGCCCAAAGACAAATCAAGGAGGGGAGAGAGCAAAATACCTTACACCTAATTTAATAACTACCTGTACATATATACAGGTGAGCTCAGGGATTAGCCACATTAATAATAAAAATTAGTAATACAGCAGCAGTCGATGAGACAAAAAAATACCCAGAGCCATACACCTGCTGGGAAACCATAATGATAACATAACCAGAGCCATGCACCTGCTTAATAAAGGGATTTTTACAAAGGAAAAATCTATTTCTGGGGGAAGACCTGTGTCACCCGGTGAAAAGGATCCTGCTGCTCACTTTTCTAGTATAAATAGGTTCTAAATATACCAGAGAAAAAAGGTAGCATGGTATGCTGAGGTTACTACCCTCGCGCGAGCACCCTAAGGGCGTCGGGTATAAAGTACAAGGCGAGTGGAAGCCACTATTCACAGGTCTTCTGCCAATTAGAGGTTTCCTTTCCAAAATCCCTCTCATGGGGAGAGCCGTCGCAGCGGCTACTCCCTCCCCCTCGCTACTGCTACTACTACCCGACCCGAGCACCATCTGCAATCCTGGATTTTAGACACCCTGGCTTGGATTGGTGTAAGGGTGGGGAATTTAATTAGAAGGGCTGGGTTCACCGAGCGACACAGGTCTTCCCCCAGAAATAGATTTTTCCTTCGTCAAAATCCCTTTTCTGAGTTCGACCTGTGTTCGCTGGTGAAAAGTTACCAGAGAATGCCTATCCAAGCCTACTAGATGCTAAGTATTCGTATAAGGAAGGAGTTAATGAAACCTAAGGTTCATTTCAACTTAAATTTACTCACTTAATATTTACACTAGGTCCATTTAAATTTAAACTTACTTACTTACTACTTACACTAAGACTTAAACTATGACTTAGAACTAGTAATAAAATTGACAGGATATTCAAGGCAATATCACATTCCCAGGATATGTACAGCACGGTCCGTAAAACAATCGAGGACCAATATATTCTATGTACAAGGTTTGGTGGCAGGATGATGCCCAGGCCCTCCCAACCCAGAGGAGAGAGAGGTATGGTGGGGAGTACGAGCGAGGCAGGTAGGAAGGAGAGAGTATCAGGAAGAAGAAAGGGGTAGGAGAAGAATGATAGGATTCATTATTTGGGGGAGACTATGCTCCCTGCAGCAATTGCTGAGAATTTAAGGGCTTCTAAATTCTTTAAATAGTGGCGCTTAAAAACTATTGGGGATTTCCAACCCGTATATCTCTTCAGGTCCTCAAAATTCACATTTTGAAAATAATTAATAGAGGTAGCCACCGCCCGGATATCGTGGACATGTGGGACCGAATCCGGATTGGCTTATTTAATAAAGTAGAGTATTTGTTGTCTAATACCTTTAAGAGAAATAGTGCCACCTTTTTCTCTAATGAAAAGAGGACCTGACGATGTTGCGGAAGTTCTGGCTAAGAAGGATCTAAGGGTAGTGACAGGGCACAGTGATGTGTCCTGTGTCAAAGGGATGATTTTCCACGGAACCCATCTATTTTGTGGGTCCTCATTCTTAGCCAGGAAGCTTCGATCTGGGGATAGTAGTATTTCCCCTGACGGGAGGAATTCTATGTGGTCTGGGTTTCGTGAGAGAGCCGAGAGTTCAGATATTCTAGCGCCTGAGGCCATAGCCATTAGGAATAAAGTTTTTCTTAGTTGGGTTATATACGAGCATGATTCATTATTAGTGTCTGAAGCCAATTTGAGTACATCATTCAAGAACCAAGTGACCATATGTGGGCGGTCAGTTGGTCTTAGGCGGGCACATGCTCTTGGAATGGAGGAGAAGTATGCATCTGACAAGTTAATACTAAAGCCAACCTGAAAAATTTTCTTCAAAGCTGACTTGATCGTTGTAATAGTACTGGCGGTTAGGCCTTTCTCAAATAGAGTTCTAAAGAACGATATTGCCAGGTTAATGGTCATTTTGTGGGCCTCTGATTCCTTCAGGAATTAGGCCAGTTTTTTGACAGCTGAATTATATTGCCTGAGAGTTGAATCTCTTTTATCTGATTCTATAAATACAATGTTACATGGATCGATACTCGCGTTCTTTTGGGCTGCAAATTTCATGAAGTCCATAAAGTTAGGGCATTCAGAATTCTTGAGGAAGCTGACACAGTTTGAGTTTGTACTATCTGTGTCAGTTTCGGGCGAGGGATCCGTTTGGGTCGGAGCTTCAATTCTAGAAGCAGAAACCAATTGCTTTTTGGCCAATTGGGTGCCACTAATGCTACTTGTCCTGTGAAGGATCGTAGCTTGTGCAAGACCTTCATCAGGAGATTCACCGGAGGAAATAGATAAATCTTCTGCCAGTTGTTCCAATCTATGGTAATCGCGTCTGTGGCATAGGCTAGAGGGTCCAGGTTGGGTGCCACATAACATGGCAGCTTGTGGTTGGATTCTGTGGCGAATAAGTCTACTTGAAGATCCGGGATTGGTTGTAAATCCACTGGAATGAGTTCTTGTCCAGGGACCACCCTGATTCTAGTGGAGTAGACCTGGAGAGTGCATCCGCGATCACATTCTTGACACCTGCCAGGTGGGTTGTTGACAGGTGCCAATGACTTTTCGCCGCTAAAGAAAATATTGCAATCAGCACGTGATTCAGTTTGCTTGACCTGGAACCTCCTCTGTTTATGCAGTGTACCACCACTAGGCTGTCCGAGACTATCCTCACATGGCTGTTCCTGGCCAGAGTTAGTCGCTTTAAGGTTAGGAAAACTGCCATAGCTTCTAGCACATTGATGTGGAACTGGTAGAACGTATCCGACCATATCCCCTGAACCTTCTTGTACTGTGAGTATCCCCCCCAGCCACTCAGTGACGCGTCTGTATGAATTGTCAAAGACGGCGGAGGGAATTGCAGTGGTACTGCCTTGGTCAAGTTCCTGTGCTTCGTCCATGGGCGAAGCCTCTGCTGGGATGAGTGGAATTACTGAAACTTTGTCTCTTAGATTGACGTTGGCTCTCTTCCTCCAGACTCGATTGATATCCTTCAATCTGGCTCTTAGTAGGACGTCTGTTATTAATGCAAACTGTAGCGAACCGAGGATTCTTTCTTGGGTACGACGAGAGGCCCTCTTGTTCCTGAGGAACTGTTTTGTAGCCGCAGCTATCTGCTTGGCCTTCCTGGGTGGAAGGGATTCCTTGTGTTTTATTAGGTCCCATTGGATTCCCAACCATTGAAAGTGGGAAGCCAGTTCCAGCCATGATTTTTCCTTGTTTATCTGGAATCCCAGAAACTCCAAGAGCTCTATTACTTTGGCTGTCGACCTGCAGCATTCCTCGACCCTGGCTGCCCAAATGAGCCAGTCGTCCAGGTAGGCTACCAACATAATCCCTTTGGTTCTTAGTTCTTGGATTATCGTCTCTCCTAACTCGGTGAAAATCCTGGGCACAATATTGAGCCCGAACGGCATGACTCTGAATGAGTAACCCTTGTTTCCTAGCCTGAAACCTAGGTACGGAGAGAAGTTCCTTGCTATCAGAACATGATAGTAAGCGTCTGTAAGATCTATAGAAGTGGTGACGGCCCCACGGGGAAGTAAGGTCCGCACCTGCTAGACTGTCAGCATATGGAACTTGTCGCAAAGAATGTATGAATTGAGCCTTGACAAGTCCAGAATCACTCTTCTTTTGTCCGAGTCCCTCTTTGGCACAGTAAACAGACGTCCTTGAAATTTTAGACTCCTTACTTTCTTTATGGCCTTCTTTTGTAGGAGATCCTTGGTATATTCTACCAGGTCCGCTGTTGGGATCTGGAAGAAGTTTATTGGTGGTGGGGGCCCTTTCTTCCATTTCCATCCCAGGCCCTTGGAGATTATACTGTGGGCCCATGGACTGAAGGTCCAATGATCTCGAAAGAGATATAATCTCCCTCCTACCTGTGAGCTCTCACTGATTGGTTGCAGGTTTGTACCCTCTGCCTCCTCGGAAACCTCTACCCCTTGAGCCGCTTCGTAGCCAGGAGCCACCTCTGGCCCTGCTACTACCTGCATGCCTATTGTAGCTACGAAATGATTCCCTAGCTTCATAGGCAGAGTCAAAGGCTGGGGAGGTTATGATGGCTGTGGAGGTTGAGGGTTGCTGGGCTGGCGGAGTTTGTAGCAGAACAAACTGCTACTGTGGCTGAGCTTTCGATGTTGAAGGCTTCCCAACTTGTGATACTGGGACCGCCTGAACAATTGTCTGTGGCCGAGAGGGCTTATAGGGATTGTTTCTCCTCAGCCTCTTCTTTGCTCTAGTTTGATGTCCAGGTGTTTAAAACTTCCGTTTGAAGGGAAGTCCCCACCGGACCCGGAGGCTCTGGTTGGCCCTGGAGGCTTCTCGCAAGACATTATCTACCTCTGCCTGAGGGAACAGGTTCTCTCCCCAGATTGACGTCTTTATCAATCTGTTTGGCTCATGTTTGATTGATGGAAGCTACCGCCAGGACGTATTTCCTGCAAGTTCGCCGTGCCATTCCAAAATTGTACAGGTCTGACTGGAAAGTCTGTAATAGACTTTTCGTCAGGACCTGGAATACTTGTTCGTCCCGGTACGTCGTGGCTACCAGCTCCGCCGAGGTGACGGAATTGATAGACCTTGCTAGTCTCGACCTTGCCTCGAACTCTGCTTTGATCAGGTTCTCCGAAAGTTTAGGCAGCTTCTCGGAGAATAAGGTGGAGGTACAATCCGCGTCCAGTTTACCTGCCGTAAACGTGGCCGGGGCTTCGTTCCAAAACTCCCTACTCACAGGGAAGAGAAGGGAGGTAGCCTCTGTCTCTTTTAAAGCCGGGAGAGGTTTATCCTCCGCTATGGCTTGCAGAGTTAGCTCCGCCACTTTGTTGGTGCAGGGCGACGGAACTCGATCCGTAACTTGTGCGGTTCGGTAGCAACGCAATCTTTAAGCTTTATTAAGCTTGCTGGTAAAGAAGAGGTTAGCCTTAGTTTAAAATTCAGAGAAGCCGCTATGGTATACGTAGTAGTTACAGAAATTATGACTTCTTTTATGTCTACTGTAAAAATACGTCTATGTTTGTGAGATTTGGTAGTGAAACCACATAACGTGTGAGTGGTTCGGTAGCGAACGCAATCTTTAAGCTTTGTTAAGCTTGCTGGTGAAGAAGAGGTTAGCCTTAGTTTAAATCAGAGAAGCCGCTATGGTGTACGTAGTAGTTACAGAAATTATGACTACAGGCAGTCCCCGGGTTACGACGGGGGTTCCGTTCTTGAGACGCGTCGTAAGCCGAAAATCGTCGTACGCCGGAACGACGCTTGGAAATATGTCTTAAACTAATAAAAAGTTATAAAAACCTTACTTGTAATCCTTTGGTTACACTACATGTTGTTTCCTGTAGTTTTATGTACAACCTGGAGTTATTTTCATAAAAGAATGCTGGTTCTTGAAGGTAAAAACTATTGTAATCCTCTGGTGACACTATATTCTTGAAGTTTTGTGTACAAACTGGAGTGATTTTGCCAAATCTTGAGGGCTACAAGAACAGCTAATTACTATTTACGTATCATATAGACTAATTAAAGTAAACGTATCTTTAAATAGGCTTATATATTAGTATCAACAAAACATTTCCTGCCATGAGTCAGAGGCCGTTTAATGAAACGAACACTTCTCTGTCCAATCTGTTCAGAAAATAAACGTTACGTCAATCCCCGAGACCATTGTTGCCAAGGCCTACCTCTTCTCTCTCTCTCCTCTCTCTCTCTCTTCTCTCCTCCTCTTCCTCCTCTCTCTCTCTCTCTCTCTCGCTCTATCTCTCTCTCTTCTCTCTCTCTCTCTCTCTCTCTCTCTCTCTCTGATCAAATTACACTGGAACTTTGACATACGATTGCCCTAATATACGAATGTTTTGCGATACAACAGAAAATTTGCGAAAATATAAGCTTTGATATACAACGAAATATTTGAGATACGATTTTGCGATGAGTGTTAGTTGTATAGGCGACCGATAAATGGCGTTCAATCTGTTTGTTTGTTGGTGCTGCATGTTAACACGTCGTTGTTTAGTTCGTTGTATTTGTGCCTATTTTTTGTGATATTTTGTCTATTTTATTATTAACCATGGGTCTCAAAGCTAAAGACAAAGCAGGTGATAAGAAAAAACCCAAGAAAATTATTTCGATGGAAGCAAAACATAAAATTATAGCAAAGCATGAACGTGGCGTTTGTATCGTCAATTTGGCAAACGAGTATGGTCGAAATCCTTCTACAATATCCACGATCATCAAGCAGAAGGAAGCTATAAAAACCTTCCAAAGGCATCACCATTATTTCTAAACTAGGAACTGATTAAAAAAAAAAAAAAAAAAGTTAGTTTAGCAATGTTATTTCATTTGTGTTTATTATGTAGTTATTAGTGTACATACGTAAATAAAAAGAGAACAAATCGTTCCCTACCACCCTTCCCTACCTCCTCCCTCTGCTGGCCTCACGTCATCTTTCGTTGTGGTAAGTAAAATTCCTTTCTTTTTTTTAATTGATTTTATTAACATTTATTATCATTTATCACATTGCTATGTTATTTTATCATTATGTTTGTTATTACTCGTTTATTTGTGTATAAATTAGGTATATTATATGTAATTTAGCTGTGTTTAGGTGTGGTTTCATAGCGCTAGAACGGATTAATACATATTACATTATTTTTAATGGGAAAAAATGCTTTGAGATACAACTGTTTTGATATACGACGATGGTAACGGAACAAATTAAATTCGTATGTCAAGGTTCCAGTGTACTGGATAATATGTCTCTTTGGATACTTTGATTTTGCCAAATCTTGAGGGCTACAAGAACAGTTGATTACTATTTACGTATCATATAGACTAATTAAAGTAAACGTATCTTTAAATAGGCTTATATTATTTGTATCAACAAAACATTTACTGGCATGAGTCAGAGGCCGTTTAACGAAACGAACACTTCTCTGTCCTTAACTCGGAGCGTCGGAAGACGCCTCTCTCTCTCTCTCTCTCTCTCTCTCTCTCTCTCTCTCTCTCTCTCTCTCTCTCTCTCTCTCTCTCTCTCTCTGATCAAATTACTGGATAATGTCTCTCTTTGGATACTTGGAATTTGCGTTGTAATCTAACCAGAAACTTCGTTTTGTTATTATTACTGGAAACAAGCAATGATTTTTTCATTATTTGCGCTTTTGGACTGTTATATGTAAACTTTGCACACCGCAAGCTAGTATGTATTCATTCGCTCGGAAACTAGTTCCGCATATGAAGCGTCACTAAAAAACATAGAAAAATACGACATAAAAAGTGTCGAAAATCATCATAACCTCAAAATTTTTGTTGTAATCTAACCAGAAACTTATTTTTAAACTTATTTTTATTAATATACTGTGCTAAACTATAAAGGATTTTTATCATAGTATGAGTTTTTTAAAAGCGTCGTTAACTCGGAGCGTCGGAAGCGTCAGCGTCGTAACCTCGGAACAAGCGTTGTAACCCAGGACAGATTTTTCCATTGAATATTTAAGAAAAAGAGTCGTAACCTCGTAAGCCGGAACCGTCGTAACCCGGGGACCGCCTGTATTCTTTTATTTTTACTATAAAAATACGTCAATGTTTACGTATGAGATTTGGTAATGACACCAGTTTACATATGTAACGTGTGCACGGTAATGAACGCAATCTGTATGTTTAGTTTGCAAGCGTCCTCATAAAGAGGTTAGCCTGATATTAAACTCAAGAGATGCTGGTACATAACGTAATGGTATAGTAATTATAGCAATTAAGAAGATTCTTTTACTTATACGTGTATATATTTACCATGTACCATAATTATTTTTCTTAGTCCAATAACCTTGAAACCAGCCCTGATATTAGACAAATTTGCCGTTGTAGAAGACGCTCTTGTTTTATAAGGATATTTTACGGAAACAAAACTGTTAGTAAAACCGTTATATCATAACATTTAACTAAAAGATATTTTTAAAGTGATTTTGTATAGAGTATTACAGTCGACTGTAATACTGAACGTAAACGTTTATAGGTTTATATCGAGATATGGTTTGTTTACTACCATAGTCCTGTTATAAGCTACCAGGGCTGCGCTATGGTACATCCTTTAATGCCACATCCTGCCAACTTAATGTAGGCAATTTTTCGTAAATTCTTGATAACAAATATAAATTGGGTTTGATTTTAATAGTTTATTAATTCACTGTAATAATTAGACATGCTTTTCAATGTTTTATTATGTTAGCAACACGTTTTGTGCTTACCCACTACACTACAGTCTTCTTGCATTGTTACTTAGGTAGCCTATGGCGCTGGTCAACAATCAGATGGATGTAGACCAGTTTTTTTTTTTTATACGGTATATTATACATTTAAAGGTTAGATATAAGTTTAATATGATATTTATTTAACACTGAACTCAGTTAGCTGTATTTTACATGTAATGTATTGTATAAAAAGGCAAGGGTAGGGTAATAACTGGTGGTCAAGAACGGATTAATACACAAACAAACAAAAAAAAACCTTCCAGTTGTTTGTTTACATTCAGCACTTACGAGTACCGAACAGTCGCCAAGCAATCACTTTTCCTAGCACACAATAAGCCATAAATTTTCATTATCTCTCTTCAACTAATGAAACTACCAAACAGTATAATAACCATTCATTTCTATTCTTTATTCTATCTTTACCTAATGGAGATACCGAGTTACTGACAGCTATAATGAAACATATACGTAATATTAAAACAGAAGAAGAATTCTAGAAAATATGTATTTGTTGGCTTCGATGATAGCAGTCTGATTTATTTTATATTTTATGATATCTAATTCACAATTTTTTTTATTAAATGTATTGCATGTACTCATTTCAAATAATTATTAAGTAATCATTAACTATAATAAACAATAAAAAAAAAAAACTTCCAAACTTCTATTTACGTTCAGCACTTACGAATACAGAACGATCACCAAGCAACCACTTTCACCTAGCACACAGTACGTAGAGTAATCAAATTTTCATAATCTCTCTTCAACTACTGAAACTACCAAACAGTATAATAACCATTCATTTCTATTCTTTATTCTATCTTTACCTAATTTTTTTTTTCTATTAAATATATTGCATGAATAAGTTTTTCAATTCACAGCATCCTTTTACCAATAGAATACATGAGCACAAGGGGTAGATGCTGACCAATAGGAGAGCAGGAGGATGGTGGCGAGTTTACTCAGTTGGCGGCGCACGAGTTTTAACATTGTTCTCGGTGGTCTGAGCGAATCTCGGGACTTTACAGCAACAACCTTTTGCAACTTGAACTATTTTTGTATGTGGAGCCAAAAAAATCTTCGTTTTTGCTTTCGTATCTAGAGTTTTTCGTAAGTTAAGCCTTTTGTATGTCGAGGTACCACTGTATACGGCTCAACTTCAAACGCAGTACTGAAAATGTTAGACCCATTTCATAATGAGGGCCTTATAATATGTTCAGGAGCCTTCAAATCATCACCCACCTCCTCTTCACAGGTTGAATGTTGTGAACTACCTCTCTCTGTCCATAGAGAGTTAGTAACAATGAAAAGTGCCCCAAGAATTCTGTCAAGTGATTCACCAACCAAAAAATTATTTGAACTAAGGGATGTATTTATTAACAATCATTTACCACCTTTTCCAATTAGATCAAGAAGATTGTTTGGTTCACTGAATATAAATATCCAACTATACCTCCAATAGTAGAATTACCTCCTTGGAATATGAATAAAATAAAAATTTACACAAAATTAAAATATCTATCAAAAAAGTATTCTTATACCCCAGAACATCATAGACAACAAACAATAGAACACATAAGCCAAAAAGTTCCACATTATGCAATATACGTATACAGATGGATCCAAATCAGAATATGGAGTGGGATATGCTGCAGTGTTCCAGGATAAAACATGCCAGTTCTCTCTCTTCCCAATGATGCCTCAGTATTTACAGCGGAGTTATGTGCAATAACATTGGCCATAAAAATAATTAAAGAACACTCCTTTAATAACAATTTTGTGATTTATAGCAACTGTAAAAGCACTATAGAAGCCATTAAAAGTTATAACCCCAAAAATAATATTGTGCAACAGATTAAGTTTTTACTCTATAAGTTATATTAGGGAAAAAACATTGAAATATGTTGGATCCCTGCCCATGTTGGGAAAAAAGAAAATAAGGCTGATAAAGCAGCCAAGGAAACATTTAGTAAACATAAATGTCCACATGATGAGAACAAATGTAAACATCCCTATTAGTGACTATGTAGCTTGTATAAAAACAATCATTGTAAATAAATGGCGAAATATATGGAACAAAGAACTTGAAAGTAATAAACTGAAACAAATAAAACCTGACATTACGAAGTGGAGTTCCGTATATCAGAGAGAGAGACACACACAAGTAATCCTGACACATCTGCATATAGGCCACACTCATCTGACACATGGGCACATGATGAGCAGCCCACGTGACCCTGCTTCGGAATGCTAAGAGTGCAAGGTGTTGATAACTGTCAGACATGTGTTGTGTGTGTCCAAAGTATGACCAGCAGAGACTGTTGACTTTTGGAAGTAAAGCAATAAATGCAATTTTGTCAGAATCTTTCACATTTTCAGTGGTTCCAATTTTGACGTTTCTAAGGAACTGATTTAGTTAATAAAATATGAAAATAAGTATATAATAAAGGTACAAAAACCTCAGAGGCATTAATGAATTTTAGATAAAAGTTTTAAGTTTCTTGACATATTAATATTAGTACCTTTTTGGTATGTAAACATGATTAAATGTATTTATTGCCTGTTTGTGTTCTAGTATGAAAGCCTCTGTGCAGTCTATTTAATTTTAATTTATCATTTTTATACTGCATGACCTATTTGCTCCCAGTTCCTGGCCTTTGGCCTAGACCTGGCATTTTATCTAATCCTTTGGGCCAGCCCTATGAGAGCTGAAAGTCAGCTCAGTGGTCTGGTTAAACTATTTTTATAATAATAATATGATAAATAAGATGAAAGGTTTACTTACTTATGATAAAGGAGATGAAAAGTTTACTTATGATAAATGAGATGAAAGGTTTCATTTTATGAAATCTTTTACACAAAAGATTTTAAAACCATTAAATCATCAAATGTAAAAAAAACTTACATGATACTTTAAATTGTCTCTGACCACATTAGAGGGTAAGTGAGCTACCCCCTCCCTTAATAAGAAAATAGGCTTGTGACGGGGAGATGCAGTGTGTTCCCTTAAATTGGACGTTCTAGCCAAAAATGAAGACCCTAACAAACCCTGGCCTTGTTCCTTTGTCATCAAAAGTTTAGTGGAAATCTAGTGAGAGCACTAAGGTACTATCTAGACAAGACAGAAAAGATTAGAGGGCCCTCTAATCATTTGTGGTGCTCAGTTAAGAATAGCTTGGTTTTCTCCTGAAGGATCTGATGAAGGAATCCCATACCCAGGTGGTAGAGAGAACCTTAATTTAGTACGAGCTCAGATCGGTAGCCACATCATTGTCTTTTAGACATAATTTGTCTATTTCATCCTTTTGACAGGCTACTTATCAGAAGTGTCAATCGGTCTTTGGACACATCATTTGAAGGATTTTGAAGTGATTTATGATAACTGCATTGCATTAGGGCCATTATCCATGGCTGGCAGGGTGTTAGGGGAGGAAGCTTTTCTTCCAATCTGTATTTTTGCCTTAATATCAGGTGTTGTGCTCAAGGGGAGTATAGGAGCACTTAGTGCTTGCAGTGCCCTCCAGTTCGTAATTTTATGGTTGGGTTTGGTAATATTTTATATATTTGTTGGTGTAGGTGTTCATTGTCGTATAGTCTGTCCATTAGTCGGCCACATGCCCAGCACAGGGGCATCTTGACTACCTGTATGCTTATTAGTCACCGGTGTCATACCTTACCACACATCTCCACTGTTGTGGAGGTGAGTCTGGCCAGTTAGCCACACCCTACATGGATAAGATGATTGCCAAACAGAGGCAGTACCTACCTGTAGTAGCTCTTTTATCTGGTGAGGAACAACAAGCATTGATTAAATGCTTTTATTTTCTGTTCTCTGTGCATTAGCATTTATATGTGTGAGGTAGAATTAACTGTATCCCACCCCCAGGTCAATTTGGGATTCAGCAATGTAATTACGTATGTACTGGGTAAGTTACATATATACTAATAAAAATTAAATTTTTATGGTAAAATATTTTATATATATATTTAGCAATTAATTACGAATCAGAGCCCTCCCTCCCCCCCGCATATGGGAGTTGGCGGAAACAATTGACTCCGCATGCTTGCTGAAGGTGTTCCTCTCTTATCCGCTAAGTGGTCGGGGCGATACCTACACCACATGAAACTGTAACCAATACAATTACTATTTTATCGTAAAAATCTCATTTTGAAAGTTCAACAGACGTTTCCAACCTTCACCTTGGGTAATTCCTAATGTAAAGGACCTCAGGTTTGTATAGTTAGGAAAAATAATGTTTAATTCAAAATAATTGTGATATTTCCTGCAGAGTTTCTCTTCTGACCACTGTGTATTTATTAGCAGTTGGCATCCTTTGCATGTGTTGACAGCTGGGACAGCCATCATTTTCAGATGCTTCCACCTTCTGGATACCTCAAAGTGAGGGTTACACTTACATTTCATAAATGAGATGAAAGGTTTACTTATTATAAATGAAGTGAAAGGTTTACTTATGAGAAATGAGGTGAAATGTTTCATTTTTTGAAATCCTTTACATAAAATTAATGCAAAAAATTTTAAAACCATTAAATCATAAGATGTAAAATAACTTACTCAATACTTTAAATTGTCTCTGACCACTTTGCTACTAGGTACAAATTACTAACCCTTGATAAATATCAGGCAGATTAAGTTGAAAGTTAAGTGAAGGTTGGTTAATATTTAAAAGGTTATATATGTTATTGAGAAGTCACTTTATGTTAGGTCTTATCAACTGTAAGGAGCATCAGGAAGCAGAGAGTATTTTATACAATAAAAAGCATATCTGTTTCAGAACTTTTTGAGAAGCAGTAAACTGGGAAATGAAGCCTTGGCTGAAGAGGCATGGAAGTATTTCGAAGATGTCCAGCAAATATTATCCAAGAGGCAGAATGATCAAAATAGCAAGCCCAATCAAAAAAACACAGATTCTCAGAAGGTGGAGGAGGATGTTAATTCAGCCACTCAAATAGATTCTTCAACCACGCCTGAAGCAACTCAGGAAGAGCCCCAGCGCAAATCGAAGAGGGAGCGGAAGGAAGAAAGGCAGAAGAAGCAGACCAAAGTCCAGAAGAAGGACAAGAGAAAGAGACCTATTGAAGATGAAGGCGAGACTCAGGAGACAGAGAAACCAAAGAAAAAGAAAAAGGCAACAGCAGCAGTAAAGGAAGAGGATGAGAAAGCAAACCAAGAAAACGTGGAACCAGAGAAAGCAGAGAATGGGCTGGAGGAGAGTATGGCCCAGGAAGGTGAAGATTCAGAAGGTGCCAGTGGTCACAGTCCTTTCAAGTGGAAGAAAGCCATTCACACCATCTTGAAAGATGCACCTGAAGAAGGAATGAAAATGAAGAAGTTGAAACGAAAGCTCTTCGCTCTGTACGTAGGGTCGAAGAGCGAAGCTGCTCACAGAAAATCAGATGTGGAAATTGATGCTCTGATATCTAAGAAGTTACAAAGGAGGAATGACAAATATGTTGTTGTTAAAGACAGAGTGAAACTAAAGAACACAAGTTAGATATGCAGCTAAAAAATAAAAATTAGCTGAGGCATAATTTGATTATATGTTGTATTGTGTAATAAGGTACCCTGGCACTTAATGGGAGTAAAATTTATGACAATGAATTCAGTTTAAAGGATTTTTTTATTCAGTTGCCACTCTATTGTCACCATCAAGCCCAGGAAATTAGCTCTGATGGCATGAAGAAATGGTGTGATGTGTTTAATATTTCTCTTTGTGTTTTCCTGTGCTGTTAATTCTATTATCAATCTCTTCTTCCAAGACACACACACCGTTATAATGTAGATCAGATATTATCATCACAAATGTATGACTGCCTGGTTTTGTTAGGTGTTATTAAGATATCACAGAGGTAGGCACACACACTATAAAGAAATAGTAGTCTCCAGTAATGTGTCATAATCCAAGGACTACACATAGTAATGCTTGAAATTAAGTACAAAAGTCTCATTATATTGAATATAATGTTTTTGTTTCTTTGACTTTTGCTAAGGCATATGGGGTGGGAAATACTGTGCTTTATTGAGCCTAGATTTTTCAAGAAGGATGAAAGAATAAATCTGGAGGATAAGAGGTGTGGCTTGATAGGTTTCAAGAGTAGCAATATTCCTTAGTATTTACAAGGTTATGTTTTCAGAATTAGTTACTGCATGTCATTCAGTTGGCTGTTTTTCTTCTCAAGGAAATTCTCAAGTTTTGAGGTTTTTATATATTTAGAGTAATACTTACCATGATATGGTGCTCTTTTTTTATATATAAAGAGAGCAAAGGCAATACATACTGGTTTTTTCCATGCAAAAGATGACAATACAGTGCTCAAATGTTGCTGTATTAGGCATAATCTACGTTTCTTTAAATTGCAAGAGGTCCATTTAAAAAACTGAGATAGTCTTATGTTTAGGGCACTTTCACAAATTAATTCAAGAATCCAGAAAATAATTTTATGAAACAGCTGCATTTATCTTGCAGTGTTCTTTATAAGATTGAGAGCGCTGAATACAAGTGTGAACATAATTTATTACAATGGTATTATGTCAGTTACTGCTGCTTGGGCCTGTATTTTTCATTATATTTTTTACAATACCTTAGACCTTTATAGCAATGAAGTTTATTAGTTTCATTTGTTTATTTCTCAGAGAGATTGAAAATAATTATACCCTTATCATGGCAAATGAAAGGTAAAGCTAAGTTTTGTACATTACATGTAATAGATTCCAGATTTTAGCAAAATTTGTTATCCCTTTTGCATTATACCATATTTATCTTTTGTATGTTTGAGTGGACATTAAACTGTTATAGTTTACTTGTATATTTTTGTCATTTGCTGAGTATTGCCTCATAGGATTTTCCTTGAAACAGTAAGCCATGTGTAGTACAGTTCTCCCCCACTTTTACTTGGGAGTAGATTCCAAAACCTGCCATGGAAATGTATAGTCGGATCTAAATATGTTTATATAACTTGCTTATAACTGCCAAATACCCAGTAACCTTTCAACTTAAATGTATTTAACTGTCTATTTTAACATTTCACTGATTAATTTGATAATTAAAACAAAAATATACCTTAAATTATCATACTAAAACTAAAATTATATTTATTATACAGGTACGTATTTTAGGATTATACTATTGTATAGAGCATACCCATACGTGATTAGTTTAGAACGATATGACGTACGTACCTGCAAACAGAAAATTAGGTTTGTTACGTCATGTTAGTATTTTAGTGATTACATCCAAGTACATTTAACATAAAAAAATTATATTTACAACATTAAGTTCTTGGTTTATGTCGTGTTGTGGTTAGTCCTTGCCATCTCCCTTAAATTTATTAAAATTTCTCTCTCTCTCTCTCTCTCCTCCTTCTCTTCCTCTCTCTCTCTCCTCTCTCTCTCTCTCTCTCTCTCTCTCGTCTCTCTCTTAAAATTTCTCTCTCTCTCTCTCTCTCTCTCTCTCTCTCTTCTCATCTCCTCTCTTCTCTCTCTTCTCTCTCTCTCTCTCTCTCAATGAAATATGAATTACTGTATCACAAACTTTTATGTACAAAAGTAAAAATAATTCCATTAATAAATTCGCTCCCTATAGCAACTAAATTATCCTAAATAATTCTTTCGTAATAAGTGTCATCAGCTGATTCTCAGAGTGTAAACAAAAGACAAAAATGCACTTTGATTACTGTATTTTGCTGTATTCATACATTTATATTACAGTATGGTACTGTAATTAGTACAGTAAATCGTTTTTTATCGTAAATTACTATTCATTAAAAAAAATATATAGTTTTGTGCTACAGCCATAACAGGAAAGATTCATTCTCTCTCTCTCTCTCTCTCTCTCTCTCTCTCTCTCTCTCTCTCTCTCTC
>NC_087205.1:41306060-41441060 GCF_015104395.2 Macrobrachium nipponense | reverse complement strand
GAAGTCACCGTGCATATACTGTGATTTTTTAAGCAATTAAGGCAGATATATAATATATATATATAAGATATATATATGACTATATTCTATATATTATATAATATATAGATAATATAATAAATATTAAATATAAGATATAGATATATATATATATATATTATCAATATATAATTATATAATATATATATATATACGATATATAATATATATATATATCTATATTATATATATATAACGAATATATATATATATCTATATTTATATATATATAATATCTATAGATAGATAATATATAATCGATAATATATATCCTATAATATATTATATTATTATATATCTATAATACTATAGATATATATATAATATATAGCTAGATATAGATATATATATATAGATAGATATATATATATATATATTATATATTATAATTAATCTAGTATATAATATATATTATATATAGATATATATATATATAATATATATATATATATATCTATATATATATAGATAATATATATATTCTAGATATAAGAACTATATTATATATATATCTATATAAATATATATATCGATATACTATATAATAATTAGCTATTATAGTATAATATATATATACATATATTATATATATATTAATATATTATCGATATATATATATATATATATCTAGATGAATATATATTATATATATATTATTATATATATATATATATATATGATATATATATATCTATATATATTGAATTATTATTACATAATATATGATTTATTAATAATTTATTATATATATTATTTATTATACTTTATTATATATATATTGATTATATTTATTATATATTATATATTTCTTATATTTATTAGATATATAGATATTATATATTTATTATTTATTATATATATGATAGATAGTTATTATTTATTATATATATAATATATTATATATAGATAATATACTATTATTTAATATATATATATTTATATTTATATATTTAATATATATATATTTACATAGTATATATTATCTATAGATATATATAGATATTATAATTATATAATGATACACTATATGATATTATTATATATATATATTAATTTTATAGAGACGATATATATTTATAGATTTACTAGATATATATATATTTATATATATATATAGATATATATATTTATATTTATATTATTTTAGAAGATAATACATATATAATAATATTTGAAATTATTTATAATAGAAAATTATAAGATATTATTATATATATATATTATATTATTATATATATAGTATAAATTAAAAATATTATTATCTAGATATAATTATATATATATTATATAATGATATATATATAACTAGATATAATTATTAATTAATTAATATATATATATTATATATATATAATATACATACGATATAAGAATATATATCATTATTTCACTTATTAATTATATATATATATATGATAGATTATAATTAAATTATATATTATAATTATAATTATATATATTATATATTAATAATATAATATATAATATTATAACTTATATCACTATATTATAATTATAATTATATATTATATATATATATATATATATATTATAAGTTATTATTAATTAATTAAAGAGATATGAAATAGAATAGTACATTATAGTATTATACTAGATATTATATATAAAAAAATAAATAGTATATATATATATAATTTATTTAATATATATAATATAATATATAGACTACATATTTAGATATTTATATATATTATATATATATATATAATAATATAAGAATAATATAATTATAATTATATAATATATATATATTATATGATATATTAGATATATATAATAATTAATTATTTAATTAAGATATAATCAACCATATATAGAACATATATATATATTACCTATATATCATATATTCATATAATATATATTATTATATATATATAGAACTTTATGAATCATAATAACAAACAGCAATGCAGCTAACACCATACTTTGTGGCACACCGGATATTACCTTAGCTTCCTCCGATTTCTCATCGTTTGCAAGAGCTATCTGTTTTCTCTTTTGTAAAAATTCTTTTATCCATCTTCCTACTTTGTCCACTATATTATGTTTTCTCATTTTCTTCACTAATATTGTAAAGCATTAAGGCAGAAGAAATAATTATGTAGGGAAAATTAGCTAGGGAAATGTACTAGTAGAGTTATGGTAGATGAAGGCAAAGGAAAGGTAGAAAGAGTAGTAGAAACCGATCATAGTCGTAGTTGTTTAAAAAGAGAGAGCAATAAAACCCAGCACATTCGCCAAAACAAAAAGGTGATGAGTAAAGTGGAAAATCTGAACTTTGACACATTCAGTGGGTGTTTACGATAGATTACGACAACCAGTAAGATTTGTACAGGGGTGGCACCAGAAGTTGGAAAAAGCCACTCAATGTGGAAGTAGGGTGCATCCCAGTAGAAAATAGGGAGGAACCCATATTGAAAGATAGGTTCAGACTTCACTTGAAATCTCAGAAAAGAACAGTTAGGAACTAACCACTGGACGCACACCTTGTGTCGGTTGAACCTCTGTACCATGTGAAAATTGTGTGTGTGATAAGACAGTGAATTGTGTGTGTTATAATAAGAAGTAAGATAAACAAAGTGGTGTTTAACTTGCCCAGAATCCAATTATAAGTATCCATGCCAAAACCTCCTGAGAGACTGGATAAATGAAAAGAATTGAATTAATCTAATTTCAGAATCTGCAAGACACGTCCAGACCCTAAGTAATCTCAATATATAACAATAAGTTCCTAAGAAAAGAAAAACTCAACAACAAAGCAATATAGATGAAGATTACCCCATATAACAAATTACAAGAGAAACAAATACAAAGCAAGGCTACCAAAGAAGACTGAATAATAACAAAGAGAAAAAGAAAAGAGAATAAACAAACACAACAATAATTATGGTCTACCTTGTCAAAAGCTTTTTCAAAGTCTAGGTAAACCACATCTATATCTTTTTCGTTTATCACATTTTCAATATGTTCTCATGGTGGACTAGCAGTTGGGTTTGTGTACTTTTTCCAGGTACAAAAACCATGTTGTCCTATATTGAACAAATTATTTTTCATTAAATGTTTCATTATATTTTTCTTCGTTACTCTTACATACAGGAGAGGATATATGCTTTTATATAATCTAATCAAAGAAGATAGACTGGTAGCTCAGAAGTGTGTGTTACCTGCATCGGCTGCCTGGCCCAGCATATAATGGTTCATGTACAGGCAGTCCCAGTTATTGATGGGGGTTCCGTTCCAACAGCTTGATGATAATTGAAAATCGCTGATAACCAAAAATCGCCGATTTTCGGTGTGCCAATAACTGGAAATTGGCGCATTATGGTGCTGATAACCGAAAATTGGCTCATTATGGCACTGAAAACTGGAAATCAGCACATTATGGTGTTAAAAATTGCTAGACAAGCCCCATTAAACTGGATCATCAATAACCCAAGTTTACTGATAACTGGGGATCCCCAACTTTGTGAGCCCTTGGACAAAAGGTACCAGTACCATATTCACCAGCAGTTTCCTGGAACCTCCAGTGTTAACGAAGAGTTGTTGACACTTAGGCTGGAGAAGTCGAGTCTTCTTCAGATAGCGCCGTAGCACTCTAATGGAACAAAGCAACATCTCATCTGGGTCATCACCAATAAAATCTTCTAGGGAAGGGATTGTCAAGGGCTTTAACCTAGTGTCATGGACTGATTGGTTCTGAGTCTTCGCTATAAAGTCTAGGACGAAATAGTGTAACAGATCCCCATCCCCTTGAGTGGTTTACGTCGATGGAAGGTCATCAAAGTTCTCTAACTCTACACCGTTGCCAGGGCAAGCAAAAAAACGGTCTAGAGACAGATCAATGTCTGACAAATCTTGTAAGGGCTTGTACATGGCCACCCACAGCATATTTTCCATGGGGGTGGGTGGCAAATTATATGTATAATGTATACTATATATATAATGTATATATTTATATTATATATATAAAAATTTATATGTATAAATACAAAAAGACCTTAACAAAGTACATATGAATGGGCAGAGGTAAATAGGATGGTATTCAACTCTGATAAATTTGAATCAATAAATTATGGAGATAGAGAAGGAAAGCTATATGCATATAGGGGACCTAATAATGAGACAATCACAAATAAGGAAAGCAGTTAAAGACCATGGTGTGATGTTGAATAGGAACATGTTATGCAATGATCAAATAGCAATTCTAATGGCAAAATGTAAAGCAAAAAATGGGAATGTTGTTACAGCACTTCAAAACAAGAAAAGCTGAACACATGATTATGCTTTAAAAATGTATGTTTGTAGTCCACTTGAATATTGCAATATGATATGGTACTCACACTACCAAAAGGATATTGCACAAATAGAGTGTACAAAGGTCCTTTACAGCTAGAACAGAAGTAGTTAAGGATCTTGACTCTTTTGGGAAAGAACACAATTATTAAAATTATATAGTCTAGAAAGGAGAAGAGAACACTACGTGATAATAAAGGCATGGAAACAGATAGAAGGAATTGCCGAAAACTTCATGGAGATAAAAATATCGGAAAGAGCAAGCAGAGGTAGATTAATAATGCCCAAAACTATACCAGGAAAACTCAGGAAAGCACACAGGACATTAATCCACTATGCACCACCATCGATAATGCAGCGTCTATTCAGTGTTGCCAGCTCATCTGAGGAACATATCAGGAGTGAGCGTAGATGTGTTTAAGAATAAGCTCAACAAATATTTAAGCTGCACCCCATACTGGAAGATGCAACATATACCAGAAGATGCATTACCAATTCTCTGGTAGACATTAGAGGTGCCTCACACTGAGGGACCTGGGGCAACCCAAAGGAGCTTTAAGGTCTGTAAGGTAAGGTAAGGTTCCCCTAGCAAGGGGTGAAGGAAGCCATGACATAAGACACACCCAATAGTTGCAATTGCCTTATTGTCTCTTTTGACATTATGGTTCTTTGCTTTTCCATATGGGGCTATCAATCAAATTGTCAAAGGCGTGATTTCCTTCATCTCACTCTCGATCTGGAAGAAAATCTCAGTTGTGGTGAACTCCAGTCGGTTCATTGAGACTCATTCAGATTCCTCCCACCATTAAGATAGGGTTCCTATTGTAAAGGATCAAGGGTTTGTATATTGTGTAGGAACAAATCACAATTTTTAAAAGTAAATTGCATTTTTCTTAACTACAAACCTCAGGTCCTTTACGCTAATGCCCACCTCATGCCACCCTCATTCTGTTACTGGGGCCTAAAGCAAATTAGAATGTTTACATCCAGTTGGGAGAGACTCCCGACTACCAGACGAGTAGTTAGGAAAAATTCAATTTACTTTTAAAAATTGATTTTACCAAATAAAATTAGAAAAAACATGTCTAACTTGGTAAAATTAGCACAGTATTTTTACAAGTGTCTTGTAAAAGAGGCCCCACACAAGGTAATAATACAGGCAGTCCTCGGGTTACGACGGGGGTTCCGTTCTTAACTCTTTCATATCTGCTTAGTTTTGAGCACTGTGTCCCCAGATATCCGAGGTTTCTGGGAGCGCTCGACAGTGCGAAAAAATTATTAATTTGAAAATTTAGCAAAAATATAAATTTTATGCCAACAACGTTCATTTTGCTGTTATTTTTTTTCTAAATGTTAGTATTTTATGGTGGAATAGTCAGAATAAGAGTCCCAGCCCTCTAAATACAAAAAAATGAGTTATTTAAAAAAAAAAAAATCTTTACTTTTTGTTATATTTTCGTTCATAACCCAAAAGCTATGAAAGTCTGGCGAATGAATTATTTTTTATGAGAAAGCCAATAAAATTCCCTAAATATCGACATATAAATCAATGGAAAACTAATAAGTCCAGCCTGTGAAAAAATTGAAAGAAAAGAGGATAAGAAACATAGCGCTCTACCCGGCGCATAGTGAGAATTATCGCTATTTTTTTTTTTTTTAAGAGCCCTATCTCGGTTATTTTTCATTGAAATTCCTTTGTAAATATACGAAAATGTAGAGAAAACATTGAAAAATAAAGGGAAGGTCAAGAAAAATGGCTTTGGATACGGCAACAGTTTCATTTTGAAGTTATAAATTGATCGAAACGAAAAAAAATTTTACCGGTGTCAACATTTATTGCTAGAATAACAATTTTTTGAAGAGCCCTATCTCGGTTATTTTTCATAGAAATTACTTTGTAAATATACGAAAATGTAGAGGAAAAGTTGAAGAATAAAGGGAGAGTTAAGAAAAATGGCTTTGGGGTCACTGAGAGGGAAGTGTAGGTGCAATCAGCTAATTTCATTGTGAGAATTTTACTACGCCAGGGATTTGAGCATGCGCAGTACAGAAACTACTTTGCTAGCGTATTGATACCCGAGATACACGGTCCAAGGTATGATCTAGCCTATGGAAATCGCTACTTGTCCGAAAATAAAAAAAAAAGGCCCCTGCCACACGTACGAAAAATTTCGGTAAATTTTACGTACCGCTACGTCAGTTGGATAGATAGGGGATAGAGTATTTTTACGTACTATTACGACAGTTGGACATGAAAGGGTTAAGACGCGTCGTAACCCGAAAATCGTCGTAAGCCGGAACGACGTTGTTGAAAACATGTCCACAGGAAAAATTTCACTAATTTGCAATTTTTCTTAGGGCCGTATCTCTAAAATTATCACTAATTTACTTTTTCATGTGCAACACTGTGTATTCCAAAATTACTGTATATTTTCATTAAAATACAAAAGAGAGAGAGAGAGAGAGAGAGAGAGAGAGAGAGAGAGAGAGAGAGACATAAAACCATTAAATCGTTGACCATTGTATGGCCCAATTGTTACTTTCCCAGGCTCCAAGTGTCACTGAGTTATGAGGTAGGGAAATTGATACAGAAAAAGACAAAGGGAAGAATTTCTTTTCTTTGAAATTAGTTATCGTATTATTACTAATTCTATTATTATTATTATTATTATTTGAAAATATAATAAACACGTGCATCTACCATAAAAATTCTCTCATCTCAGTAAGAAATAGGAATTATCCTTACAAGTGAAATGGAAAGGTCATTTTCAGCTCTTTAAAATACGACCATTATGAATTTTGTAATTACAGTTTTATTATTATTATTATTATTATTATTATTAAATTAAATTAAATCAATTATCAATAAAGATTTTACAATACTAGTACCATAAAAATTCTTTTCATCTCGGTAAAAGAGAGAGAGAGAGAGAGAGAGAGTGTTTATCTCTCTCTGTTCTCTCAAAAAATACTTATAACGCTTCCAGCGAAAGAGAGGGAGTGAGTTACAACTATGACACATTATTATCTTGTGTGTGGCAAAAAAAAAAAAGAGAGAGAGAGAGAGAGAGTTAACCTTAATTAAAAGTGACATGGATAAGATTAGTATTGTATTTCTTTAAAATACTATCACATATGAATTTGTAATTACAGTTATTATTATTATTGTTATTTGAAAGTATTAAAACAAATAGTACAAGTACATAAAAAATCTTGAGTCTCAGTAAATGAGAGAGAGAGAGAGAGGAGAGAGAGAGAGAGAGAGAGAGTGGGGGGGGGGGGGGGGATTTTATGAGCACTTGATGGCAACACAGCAGCTCTTCCCCTCCTGGCTGTCACAGAACTTGATATATCTGGACAGTTTTAGTACCTGGAGTTAGAGAAAGGTTAGAGAAAGAAGACTGGGATTTCCTTCATCCTTCCATAATTTTTTTAAATATATAAGCTAAAATCTTACTAATTCACTATGGTATTTTCTTTAATGAATTGATATTATTGCTGTATAAATTAATATTAATATTTGAAAATAGAAATCATGTATTTATCATACAAAAAAGATACATCTTTGTAGTAGAGAGAGAGAGAGAGAATTATTATTTTTATTATGTGATATCATTTCACTTATTAAAACTTACTAATACAGTATTAATCAAAATTAATATTTGAAAATGAGTAAATCATTTTGTATTATAAAAATGTATTTAGTCTGAAATAAACATCAAAATACACTAATTAGTGATTATTTTCGTCGGAAAATACAAGAGAGAGAGAGAGAGAAACTATGGTTTTTATATCCAAGTCTAAGTAGAGTATAAATGGATTCTTTAAGTGTGAAATAATGTTTCAATGATATTTTGCTGTTTTGTATTAAAGGATATGCATACTGTTTGAGAATGCGTTCCTTATCCTTGGACTATGGTTACCATACAGTTTAATAGCGTAAATTAATTTTATGCGCCCTCCGCTCAGAAAAACTAGTTTTCTGCGTATGAGGTATCGTTAAAAAGCATAAAAAACCGTCGTAACCTTGGAATTTGCGTTGTAATCTAACCAGAAACTTAGTTTTGTTAATTATGTATACTGGAAACAAGCAATGATTTTTCATTATTTGCGCTTTGGACTGTCATAAACTGCGCATCCCCAAGCTAGTGTATTCATTCGCTTGGAAACTATTTCCGCATATGAGGCGTCACTAAAAAAATTCAAAAAATACGACATAAAAAGTGTCGAAAATCATCATAACCTCAAAATTTTTGTTGTAATCTAACCAAAAACTTATTTTTATTAATATACTGTGCTAAACTATAAAGGATTCTTATCATAGTATGCGTTTTTTAAAAGCGTCGTTAACTCGGAGCGTCGGAAGCGTCAGCGTCGTAGCCTCGGAACAAGCGTCGTAACCCAGGTCGGATTTTTCAATGGATATTTAAGAAAAAGCGTCGTAACCTCGGAACGTCATAAGCCGGAGCCGTCGTAACCCGGGGACCGCCTGTAGTCACTTTTAACTTCCTGTGGAAGGTAGGGAAAATTCCATTGGTGTGTGCTGTTCTTAAATTGGCCAACCTTAATGTTTGCCCGGTCTGGGGGTATGCCTGATATATTTAGCCCATCCATTAAGGGTTAAAAGCCCTCTTCTTAGAGTACATATAGAATATTTGTCCCAGAGGGATACCTTGCCATAATGTGTATGGAAGGATAATGATACTAGTTTGCTTGGTCTGAATTTTTTCTTCATTAAATATAATTACTTTCTAGAACACAGGAGAAAACCATATACTAGTAAATAGTACATATATTTTTCTAAATATTTACTCTGGCAGTGGGAAAATTAGGTAGGCATAATTTAACGGCTTAAAGTTCAAGAGGTGTGACTAAAAAAAACAATTCAAAAGAAACTTAAAATAGACATTCAGTCCCTTCCCTCGTAAACAAAGTTAGGATATTTCCTCAAGCAAAAGGTGTTTAGATGATTTTAATATTTAGGTGCACAGTAGGTAAAGGAAATTCTACACTGGTAATACAAACAACCTCTTCTGTTCATGTATTATACAAATGCTTACTAATACCCACAATTCATGTTATATACTTTGTACTGAACCTGTAACAACACTACAAAATGTCTGGAATCTGCAACTTTAACAATACTTGAGCTTTCCTTTTTAATATAGATTCACAAACGGTAGGGACAATTATGTGTTCCTTTTTAAAGTGAACAGTCTACTTAATTTAAAACTAAAACATCAAGAAGCAAATGGAAGTGACTGATAATTTTTTGCCAACAAAACCTGTAGCTACTCAATCACTTTAATAAATATTTGGTTACACTTTAATATTAATGGAAAGTACATTTCAAGTCCAACCATCTGCTCACACGACTTCTATCTGTAGGAAAAGGGAAAGTGCCATGAACTTGATGAAAAACATTTGATTTACAATAAGATGAATTACAACTTGGAGAACCAATTTTATTATAATTGGTAGGTTGCTCTTCATATGTAAATTGTAACCAATGGAATTTCTGCTTTTACATAGCCTTTTATGAAGTCAAAACTACATACAGTTAGATTAGGAAGACCTACAATAATACTTTAATAAAATAATATAAAGCTTCCACTGACTGGTGGCGTATTATTATACTGTAAAATAACATAAACCTTCCACTGACTGGTGGTATTATTATACTGTAAGAAAACAAAAACCTTCCATTGACTTGTGGCATATTATTATACTGCACATTTTGCTACCATGACTGATATAGCTGTAGAGTTGTACTATACAACAGGCGATGAAATTTCCCATCTAATGTCAACAAACAGATTTGAAAACAACCAGTGAGCAGTGTCTTGGTAAACATATTCTAAAACAAAAAGGCTTTACCTGCCACTGTAGTACAGTAAATGTTACAAAATATGGTTAAAAATCAGAACCATGATGAGTAAATAGAATTGGATGCAATACATACCCAAAACTTGTGAAAATTATAACAAAACAAAAGCAGCTGCTTTATATATATCTTGAAGCAACACAATCCCAAATATTTATCCAGCATCTTATTTTGTGTTCCTTAAGTGGGATACTCACCAGTGACCTTCTGGTTAATTGCTGCAGCACAAATACCATGCCAAAGATGTATGAAATAGTTAGATATGATAGGAATTCCAAAATCACACCACACTGTTAAATCCTACAGCAGTTCCTTCTTCGTACTGACCCAAGTCAAGTGATTTAAATTAAACTAATTCTTAGGACTTTGGTAGTTCTTAAAATGAAAGAACTCTGATACTGCAGTATATATATACTTGTGCCTCTTTAATGATTCTCTGAATACAGTACGTATGTATATGTGACTGTACAAATATACTTTGTGGCCTTTTGGTAGTTTTTGCAGCAACTGAATTTTTGCACTTTAACCTTGCTGTATGGTATATGTAATGAAATTGATTACAAACCCAAATCATGAGCCTTGATTGTCAGAATGCATCTAGTTACACCAATTTGAAGAATTAGGAAGAAAGCTTCAGCTGCAAATACTTGCCCATTCAACTGGGTCCATGTTGTCATGCATTTCATTCTCATGTTTGCCTCTATTGTTAAGAAATGCTGCCATTTGTACCAAGCATTTTCTGCTGTTTTTTGCATTGTCCAATTCATGGATTTACACTGACAGTTCATTTTCATCTCATTGTTTGATTTTTGTAAATGCCTAGTTTTTCACAAATTATTTACCATTTGTTACCATACAACTGGCATTTCACGAGTCATTTGCAGTTTGTTACCTTACAGCTGCCAATGTTAATTTGAGTAGCCTACTAGCCTTTCATGTTCCATGCACTTTGTGTTAGTAGTAAAATGTACCTGTGTGGTATACTTCTGTTGTTTTCCAGTAATTCTTGTTCTGTAAAATCATTGTTTAATGCCAGCACATATTTTAAATTACTTATACTGACCCTATTACTGATTAGTTACTGCACCTTCAGTTACTTGAAAATTAGGTTTAAATGTTTACACACAGACAATTTACAGTTCCACTGAGTAATCTTAAATCTTACATAGGATTTCACAAAGGATGAGCAAGTCACATAACAACCACCACAGAATTTTCTGCATCACTTTTTACTGTTACCATAAGGCCGCAGGTTCATCTACTACTAGGGAATTATGACATAACTGCAGGGTATATTTTTATTTGGGATTTGCTGCCATAGTAAATTTGATTAATTAATCATTAAACAATGTTTATTACGATACATCCTTAACCTAACTACAAAACAATGTCATTTTATATTACATAATTCATAATTATATCTGATAACAGAAACAGGAGTAAAATGTGATAGACTAAATTCTTGTTAATACAAATATATTAAAAATCAAAGTAACAAAATTAAACATGGAGAACTAAACTCATAGGATGTAAATCAAGAAAAGTAGAAAAGAGAAAGTTAAAGGCTGAAGATAGTGATGGCCTGTCGTTCATGATTAATGTTTAATAAATTGTCTTTATGCTTTTGTTAAATCATAATTACCAGTCCTCAAAGTTCATTTGGGACTTTTAAAATTCTTGGACAAAAACAACATCATAATATATGTGGTATTTTCAGAAAGGAAGAGTTCTCACTAGGCAATTGATGGATCACTGATCAATATTAACTGAGGTGGGTTTCTATTGTTGTAAGAAAAATTTAAATTCAACTTTATTCTAGCTTTTTCTCTCGTTTAAACAGTCTACTTTTTGGTATGTTACTTGGCAAGCTGATGACATCTGAAAATTTGACGATTTTTAATACTGAAAATTATGAGAAGGCTATCCTGCAATTTCAAATATAAAAAACCTGTAAGCTTCAGAAAACCTTGATTCTCATATGTTACAATACATGCTTTCTGTAATTACAAATTATCTAGTGTCATCAACATGGAAGGGACACTAATGTTGCTAAATTCACAAAAATACTGTTCTGGTGGGATTTCTTGTAATGTAATTTCATATATCTTAAAAGACCTTGCTTTTTCTCAAAACTGATGTGACAAGTGATATTAAGATTGGGTACCTTACAATGGAAGCAATGAAGTGCAGTAGTATACTGTATATTTACTGCCAATTTGAGGATGTATCCCAGCCCCTATGGTTATTAGACCAGTGACTTTCAGAGGATTCCGAGCTGAAAGGTGATTAAGTTTCACAAATTAAAAAAATGGTGGATTCAAATCTGATTATTGTGCCCATTTTTCTTCCAAAGCAGATTGATATACCTGACAACTTTTAATATCAAGTAATATAAAAAATGCATCTATAAAATTTTGTTCAGTCTTGTTTGCACTGCAGGTCCATCCATTTTAAAGTATATTTTCATTGCACAAAATAAATTTTTCATTCATAAAAGGAATTTATAATATATTCATTATGATTTCTTTCTGTATTTACATAAAAGTCACAACTGTTTAGTCGTTTTTCCTGCCATTAATAACAACAGGAACAAATAATAATAATATTAATAATATTGGTTTATCAGCTTAAACATGAAGAAATAATCAATGTAACATTTGCAAGAGTATGAAATTTACTTTTTGAAAATTTTAATCTCTAAAACCATGCCATCTTTAGTACATATACTGTATGTACAATGTATCTACAGGAAAATAAAATTTGACTTTATAACAAATTCACAGAGTTACTAACCAGATTTCACTAAAAGACTGTACAGAGAAAAATGAATCCATGATGATTTCTAAATGTTTCTGTCCTGAATGAAAGTCTACATTCTGAATTCTTTGTTGCTCTGTTTACTGCAAAAGTTTAAAAAGAACTGTAACACATTGTCCCCTACAATTTGAATGTTTCAAAAGGCATCTCTTTCTCATATATATACGTATATGTGTAATGAAACTGATATGGGTCGTGAAAAAAGACAAAATGAGTGAGTTCAAGCAGTTCTGAACAAAATATTTGTTAGATTCTAATATATTTTAATAGAACATAATTGTAATGATATTCAGATTTTTGTAAAAATATACCCATATTTCCCCTCAGCTATTTTCATCGGAATATTCAAGATTATCACATTACAACTGTGTTTTTACAGTTCTAAAATATTACTATAAAATTCTTACAATATGAAATTATTCTGGCTTGTAATGTGCATTATTCATAAATATAACTTTCTTTGTGATATATCCATGAAATTCTTGAATACATCCGTCTAGCTTGGGATATAAAATTCTTACAATAATTAATTAATTTCTCTTTTAATTTATCATTCAACTATCTTTGTGATATTAATACCGCCTTCTTTTCTGATTCTGATCTTGACAATAGGACCTACACAGCATTTCAACCACCACCATCATAAATATTAAAGGACTCCAAAGCAGAGGGTCACTATATACCCACCGGGCAATGTGGATGTCCATGTCCATGATCACAGTATTCTATTATATTTGACAAGCTTTCTTATTCCATTCATTCTATCATTATCTGGGACTACAGTACCAAGTCTTGAAGTTACTGGAAGAAATATAGCTGCTTTTGATAGATCTCAGACATCAAGCTGCAAATAATGCAGCACACATCTATATTGTTTCTTTATCAATAAGAGTATTGTTTAATAGCAAGATCACATTCTACACAACAGTGTACGTATTATGGAATGCTGATAAAAGTGTCAGTGTACATCCTTGGAATTACACTACAGGGTAATGCCTGAATATCTTTAAAAGGTTAACTTTCCACTTTTGTAAAACTTACATATATTTCCTAAAACTTGCTTGGAACTTTTAATTACAAACCCTTATCTTGCAAAATGCTTGTTTTTTTTTCTCAAATAAACATTTCAATAAATAATTAATTAATTTTTACAAATCTCTGAAAATATGGCAAATCATATTTAGTAAACAAATCTAGAAATCTGGATGGCTCTTATATAAATATGGCAGGTCATAACAATTTGATGGGGTATGAGGAAATGAATCATGGTTTCAATGAAGAGTAATCAGATGACGTCAGCGGAGAGTAATTCTCTGAGTGACCCTGGCAAGACAGACTTGGCCGCAGAATTACCGACCGCCTCCTACATCAGATGGCAGTGTGCTCTGAAAGATCTGGGACCTACAGTCTAAAATTGGTCGACTTAGAAAACTGATCTTTCTTTATAGAGTGCAGTCATGAAGACCGAGGGAGGTAGGGGATGGCAACGGATCTGGTTCTGAATCGGCCAGTCTCTCGGACAACGAGTCTGCACAGCAGTCCCCTATATCATCCTCCCAGCTGACTGTTGGCACAGGAGGCCGAAATGACGTCCCTGAAATCAGTTTCGTTGATAATGGAGTGCTCTTTTGCAATGGTTGTAAAATATATAATATTTAAAGTGTTAAAAAGAATCGGCATAAAAAAAATTCTTGGATACTGATGTGGATTTCTCGTCTGAACTTTGAGAGTCAGACCCACAACCTGTTAACCGGTAGATTTGTTCCCCTTGACTAATTTCATTAGAATATTAAATATTAACATGAAAAATGACCATGTAAAGTTCTTACATTATGAAAACATCCTAGCTTATGATGTATATATAAAATTCTCCAACCACTTTAACCATCTTTTGTGCTACACTTACTATCAAATACTTCTAGACCCATAAATATAAAAAATCTATGTCATTACAATGACACCTAAACTCAGCCGACTTCTGTACTAATCAGCGCCATTTTATGACAATTTTTTCCAACAATACCATTGTGGATGTTATTAATTTGTTAATATATCTGCTAAACTGATAATTACAGTGGTACCTCAGTTCACAAACTTAATTCATTCCTGTACGCTGTTTGTGACTCAAAAAATTTGAAACCTGAATCAACTTTCCCCATTTTAAAATAATGTAAAAACAAAAAATTCATTCAAACCTCAGAAAAACTTTATTTTCTTAACATTTGTTATGGTCTTCTGGCACAAAGTTATGCTTTACTTCACTGCATCCAATAATATTGAATGTATTTTCATACTACTATTGTATAAAATACAAAAAGCAATCAATTTTTTTGGTCTGGAAATCAGCTGAGGGCAATTGCAAGATAAGTTTATTTTGCTGTATTGAAACACAAATCAAGAGCAATTTTCTTGCTTCTAGCTAGCATAAATGAATCTCAAGATACTCTATTGATATAGGACAAGGTTATTTCAAGTTATACGAAGTGTTTCAAGTTGAAATATCACTTGAATACGTATCACTCTGAAAGAAATTTCGTTATTTTTTTCATTAGTACATGGAACTGAGGGCATGTTTCTTAGCTACAAAAATCTACAGATTGTGTTCGATATTTTCACTTGATTTCATCAAAATGCTACGAGCTTTACATAATTAATTTTTATTGGAGTGAAAACAATAAGATGTGTTCTTTCATGCCAAATAGCTTTGATTAAAACACGTTTCTTTCAAATTTTGTTTATGGTCGAGTTTGATGGTATATTACACCGAAGTTTGAGGGAGTTTCATCCATGCTGCCGATGCACGATAATAGTCGTTAGCAGATAATCATTCTTTCCTCAGCTTCTGCTACAACTTATAGATTAAATTTAGCAGTATATGCCCTTGCCGATCTTTTCTCCATAGCGAATAGGGATGTATAGTAATGTAAAAATATATCAGTCCTATTTTGCTTAACGTTATTTGTAACATAACTACATACAGTAATTTTTTACTTTCGCAAGATGGCTGAAATGCAAGTAAAACCGCTGTTGGTATCAGATTCGGTTGTTCATAGCAAATCAGCTGTTTCTGGCTGTATGCATTTACACAACAAATATAACATTATCAACGACAGTTTTAGCATTCTCTTTTACTTTTTTTTAACTTGACTACGAGATGGTATAAAGAGATGAGGAAAAGGGTTAGCCTAACTAGAAAATGGGAAAGATAAAGCGGAGGAAAATAGGTTAGCTTATTGTTTGTGTGTTCACGGCTTCAAGCACAGTTCGCAAACTGGAACAAAATTTTTTTTAACATCTGGTTCATAACCCGATTGGTTTATGAACAGGACTGTTCGTGAGCCGAGGTACCATTGCAAGTGTAAAATACAGATTAGTTTAGGTTACGAACTATGTGGAATTACTGTTATCTGTATCATATCTTAAGATAATCAAGTATAGGCTATAATACACGGTCTTTGATACTTAATGGACTTTTTAACTTGTCAAATAAATCAGACCCGCAATAGAATCTGTCAAGTTGTAACAGATTATCAATACAATTTTAATTACATTATAGATCAATGATGATTTGGAATATAAGATGATTTAGGCCAAAGGCCAAGCGTGGGACCTTATGCAGCACTAAAAGGAAAACTGAGAGTAAAGGAGGTTTTAAAGGTGTAACAGGATGAAAACCTCACAGTTGCACTGTTTGTTTGTTTGTATGGTGTTTTACGTTGCATGGAACCAGTGGTTATTCAGCAATGGGACCAACGGCTTTACATGACTTCCGAACCATGTCGAGAGTGAACTTCTATCACCAGAAATACACATCTCTCACGCCTCAATGAAATGCCCGAGAATCAAACTCGGTGCCACCAAGGTGGCAGGCCAAGACCATACTGATACGCCACTGAGGCACTCACAGTTGCACTATGAAACAATTGTTAGGAGAGGGCAGAAGAGAGAGAATGGACAGGCATACAGTAAAAAGAATGAAAGGGGTTGCAGCGAAGGGCTGAAGGGACACTGCTAAAAACCTTAATTATGCTTACAGTGCACTGCTTGACGTGCACTGATGGCACTAACCCCCCCTACAGGGTATGGATCAATGAGAAAAATTAACTAGACCAACCTGCATTATTAAAAACACTCTCAACCGAATCATTGCTGCCCTCCGTCAAGTTATTTGGGGGAGGAGGCGTCCGTTTACGTCGCTTGAGGTCACTCAGCGGTACAGGCAGACCTCCAGGAAAAGATCCTCCACATGGCAATGTTTCACCTTCCACTTCCAACCTCTGTTTGGTGATTGTGTTTCTGACGGGAAAGTTACCAAAAATCCTGTGAATACTTCGTACCTTACTGGGAATCAAATCAAAACAGAAAAAGACTTCAAAATACTTTCAAGCATAGGAAATAAAAATGTGACTTTGCAAGTCTATCATTGTGTAGTCCATCAAAAATTTTATATGGCAATTTACCAAACTGTTTAATATTTACTTATGTCTTTTTTAGTCTACCAAACCTTGATTTTATTATATGGATAAATAAAAAAATATTACTGATGACCTATTTATTCATTAGGCCCACCTTGTTTTTGTAAGGATGGGAGCAGTTTGATCATCACCACTTCGGACGGTTAATGAATAAAGGTTGGCTAGGTGATTAAGTTGATCCAGGTCCTTATCCGTCATAGGACGCAAGCGCAGTTCTGACTGAGTTGGATCCTGTGACACAGTGAAGTAACTTGTTAAAAATAGCAAAAGATTTAAAGTAAAGTCTCATAAGACAGGAAACAAAATAGTTTCATGTTTTTCACAAGGAAGACTTTTAAATATATCTTCCTAAGAAAGGAAATGGGAAAAATTACAAGATGCCATTCAGAGCCTACAAGTGCAAGGGAAAGCCTAAGAATATCAATTTAACATTCCTGAGACCTCATAAAAATAACGAAGTTAGCATTCCCAAGACGCTAAATACAAATAATTCCATGAGTAGTACTTAGCCAGAGACACTTTATAAAAATAATGCCATGAATATATAGTAAGCATTCCTGAGACGTCATAAAAAAATGTCCAGGAATACTTTGTTAAAAATCCTAAAAAACACTTCAACTACTACTTACTTGAAGAAATCTTGACACTTTATCATTGACAGAAGAAACGATGCTGTAACCAGGTTTTCTGTCCCTTATCCTTCTTCGACCAGCGCGAATTTCTCTTCTCTGGAAAGTGTAAATAATCAGACAAAGAACGACCTTAAATTACCTGTCTTTGCAACGTAAACTTGTTATTACACAATACCTGAATCTCGTAAATTCATGAGAGTAATTTTCAAGATATAGAACAAGAAAATTCAATGTCAGCATAGTACAGTACACCTAAAGCATAGAAATATACAACAAAGATCTACTTTCTATGGATACATAAAACTACTGAATCGGCGAGATTCATATTGTGTATTGCGGTAATGTTTCCCGAATGTTCTACGTAATTTTCAATGTGTCAGCTATTGAGATCAAGTAATAAGGTAGGAAAAAATGTGAACTACATCAATTCTAGCCTTTTTTTTGGGGGGCATATATTTTGTACTGAAGTGCTTTAACCACTCAAGAGCTGATACAACAAATACTGGCAGGAAATATGCAAATATGCTTTCTATTCTCGTCGCAAAGTGTCCTGGTTGAGTTAAAAACACATCCACCTGAAAATTATCCAAGTGACTTTTAGGGATACTCACCAAAAGCCTCTCTCTCAGCTTTTGAAACCTGAGTCGGCAGGCTTGCTGGTTCTCTACGGACATAGTCTCGTACCTCTCTTTGAACAGAGCCTGCAAAGGAAACACGGAAGCAACTCATGGTACCAATTGCAGGAAATTGTCCTCTTAAAAACACTTTCTTAACTTAACAAAGACCAAATTGACATTTGGAATGAACACTTCAAGTCAGCCCAATGTACCTTCAAATTTTCTTTGTTTAAAAAGTATCTTTGTGTAACAGAATATGACCATGATAAGCTTCTTAGCAAAATAAAGTTTACATATTTTAACCTATCTATTGGCTTTTCAGTGAAGGAAAAAAAAAAATTACAAATCTAGAAAAAAATATTTGTAACATACAAACCATTGCTTCAAAGAAACAAGTAAAACATCCACCTACTGTAATGGTTGACATAACTGCTTAAAAACTGTAAGGTCCTGTAAGGCCCCCCAAAAATTAACATTCTTCAACTCTATTAACTTTTCTTTTACCAACTGCTGTAAAGCTGTTTGTACTTTAGCTTGAATATTTTGTTTAGAAACAAATGACATTCACTTGCTACTACTACTACTACACCAACCCATGTACAGTCTTGAGTTACAACAATATGATGGAAGACTATGTACTTATAAAGCAAAATAAAGATTTGACAACAACACATCTCCATCTGGGCTCATCAAGATATGTAGTATCCCAAGTGCACATTATGTTATATATTTAGTGCTGTTACAATCTACAAATTACTAAATAGGAAAGCTTATCATTCGCTGATTGGAAAAATGTACTACAAAATACGTGAAATATTAAATTGTTTGTACGTGTTACACAAACCCTTGGTTCTTTACATTAGGAAATAACTTTTAGCGAAGGCTGGAAATCAGCCATTGAACTTTCAAACAAGGTGGTTAGGCAGTTAACTACTGTCGAGTAGTCGGGACGGCGGTAGTCAAGAGTCCCGTCCCAACTGAATGTAGGCATTCCAATTTGCTTTTGGCTGCCATCATGCCTCCAACTCTGCCTGACTGCTGTTAAATTGCTTTTCACTTTTTCCCAGTAGGATCCTTCTGTTGTTGAAGCTCATTTTGTCTGATTGTTTGTTTGTGATTGTGATACATCATGCAAA
Organism: Macrobrachium nipponense; assembly: GCF_015104395.2. Lineage (NCBI taxonomy): Eukaryota > Metazoa > Arthropoda > Malacostraca > Decapoda > Palaemonidae > Macrobrachium > Macrobrachium nipponense. The sequence continues at coordinate 41,421,143 of NC_087205.1, read as the reverse complement.
TCCATGAATCCAATAAGCCACATGAGTCCTCCTCCTCCCAGCAAGTATGCCCAGGAGTAGAGGGCAAGAAATGCGGTAATTTCCGCTCTTTTATCCCAATGCTGACCCTCACATCCTTTGCGCAAGATGCCAGGGGTGTGAATGTTGTAGATCTTTGACATGCACTGAGTGTTGCTCTTGGTTGTCTGAGCAGTGGAAGAGGTTTGAGGGGAGGAAGCTTCGTCTGAGGGTAACACACTCCTGACAACACCCATGGTGGCAAACCCTTCGTCATCCTTCCCAGCAAGCTTCCTCTTCTTGCTGTTTCCCTTCCAGGAGGAATCTCCCCCTCTGCTTCTTCATCCAACTCATCAGGTGAAGAAAATTGGGGGAGGAGGGGATGGCACCCAGGTCAACCTTTACCCAGGAGCCTCTTCTTGCCCCCAAGGGGATATTTCTTTCTTGAGGCGAGGGACTCCTCCTACTAATCTGATTCTCGTTTCCTCAGGTGTAGTGGTGTCGCAGTCTAGGGATCTGCAGGAGACTTGGCTGACACTTGGGCTCCCTGGCACTCCCTCATTGCAAGGCCTAGTGTCACTTCTCTGGAACTCCTGCAACTCATGTATCTGTGGCTGTGACATCAACAACTGTAAGGCCAGGAGGACACAAGCGACTGTGTAGCCACAGAGTCGCGTCGGTGTGTGGCAGGGATGTGGCCTCCCATGGGTTTCCACTGTTTATAAGCTATGTCGAGCACACAAGCGTCTGTGGCAAGCGACTGTGAGGAGTTGTCTCTAATCCCTGCTACAGTTTATAAACAATGGAAACCTATGGAAAGCCGCATTATCACCACACACACACGTCATTCTGTGGCACCACAGAGTGGCTTGTATACTTCTGGCCTAATGGAGCATAAGTTTGCGTCATTACTAACAATGGCCTTTGCTCATACCCAACAAACGTGACTACTTCAGTGGTGATGGGCACTCACCCCCATATGCCTACAACCCAGCCTTCAGTGCCACCTCAACTGGGTTTGCTGTGATGTGATGTCACCCCCCCTGCCCAATTTGTTCCTAATGTACCTCAGGGGCCCCCACCCAGGGTTTCCCTCTAGTGGCCAGGGCTCCTGTACAGTTCCCTCCCCTAGTGGGAGGAGCTCCCTCATCGACTCCTGCTCCTGCTGTTCCTGTCACTCCTTGGATGGGGACTCTCACCACCATCCTGAAGAAAACTAGTGGAGAAGAAGAGAGTTTGTCAGGTGTCGTCGTCTTCCTCGTCGACTTCAGCTTCACCATTGTCATCTGCTGCCTCCTCTCCTTCTCAGGCTCAACTGCTGAAGAAGAAGAAGAAGAAGAAGATACCCTCTCTGCCCCCTAAGAAGTCTTGTCATGGGACTTCTAAGGGTCTGCCTCCTCTCCATTGGGTCTCCTGTTCCTTCAGAAAGGGGAACCATTACATTGTCCCCAGGGTCCAGTGTAACACGACCCACAGGAGCACAAACCTCGATTTACACACCTGCTGTTAGTCCTAAACGTTCTTGTCTCTAAGTCAAACTCTGTCAAGTGCTCATTTGCGAGCTTCCCTGAATGCTTGCAAATCTTCAGATTCTCGTGCATCCAGAGTTGTCTATGTTGAATCTCCTCACCGTAACAACTCAGGCGCAGGATGGAAGAAAGGGGTCAGTCATGCAGGTCTCAACCCTTCCTGGCAATGCTTCTATTAGCAATCAACCAGGTTCCATAAATGTTGTAATGGTCTCACAAGATCATGCACAAGGAGAGACTAAGACGAGGTCCCCCATTCAGTCTTCTCCCGAAGTTTCAACCTTGAAGAAGACTGGGACACGTCAGGAGGATGGCGTGAGTTCTCGCCAGCCAGGTGCTCGCTCAACTCCACCCAATCTGCGCTCACTTTCGCATGATTGCTCCAGCATGGTGGCAGGGAGTGACACACCTGTCAGGCAAGTCTCACAACCCTCCTCAGGAAAGCGTTTCGCCAGGATGACAACTCTCTCCTAGACTAGCATTGCAGCCATCACCACAGGTTGGTGACTGCACGCGACTCACTCCTCCTGCTAGTAGGATGAGAGTGTCTGATCCTCCTCACCTGTCCCTTCAACTTCCTGGGGTTATACCAGGAGGAGCAAGACAAACAGGGGGAACACTGGGGAGTTGTCTCCTTAGAGTTCGACTGCGAGGGCCTATGGATCAAGGGGGTCTAACAAGGTTCTCCCTTCTACCGGAAAAGTGCTACAGGAGAAACGTGCTCTGGAAGGACCTGAGAGTCCTTTACCTTGGGGTGTAGACCCCGAGATACAAATAACTTTTGCAAAAGTCATTACACTGATACGTCAGCACAATGATCTCGGGAAAGAGACCATGACTTCATCAACAGACTGACCCTCTTGTCTCGAATCCTTTTGGGGTCTGAAAAAGGAACCCAAGGTTGCAATGGGGCTGCCATGGTCCTCGCTTACTGAAGGTGTGCTCATCCAATTGAATAATCATCTCTGGACAAAATAATCCACTTAAAGCAAACCGATCAGACAAGCTTCCTCCTCCTCCTCTACCTAGTCAGAAGCTTTACTACATGCCCGTGGAGGGATCATTGCCGACTAAACTGATTGAACTGGACTTAGTACGCCTAGGTCCCAGTCTTACGCTGCAGCACCTTACTGTTTGTTTGTATGGTGTTTTTACCTTGCATGGAACCAGTGGTTATTCAGCAACAGGACCAACGGCTTTACGTGACTTCCGAACCACGTCAAGAGTGAACTTCTCTCACCAGAAATGCGGCCACTAAGGTGGCAGGCGAAGACCATACTGATCACGCCACTGAGGTGCTCAGCACCTTCTGTGGAGGGCTCTTGCTTTTGCAACAAGAGGCAGCGAGTCTGGAGGCTAATGCAATGGCAGCACTTCATGATGTCTGGCGGGATATGTGGGTGTTTACAGTATCCAAAGTTGTTGCTTCCTCAGGGGTTATCATCCCTGGGGAGGATTCGGCCTTCGGGAGATTCAGCCAGTCTAGGGGTAGGGCTATTTCCTACCTGTGGTGGAGAAGCATCAGGCTGAAGACAGTGACTGCCTTGTCCACCAGGCAGTAGCAAAGACCTCAAAGTCTCACTAGCTCTTCTTTGGCCCCAATGAAGTCCCAGACTTCGAAGGGCGAGCAAGGTAGTACCTAGCCTTCTTTCACCATGAAAGGAGCGCAGTCACACCCCTTTCAGCCCTCCTTCTCTTTGGGAAATGGAGGCAAGGGAAAGAAGGGGAAACGGAGGCAGCATTCTCCTCCAACTGCTGCCAATGGTGAGGGGTGCCTATCAAGTCACTGGGTAACATGGCAGTGATTCGGAGCCGAGACCTGGGCAGTGGATGTCTTTCGGGAGGGATATCTACTTTCCTTTGAGTCTCAGCCACCCCTCACCAACCTTCCTGTCTGTCAACAGGCTTATATCCCTGGTTCAACCAAGGATCTGGCGCTGAAGCAAGAAGTGCAATCCATGCTGAGCAAGGGAGCTGTAGAAGTCAAACAAGATCAATCTCCAGGTTTCTACAGCTGGATCTTCTTTGTAGATAAGGCTTTTGGGGGTTGGGGACTGGTAACAGATCTCTCCTTTGAACTGATTCGTTCACCAGACTTGGATCACAATGGAAACAGCACATTCTGTGCTCACTTCTATCGGGGAGAATGACTTCATGCTTTATCCTCGAGGAGACAGTTTTTCAGTTCAGGGCACTTTGTTTTGGGCTCTCGACCGCTCCTTAGGTGTTCATGAGTGTTCATCCTTGTTTCAGCTTGGGCTCACTTGGTAGGGATACATCTCGAGGAATCTCAGGTGATTGGCTTGTCCTGGCAAGCTCTCACTCGCATTTGCTACAGGACAGGGATCGTTTTCTCAATTTTTGCCACAACCTGGGGATTGGATAAATTTCAAGAAGTCAGATCTCATCCCCAAGCAGAGGATAAGTATCTGGGGATGCTGAGTGATACTATAGCAGCACAAGTTTTCCATGTGGACTTACGTATCAGCAAGTTTAGGAAGGCAGCACAGCTGTTCCTATCTCACCAGGAGCAGCCATCTTGGCAATGGCAAGTCATGATTGGTCACCTGTTGTCTCTGGAGAAGCTGGTCCCTCACAGGCAGCTTCACCTTTCGGTCTCTTCAGTAGAGACTGAAGGAGTTTTGGTCCCAGGCTTGAGACCCTTCAATCCTTTCCCCTCCTCCTCTTGGAGGATTTGAGAGAGGATTTAGCTTTGTGGCTAGATGACAGGAACCTCTTAATAGGAGTAGTCCCCCCTCTGGGCATGCTTCTGTTCTCAGATGCATCAACCAAGAGTCTGGGCATACACCTGGAGGAAGTGCATGTCGTAATGGTTCCACTCCTGCACCTTCACGTCATCCTGGAATTCAAGGCGGCTTCCTTAGCTCTCCAAGAATTCTAGGATCGAGCGATGGGACGCTCTGTGGTGTTAATGAGTGACAACACTATAGTAGTATCATATGTCAATAAGCAGGGGGCCTTGTATCCCTCCTGCTTCACCAGTTGGCAGTGCAGGCGCACGAGTGGGCGGCAGCTCACTTGGTAGAGATGTCAGCCAGATACTTTCCAGGAAAGAAATATATTGATAGACAAGTTCAGTCACCGGGATCAAGCGATAGGAACAAAGTGGTCCCTTCACATAAATCTGGCAGAAAGGTTGTTCAACCTGTGGGGGTGTCTATTCATAGACTTGTTGCCACCCAACACAACAGGAAGTTGTAGATCTTCTGTTCCGTAGTGCCGGATTCATGGGCTGCTGTAGAGGACAAATTCCAACATCTGTGGGACAACCTCGCATTTACACCTTTCCCTCGTTCTGCCCGATTAGCAAGGTGATCAGTAGGGCGCTGATCACCCCAAATCTTTGGATCATTCTGATGGCTCCCAAATGGCCTCATGCCGTTTGGTATCCTGATCTTCTAGCTCCTCTCTCTGAGGTACCGAGAGAGATTCCTTCTTGGCACCACATTCTATGTCAACCCCACATAGAGTAGTACCACATGGCAGCCCAATCCCCGTGTCTTCACGTCTGGCAGTTATCCACCATCTCTTCTGAGTGAGAGGCTTTTCTCGCTGAGCAGCATCAGACATGACAGGATACCTCAGGCAGTCCTCTGCAGCAGTATACCAGGGAAAGTTGGCCATCTTCTGTGGTTGGTCTCATAGACTGGGGGTCTCTCCAGTCAGAGCTACTCTTCAGCAGGTCGCCGACTTCCTTGCCTTTCTTCACCAAGAAAAACTCCTCTAAGTCTCTGCAGTTAAAAGGCTATAGGTCTGCTCTAGGCTTAGTCCTGAAAATGAGAGGTGTAGATATTTCTTCGTCCTTTGAAATATCTTTGCTAATAAGGACCTTGAGAGGTCTTGCCCACCCAGGGATCTCAGGCCTCCTGAATGGGATGTGACTCTCATATTGAAAAGAGTGACTCATCCACTGGATGAGCCTTTACGAGAGTCATCAGACAGAGATCTGAAACTTAAGACCGTCTTTCTACTTGCCCTGGTATCGGCGAAGAGAGTCAGAGGACTTCATGGTCTATCCTTCAATGTTAACCACTCGAGGAGATGGAGATCAGTTACGCTCAATATATTGTCCTGGACTTCATAGTGAAGACTCAGAACCCATTAGTCTGATGCTAAGTTTGAGTCCTTTATGATCCCCTCCCTAGAGAATTTTTGTATTAACAATCCAGAGGAGATGCTGCTTTATCTCAGAATGCTACAGCGCTATCTGAAGAGGACTCGGCATCTCCAGCCAGAGTGTTGACGACTCTTCATTAACACTGGGGTGACCAAGAAAGAAGTGTCTAAGAACACTTATTTCTTTCTGGCTTAATGTAGCAATCAGTTAAGAGTACTCTGCCAAAGGCAGGAACGACACTGGTACCTTTCGTCCGAGAGCTCGTGAAGTCAAGACATCTTGGTCCTTCCCTCGCATTCTGCAAGAACCTGTTGGTTCCTCAGATACTGAAAGCAGGGGTATGGTCTAATCAGACCACTTCTACTTCTTTCTACCTACAGGATATAGCCCACAAGTCCTTAGACCCTTTTTCCTTGGGACCTGTGGTGGCTGGTCAACAAGTTGTGTAGCTTGACAAGGTCGCATCTCGTCTTTTGTTGTGCAGTACAAATGTGGGTCTGAATGTGAGAGTGACTGGCTCTCCTTCTCCTTCTTTCTTTTCTACTCTCTTCCTTTGGGTACAGAGTTACGTCTGTCACATGCTGGATCTGGCGGCTGAAGCAGATAAGACGATTCATAGAGCATTCTTTCCATATTCGAGTAGATTGTAGGAGCATATATCCTCTCCTTTCTCTAGCAAGGGATGAAAGGAGGCTCTGACATAAGACAAACACAATACTTGTATTAGCCTTATCGTCTCCGACATTAAAGGTTTTTGTTGCTTTTTGATATGTTATGTATGAAAACTGTTCAAAAGTCTGACCACTGATCAAGCAGTTCTTATACTCTGATCAATGGTCAGAGGCTTGGTTCCCTTCCTCACTCTTTTACTAGGAAGGATACTTAGGTGAGGCAAACACCAGTCGGTTCAAAGAGGCTCACTCAGATTCCTCCCACCAATCAGTGAGTCTTACTAATGTAAAGGACCAAGGGTTTGTATAACGTGTAGGAACAAATCACAATTTTTTAAGTAGTAAACTGTAATTTTCCTAACTATACAAACCTTAGACCCTTTACATATAGGCTCACCTCATGCCACCCTCATTCTGATTCCTGGGCCTAAAGCAAACTTGGAATGTTTACATCCGGTCAGGATAGGACTTCCAACTACCCGACAGTAGTTAACTGCCTAACCACCTTGTTTGAAAGTTCAAAGGTCGATTTCCACCCTTCACTGAAAGTAATTCCTAATGTAAAGGACCTCAGGTTTGTAAATGTAGTTAGGAAAAATACAATCTACTTTAAACAACTGTGATATTTGAGTTAATTCAAAATGAAAATTTTTAATCTATTTGTATTTTTCATAGATAACAAACCTGGCATCTTAACCATAGGATAATCTTCTAGCACCACCTGGAAACTGGTAAAAACAATCAAAGATTGTAAAGCAAGGAATCTGGCATCTGGCAACTCATGCATATATGAGTTCGAAGCTGGTCCCCAACCAGGCTTGGTACCTCGTGACGCACCTGTCTTGCTTCCAACCCAGTATATGAGATGGGCTGCTATAGTGGGCAGTAAACTCTGAGACCTCAGGTTTGTTAGCTATGAAAAATACAAATTGATTAAAAATTTGTCATTTGTTCATATGCGGAACAAACCTTCAGTCTTAACCACAGGATAAACTTATACTTGGAGACGAGGTACAAGTACCCTGAACCAGCTAGGGGTTCAGCCCACCTGACCCCCCTTCCTAGAAGATAAGAGTTCTAAAGAAGGGTGTCCAAGCCCATGGGAGAATAAATAAGTGAATATCTAAAAACTCAGCCTGCTGGGTTTAACACAATGAGATATGACCAGCCATTGTAAATATGGAAGGAAAAGAGAACTTTACCTGTTCAAGTAAGAAACCATGTAGGCCACAGGGGTTTGCCACCACTCCTCTCTCCCTTTGCTAAAGAGAGGAGTATGTGCCACTGAGAAGCAATATCTATTGTATAGGAACAAAATATAATTACAACCAGTATGGCTACCACTCTCACCTGTATCAGACCAGTTTCAGTATATGATGTGTCTATTCTTTGACCTGCCCAAATAAGAAAGGAAAAAAGAGAAAGGAGACCAGCCAACTCACTCACTTCTCTCTTCCACACAACCATCTTAGGAAGATACAAACTGTCCTGCCAAGGGAAGTGGATGAGCTACACAACTTGTTGGGTAGCCACCACTGGACCAAAGGAAAAGTATCCAAGGACCTGTGGGCAAAGTTTTTTAGGTAAAAGGAAGTGAATGCAGTTTGCTGAGGCCAAACACCAGCATTCAAAATCTTATGAACAAAAAGTTCTTCTTAAATACCAGTGACAGAACTAGCAGGTATGGAATATGCCTGATTAATACCTCACATAGCCAGAATGAAATTGTGTTTTTGGACGCTTCCCTTCTGGACTGGCCCATGCTAACAAAAATCTTTGACACCTAGTGTCATAGTAATTGCTCTATAGCAAATTAATATATATTAAAGGAAAGGAAAATGCATCTTCTTCGAGTAGGTCTGGTGCAAGGAGGCATCCGTCCACGTGTTGGAGGCGCCTGTTCTCATGATGGTTCGAGAATCACCAGGTGGGATATGGAACTCAACAGGTGCCGAAGTGTCGTTATAAACGCCGCGTATTATGATGTAACTATTTGCCTAGATCCTTCTAAAAGGTTCCTCTTGTCTCAGGAGTCTGTGACGTTCGCTGGTAAGCCCCGCCCACAGATCGCCGTATATATATATGCCCTGACGAAGTAGAAGAGATCAGATCAGCAGAGATCATCAGTGAGAGATCATCAGAGAGAGATAAGAGAAGAAGGAACAGACGAAGGATAAGAGAGGAAGAAGGCGCACGAGTGTTTGATTGGATTTGAGTCAAGTCGTCCAGTCAGAGAGAGAGAGAGAGAGCGACAGAGATATTTTGACGTTGAGTAAGCCTTCAGAGAAATGTCCTACAAGGTGCTTTTGAGGAGTAACCTGCCCTTCGAGTATCAAGAATAGACATCGCTTTCTGCAGTACGGAGTCAAGAAGACGTCTGAAGTTATAGTTCTCCTTTGTGAAGCCGTCGCTTCGAGCATTAATTTTCGACAGCTGCAAAACTGGCCAGCAACTATTTCATTACCTCACTGTTTCCCCAGTTCACATACTGTAAGAGTTCATTTTTGTTATGTAATTAGGAGAAACCATTCTGCATTTATCTTTGTTAGTAAGCTTGTAAATAAACCTTTGTTCTGTTTGTATTTCTTTCTATACTCATATCCCAAGTTTCAGTAGCGGACCTCAGGGTTCGTGACACCTAGGCCTTAGGTGAAGAGTCCTTTTTAGATAGCAGTGCAGAGCTCTGATGGGACAAAGCAACAACTGCAGATCGCTGTCCACAAACTCATTCAGTGAGGGAATAGAAAACGAGGCAAATCTGTCATCATGCACAGAGTCTTAGCCATGAACTCTGGGACAAATTCAAAGACCACAGACCCCCATCCCATGGTGTGTTTCATGTCATAACTCAGGCCATGAAGCTCTCCAACTCTTTTCAAGGAAGCCAAAACCAAAAGGAAAACCGTCTTCAGAGTCAGGTTTTTGTCTGACAATCGACGTAGAGCAGGGATTCTCAAAAGTGGTCGATATCGACCCCAAGGGGTCATAGGATCATCCAAGGGGTCTATGAAAAGTCAGGGGGTCAAAAGGAGGTCAATGAATAACTGAGTCAGGGAGTTAAAAGGGGGTCAATGAATAACTAACTTGTCGGAGAATTAAGTTACATATATTCGTACAACTAAAGTTCCAATCATATTTTCTTACTAGGTGTTACTTTTTTTTATAATACTGAATGTCAAGTACTAAACTAATACTACTATAATTGATTCTGACATTGTTTTTTTTAAAATATTGAATGCTAGTCTAAGGAGTCGATAGAAAATTTGAAACTTCATAAGGGGGTCGAGGAGTTAAAAAGTTTGAGAACCCCTGACGTAGAGGTTCGAATGGAGCTCGAGTGAAACTACAGTGATACCTCGACATAAGAAAGGCTCAACTTACGAAAAATTCGAGTTACGAAAGCAAATACGAAGATTTTTTTGGCTCTACATACGAAAATAGTTCAAGTTACAAAAGGTTGTTGCTGTAAAGTCCCGAGATTCGCCTTGACCACCGAGAACAATTTTAAAACTTCCACGCCGCCAACTGAGTAGACTCACCACCATCCTCCCGCTCTCCCATTGGTTCCTGATGCTAGTCACCGCAGTAAGATCCTGCTCTCCTATTGGTCAGCATCTACCCCATGTGCTCTATGTATTCTATTGGTAAAAGGATGCTGTAAATTGAAAAACTTATTCATGCAATGCATTTAATAAAAAAAAAATATTAGGTAAAGATAGAATAAAGAATAGAAATGAATGGTTATTATACAGTTTGGTAGTTTCAGTAGTTGAAGAGAGATAATGAAAATTTGATTACTGTACGTACTGTGTGTTAGGTGAAAGTGGTTGCTTGGCGATCGTTCGGTACTCGTAAGTACTGAACATAAACAGAAGGTTGGAAGTTGTTTTTTTTTTTTTTTTTTTTTTTTTGTTTTTTTTTTTTTTTTTTTTTTTTGTATTATAGTTAATTAATAATTATTTGAAATAAGTACATACTGATTATTTATACATTTTATTGGCATATTCTAAGCTTTTAGCTTCTTAGGTTTAGATGTCAGAATCATAGACTAGGCTACAGTAGCAACTGCTAACATAGGCTAGGCTTATTGCTAAGGGACATATGCTAAAGTCCTAATATATGCAGTAAAAATGGGGTTGAACATTACATGCAGTTGAATATTACTCAAGTATGTACAGTATTTTGCCTTTTTTGGAGTCTTATTTCTTCCGTCGGATCAGCGTCGTAACCCTAGAACATGTGTTGAAAGCCTGGAAATATAATTTACTGGGGTGTTTTTGTAGGGCTTGGAACGAATTAGGCAATTTACATGTAAAATGCGGTTCAAGATACGAAAAGCTCATGTTACGAAGGCCGCCTCGGAACAGATTAATTTCGTATGTCGAGGTACCACTGTACTCTAAGAACAGAGTAAGCACCCACATCAGAGGTCTGAGTTCTCTTGGTGAACAGGATTGTTTGAAAATCCTGAACAACATTGAGATTTCCCAGGATGAAGAGATGTCCATGCCCTTCAGGCACATAACCAACCCCAAGGCAGCCCTGTAGCCTCTGACAGCTGAGACGGAAAGACCTTTCTCATCACTGAGACAGATCAGGAAATCTGCTATCCGCTGAACAGAAGTTCTGAGTGGGGAGAAACCCCATCGATGACACCAATCACAATAGACAGCCCACTTAGCCTGGTAAACTGCTGACAAAGATCTTCGGAGATAGCTGGACATCTGGCCCGCAGCTTTGCGAGAAAAGACTCTTGCTCGAAGATACTTAATAGTCTCCACCCGTGATGGGATAGGGGCTCTACCAATTAGTGAAACCTTTCCACATGAGGCTGGTAAAGGAGGTGGCGCCATGATGGAATTTATCTCGGAACCTCTAAAAGAAGGGACAGAAGGTCTGGGAAGCACATTCCTCAAGTGTATATGCCCTAGCCGACATGGGGGGCTGCTTGGCTAATCACAACCCGGAAAAAAAGTTACCTAAAATAACGCCATCTCCTTTTCTGCCAATCATTGGAGGACGAATGATATTGAAAAAGTTTTATGTATTTTGCAAAACCCATTTAGTCATATTTACTCCTTTGGCTATGTTCAGACTATCACTCACTCTCCAGCAATATCAATTGTGATTTTTTTCCTAACTAGATACAAACTGCCTTTATGTAGGCCAGTTAGAAAAACATAAATAGAATACTTAATAGAAGGAGGAATTTTCATTTGGTGGCATAACGTTGTGGTCTGCACAGAAGCTAATCTCTCGCTGTTTCATGAAGTCACAGAGTATTATATGTTGAACGTATGCCGCCTCTCACATAAGCTTGCCCTAAGTCTATAAACCATTCGTGGGCGTCATGTCTTGATGTAGTACAGTGGTACCTTGTTTGTCGAATGTTTATGTCAAACTTTCTGCTTTTCAAACAAAATTTTCGAGAAAATTTTGTATTGTTTGTCGAACAAATGCTTGTACTTCGAACTGACTGATTATCTAGTTTATACTTGTATTCGACAGCCTACTAGGCCTTACAAGTTAAACTGTATTGATATTCTTTTCATTTACAATATATAGTTTAATGATAACAATATTTGACAAAATAGATAAAAGTATAAAGCATTTAATATAAAATATAGCTTTCAATATAACATTTAGCATAAAAGATGTATAAAATCGTACGTAACCGCGGTGACGTGACGCCCAGCTGACTTGAGACTGAATGAGGGAGCGTTGATATGTTGAGGAGAGAAGGAGAAAAGCGAGTTAAAATATTACTGTATCTAAAAGCAATAACAATTCACATAAGGGAATTTCCCAATGAATTTAATGTAGTGATAAAATACGAAAACAAAGAAATTGAATACTACAGGGAAAAAAAAAAAAAAAAAAAAAAGTCTTAATTGAGCCAGTGTTCAGCGCACAGAGTGAGGCGGTCTAGCTGAACAATATTAACAAAATAGGAATGAAAGAACAAAGCTTTTCACCACAGAATTTAGCACAAACGATTAACAAAATCATTCGTCATTGCGGTGATACACAACTAACTTGAGGTAGAGGGAGGGAGCCTTTATACTTTTGAGGAATAATGAATGAATGATTTTAAGTTATCGTGCGTTGTGGTATTGTTGAGGAGTGAACAGACGGTCCAATCTTTATTATAATATGTACGTAAAAGCAGTACCAATTCACATAAAAAATAAAATGTTATTTCACAATAAATTTAACCTAATGATAAAATATGAAAACAATCAAATGCAATACAGAAAAAAGTCATAATTGAGCCAGTGTTCAATGCGCCAAGTGAGACGGTCTAGTTGAACAATATGAACAAAATAGTAAATGAAAGAACAAAGCTTTTCACCATAGAATTTAGCACAAATGATTAACAAAATCATTCATCATTGCAGTGATAAACAGCTAACTTGAGGTAGAGGGAGGGAGCGTTTATATTTTTGAGGAATAATGAATGAATTATTTTGAGTTATTGTGCGTCGTGGTATTGTAGAGGAGAGAAGAGACAGTAAAATCACATGAGAGAGAGAGAGAGAGCGAGAGAGAACTCTGGGATGATTATTCGCCCATTTCTTTCACTTACACTCGATTTTCCTAATTCACTTTTATTTTTGTTACGGTAAAATACCAATCTAGTGACAAATGCTTGTTACGATATTTTACTACTGTAAAAGTAACTCGGCTCTGTGATAAACAAACTGGTGACATATTCAGCTTCTGCATGCCTTCAATTGTTTGTTGAAATGGCTTCCTTGTGAAAAGTTATTTTATCTCTCCTTTTCTTACATTCTTAACTTATTACTTATTTGTTTGCAAAATCCTCATGTTTGTTTTAAAAGTCTGCCGTTTGCCCACAGTGAGTTGATGTATTGTAGCATAATTAACCGCTTTCGTGGACTTAAGATCCAAGTGTAATTTAAACATGATGATTACTCTCTCTCTCTCTCTCTCTCTCTCTCTCTCTCTCTCTCTCTCTCTCTCTCTCTCTCTCTGACACAATTGGACACACATACTATCGATTCCTTTGATTGTCTGTACCTAATATGTGACTAAAATTGATTTTATCAACCTTTGCATACTGCAATCAATTCAGTTTGCTCAAAGGGTTCCCGTCTCTCCTACCTCCATCCCCCCATCCGGCCAGCGCCATTTTTACAAAACAGTTTGTAAATCGTACATCAAAAAAATGAAAACCATCATGCATGGAACGCTGTGATTAGGTGACGATTCCCCATTCCTCTTTTGTGAGAGATAATGAAATTTCATTTCATCCCAACCATTTCAGCTTTATTATTTGGTCTGCCCTTGGCTAGAATACTGCTCTCATGTCTGCTCTCTCTCTCTCTGGAACATTTGCCAAGCAATGTAATTGCACAATTCATCTATGGATATGGCCAACTTCCATATCAAATGGCACAGTGAATGATTCTTTTAAATTGTCTCTAGTTGCAGGATTCTCATCCATTTATCCTTATGATAAAATAGGAAGTCAAAAGAAAAAATATTTAATGCCAAATTTTGGCTCATTCTCAAAATCAGAGTAGAGGGAGCAGACTAATTGTATGATAGTGCACGACACTCTGAACAACTTTTGTTAAGCAAACTTCACCCCAAAATCTCTCATTTGGCCTGTGCAAGATTTTACTCATCATAGGTATGCAGGATTTTAAGGAATGTGTGCAGGGTTTTGAAGTTTGTGTGTGCAAGATTATTAAGTTCATGTGCGTGATTTTGAGATTAAGATGTGGGCTTTTGAGCTTCAGATGCAAGATTTTCATTAGGCTACTTCGTACTCTCATGTGTGATTTTGAAGTTTTGATAGCCTATAATTTAATCTACCAAGTTTTACAACATATTGCTTTGTAGAGTTAGGCAACTTACTGGTAGCTTAACTACCTTATTAAGATCCTTATATGGGGCTAAGTTGACTGTTGACAAGCATTGGTTTGTCAGCATGCACCATCAAGTCTCACACATGTAGGTCTATTGTCTAGCCTACAACACTCAGAGGCCTAATCTACGTAAACTGCTTACACACTATCAAACAGCCTAGGCCTAGATTCTTATAACACAATGCATAGGCCTATATAAGTTTGTGGTCTACTTATAAGGAATACTGTAAAAACAAATGAAATTAAATAAGATATGTAAGCTTACGCTTGGCTAACCATAGTATCCTGCCACTGTCAGTCTTTTAGGCTACTCGGATTTGGGCAAACTGAGTCAAGAAAAGACTCACTTGTTTACATTCTGTGTAATATGACATTCCTATATGGAAATGACCAACTTAATGAACCATTTATTTTGAACTTTCAAAAATGTGTGTTGGGCACTATACATTGATATATTAATTTATTATTTAATTTTTAAAAGATTATGTAATAATAAATTTATAAATATATACTAAAATTATATATATACGTATATACATATGCAGTGTTCCCCCGTATTCGTGGGGGACGGGTACCAGACCCCCACAAATAGCTTGAACCCGCAAATAGTTAGAACTCCCCTCTAAAAATGCTTCTATTTGCCTATCTCAAAAGCTCAAATAACAAATGTTACTTAAAGTATCATCCTACATCAAATATACCATTGAATTGGTATTATTTGAAACCTGGTTCTTACAGATAAAATTAAGGAGAAAAACTAGTTTACTTGGATTTCGCCCATAATTCATGTGCAATTTCAAGACGTTAAACAATATCCTTACAAAAAGTGAATAAATGGTAGTTTCATCATTAATTTCAGTCATGTGAAACATTTTACCATTAGAAATACAGTGGTACCTCGAGATACGAAGGGTCAACTTACGAAAAACTAGAGATACGAAAGCAAATACAAAAAATTTTACGGCTCTACATATGAAAATTGCTCAAGATACAAAAGGTTATTGCTGTAAAGTCAGAGATTCGCCCAGACCACCGATAACAATTTTGAAACTCGCGCCCCGCCAACTGAGTAGACTCGCCACCATCCTCCTGCTCTCCCATTGGTTCCTGATGCTAGTCACCGCCATGAGATCCTTCTCTCCTATTGGTCAGCATCCCTCCCATGATGCATCTACGTAGCGGCGTGCTTCTTCGGTCACTTCACGGCATCATCGGTATCATATGCACACGGTATTCATTTGTTCTGACGATTTCGTTTATTAACGTAAATTCGTTAGTGATTTCATTGTAGTATACTTAATCGTGTTGTGTGAGAACTTTACTACATACGTACAGTGGTCAACCCGTGTTAGAACCCGCAAATGTTTGGAACCCCTATAAAAACACTAAAAACAGCCTATTTTGTTAGTTAAAACTCAAGAAAAACCACTAAAAAATTTTATACTTGGTTTTTTAATAGTTTTATCACAAAAAGTGAATTTTATGATGAAATTGATAAAAAAAAAAAAAAAAAAAAAAACCAGGGATTTGTGGATATTTCTCATAGAAAAATACAGCGAATTTTCCGCGAATAATGCGGGGAAACGTTCCCAAGATAAATCCGAGAATGTGTGAGTCCGCGAATCCCGAGAACGCGAATATGGGGGGGCCCACTGTATACATACTACATAACATAATTACCTACAGTATATATGTAGTCATGGGTCCCAAGAAACTTAAAATTCACGGAAAGAAGAGGATGCTCTCTTTGGAGATGAAGATGGAGATTATCAAGAAGTATGAAGCTGGTATGCGATTGAGTGTGATCGCTAAGGAATAGGGCAAAAATCCGTCGACAATAGTCACCATCCTTAAGCAAAAGGATGTCATCAAAGCAGCTACACCTTCCAAGGGAGTCACTATTTTGTCCAGCAAGAGGACCCACGTGCACGATGAAATGGAAAGGCTTCTTCTTGTCTGGATAAAAGACAAAGAAATCGCTGGTGATACAATAACAGAGATGGCAATCTGCCACAAGGCCAGCGTTATTTTCGGTGATTTGATTGCCCAAGCCAAAGACAACGGAGGAGAAGGGACATCAACGCCAACCCCCAGACTTCAAGGCTTCGCATGGGTGGTTCGAGAAATTCCTTAAACGGACTGGCATCCATTTGGTGGTGCGGCATGGGGAGGCAGCCAGCTCGGACACGAAAGCGGCCAAAGCCTTTAAAAAGACGTTCGATGAGATGATGATCAACGAAGGCTACAGTTCTCAGCAAGTTTTTAACTGTGATGAGACTGGTCTTTTTTTGGAAAAAAATGCCTCGTCGAACGTACATCACGGAGGAAGAGAAGAAGCTACCCGGGCATAAGCCTATGAAAGACAGGCTTACGCTCGCACTTTGTTCCAACGCCAGTGGGTATTGCAAGATGAAGCCCCTACTTGTGTATCATTCAGAGACTCCTCAAGCCTTCAAGGCCCACAAAGCGCTAAATGAGAAGCTTCCAGTGATGTGGAGGGCTAATGCGAAAGCCTGGGTAATGAGACTTTTGTTCATTGAGTGGGTAAATCTGTGTTTCAGCCCGACAGTGAAGAAATTCTTGGAAGAGAAGCGCCTCCCTCTGAAATGTCTGCTGTTGTTGGACAATGCCCCTGCTCACCCTCCTGGCCTCGAGGAAGATATCCTAGTGGAGTATTCTTTTATCAAGGTTCTTTATCCTTCACCTAACACCGCCCCACTCCTCCAGCCCATGGACCAGCAAGTGATATCGAACTTCAAGAAGCTGTATACAAAACATCTTTTCAAGAGATGTTTCGACATCACTGATACCACAAACCTCATCTTGCGTGAATTTTGGAAGGAGCATTTCGATGTTGTCATATGCATCCGACTCATCGATCAAGCTTGGCAGGAGGTTTCGAGGCGAACCTTAATTCTTTGTGGAGGAAAGTCTGGCCTGATGCTGTATCCGCCCAAGACTTCGAGGGATTCGATGTGACCGAAGCTGGTGCAGATTCAGGAACAGTTGACGATCCTGAAACTGTTTCGCAACCAGATCTTGACGAGATCGTTGCACTAGGCAAGTCCATGGGACTGGTCGTCGACAAGGACGACATCAATGACCTTCTCAAGAAGCGCCAAGAGGAGCTTACGACGGATGACCTGAAGGAGTTGGAGGCCATGCAACATAACATCGTTCAAGAAGAGTTCTCTAGCAGCGGCGAAGAGGAAGACGACGACCCTATGAAACAGCAGAAATTAAGGATGCTCTAGCTGCTTTTCATAAGGTGCAATCATCTGTAGAAAAGACACACCCCGAAAAGGCTTACACAGGTCGTATGCTTGCGCAGTACGATGATGTTAGCCCGAGTAGTTTGAGGAACATTGTGAAAAGTTATTTTTTAAAGAGGCCTTTAGTAGGAGTAAGCAAAAAGGAAGACCCAATTGATACTACGAAAAAACAGAAAGTTGAAAGTGGTGAAGAAAAGGGATTTTGACGTAAGGAAAAATCTATTTCTGGGCGATTGGCTCGTGTCGCCAGCGAAATATCCTTTAATCTATTATTTCTAGGGTAAATGTACTAACACATACCAGAGAATAAATAAAATAAAGAAAAGGTCAGTATAACTGACTCGCTCACCCTCCAAGAGGGTGTCGGTATGAACACTAGGCGAGTGAGACCACTACCACGAGCCAAATACCAATAGAAATCTCCCACAACAAAAACCCTCCATGAGGAGAGCCGACCCACAGAGTGAGCAGCTCGTACTACTACTACTCCATCCCATGCTGCCGACTGCTGCGCCTCTGGTGGCCATCCTGAAGTTAGCAGACAATCTTGGGCGAAGGGATGGGTAGGGTGGGATTTCGCTGGCGACACGAGCCAATCGCCCAGAAATAGATTTTTCCTTACGTCAAAATCCCTTTTCTGGGCTCAGCTCGTGTCGCTGCGCGAAATCGTACCAGAGAAATAGCACAAGATTGTAAACAAAAGTAATAAAACAAATCAGAATAGGTCTCAAATAAAAAATAAAGTAAATATAAAAAGAATATAATTGCTAAAAAGATACAAATACACAGTGATACAAAATAAAAATATGCTTAAATTACCCTTAATTCTAAACATGTTTCTTAACATAAGGTAATTTACATATGTACAGAGGTAAATTGGCTTACATGTAACAAAATGGTATCTGTGTAAAGGCATGTATCAAAATATAATAGCAATTAAAACAATCAAATGAACAAATTAATCAACAATGATAATATATAAGGAATGTATATGACTTAATATACAAAACCCGTAACCATTATAAATGAGATGTATCCCCTAGCATAAAAATAAGAAGGGGTAACATCCATGAGATCAATATCCATAATCATCTGTGAGTGTCCCTAGCAAAAAAATAAGGGGCACCCACTACATCATCATAAAAGCAGCTAAGGCACAAGGTGAATGTAAATGAACACGGTAGGAATAGACGAACTGTTGGGTGAAGCAGGTAGAGGAGGACTGAATCTTCTACTACAAATTAACTAGAGTCAGGGGAAACTATGTTTCCCGCTGCTACTCTGAAAATTTCAGAGCTTCCAAGGACTTAAGGTAATGACGTTTGAACACTGTCGGCGATTTCCATCCGGTATACTTTTTCAACTCATCGAAGTTCATGTGTTGGAAATAATTAATTGAGGTGGCTACTGCTCTGACATCATGTGCTTTTGGGAAAGAGTCAGGATTGGCTTGTTTAATAAAGTACAGGATTTGTTGCCTGATGCCTTTAATGGATAAAGTTCCACCTTTTTCCCTCTTAAAGAGGGGCCCGATGAGGATGAGGAGGTCCTGGATAGAAAGGCTCGTAAGGTTGAAACTGGACAAAGGGATACATCTTGTGGAAGAGGAAGTACTTTCCAAGGTTCCCACCTCATCAAAGGATCTTCATTCTTTGCCAAAAAGCTACGTTCCGGAGAAAGTAGGACTTCCCCTGTGGGAAGGAATTGAATAAGATCCGGATCTCTGGATAAAGCCGACAGTTCTGAAATTCTTGCTCCGAAGCCAGGCTTAATAAAAATAGGGTTTTTCTTAGGAGCATCATAAACGAGCATGTGTCATTATGTCGGTTTCGGAAGCCAGTTTTAGAACATCGTTTAAGAACCATGAAACTGACGTAGGCCTCACAGAAGGCCTAAGTCTAGCACATGCCTTAGGAATAGACGGAAGTAGGTATCCGTCAAGTCTATGTTAAATCCAAATTGAAATATCTTTTTCAAGGCTGACTTGTTTGTCGTAATCGTGCTAGCTGCTAAACCTTTTTCAAATAAGGATCTGAAGAAGGATATAGCTGAATTAACTGTCATGATTCTGATATCTGACTCTCTCAGAAGGTTGCTAACTTTTTGACAGCAGCATCATACTGCCTCAAAGTTGAATCCCTTTTATCGGATTCCAAGAAGAGAATATTCTGAGGGTCAATATTCGCATCTCTTTTTGCCGCAAACTTCATGAAATCCATAAAGTTAGGGTTTTGAGAATCCCTGAGGAAGCGAACACAGTCTTCGTTTGTACTGACTGGGAGAGCTTGGGACTGGGGATCCGAAGAGGACGAAGGCCCAGTTCCAGAATTAGGGGATACCAATTGCTCTTCGGCCAGTCTGGGGCTACTAGAGCCACTGACCCTTGAATGTCCTGAGTTTGTTCAATACTTTCATAAGGAGATTCACTGGAGGGAAGACGTAAATCTTCTCCCAGTTGTTCCAGTCCAGAGCCAGGGCGTCCGTGGCGTAAGCCAGAGGGTCCAGGTTGGGGGCTACATAACACGGTAGTTTTGTGGTTCGCTTGGGATGCGAAGAGATCCACCTGTAGCCCTGGGACTCTTTGAAGGATCCATTGGAACGAACTGTTGTCTAGTGACCATTCCGACTCTAGGGTACTGATCGGGATAGGGCGTCTGCTATGACGTTTCTCACTCCAGCTATGTGAGTGGAGGAAAGATGCCAACTGAACTTGTCTGCCAGGGAGAAGATGGCTACCATGACGTGATTTAGATGACGTGACTTGGAGCCTCCTCTGTTTATACAATGTACTACCACTGCGCTGTCCAGGACTAGCTTTATGTGGGAGTACTTTGGTGGGTGTAACTTTTTTAGAGTCAAGAACACTGCCATTGCCTCCAGTACGTTTATATGGAACTGACGGAACTGGAGTGACCCAAATCCCTTGAACCTTTTTGACTGGAATAACCCTCCCCCAGCCGCTTAAGGACGCGTCTGTGTGGATGGTGATCCCTGGTGGAGGGAACTGAAGGGGTACTGACACTGATAGATTCTTGACTTTTGCCCACGGCCGAAGCCGATTCTTTAGAATCAGAGGCACTGAGGATAGCTTGTCCCTGGACCTGACATTTGCTCGCGAGCGCCAGATCCTGGTTAGGTCTTTCAGTTTGGCTTTCATTAAGACGTTCGTTACTGATGCAAACTGGAGAGAGCCGAGGATCCTTTCCTGAGCTCTCCTTGATGTTAGTTTGTGACTTAGAAATTGCTTGACTGACTTCGCTATTTCTTTCCTTTTGGTAGATGGAATCGACAGAGTGTGGGAGGATAGATTCCATTGAATGCCTAGCCACTGAAAGTTTGACTCTGGAGTGAGTCTTGACTTGGACTTGTTTATCTTGAATCCTAGATATTCTAGGAACTGGATCACTTTCAGTGTAGCCTTGTTGCATTCCTCGACTGATGGGGCCCAGATCAACCAATCGTCGAGATACGCCACTACCATAATCCCTTGCGATCTGAGTTGTTGCACTACCACTTCCGCTAGCTTCGTGAACACCCTGGGTGCCACGTTGAGTCCGAATGGAACTACCTTGAAGGAGAATGTCTGGTCTCCTATCTTGAATCCCAGATACGGACGGAAGTGTCTTGCAATAGGGATATGATAGTAGGCGTCTGTAAGATCGATAGAGGTGGTGACGGCCCCACGGGGAAGTAAGGTCCGCACCTGTGAGATCGTGAGCATCTTGAACTTGTCGCAGCGGATGGCTAAGTTTAAGCGGGACAAG
This sequence comes from Macrobrachium nipponense, assembly GCF_015104395.2. Lineage (NCBI taxonomy): Eukaryota > Metazoa > Arthropoda > Malacostraca > Decapoda > Palaemonidae > Macrobrachium > Macrobrachium nipponense. The sequence goes on along the minus strand of NC_087205.1, from coordinate 41,399,877 downwards.
TCTAAGATTACCCTTCTTTTTTGTGAGCCTTTCTTTGGCACGCTGAACAAGCGACCTTGAAATTTTAATCTCTTGACTCTCGCTATAGCTCCTTTCTGAAGGAGGTCCTTTGCGTACTCTGTCAATTATTTGGAAGGAAGTTGACGGAAAGGTGGCTGGCTGGAGGGGGTTCGTCAACAGCTCCAACCCAGCCCTTTTGACACTATGCTCTGAGCCCACTGGCTGAAGTTCCACCGGTGGCGAAAGTGAAACAGCCTCCCTCCTACCTGAAGTTCTTCATTGGTTCTGGTAACCGCCTCGGCCTCCTCTGAAGTGCTTTCCCCTATTAAAGGGGCCTCCGATCCTCTCCCACGAAAGGACCGCTTACCTCTGCCTCCCTTACCCGAGCGGTCATACTTCTGAGAAGCTTGACTCTCGAAGGCTTGATTGTAAGCTGGAGAGATGGCGTATGAGGTAGAGGGTTGAGGCTGAGGGGATATCACATAAATTGGCTGTGATTGACCCTTAGAAGTGGAAGGTTGGGCTGTCTGCACTAACGGCACTGCTGGAACTTGTTGAGGAAAGCGTGGTTGCTTCTTCTGGTAAGGTTGGAAACGCCTAGGTTTCCTCTGTCCCTTACCTTTAGGTTTTAGGTGTCAGGTCTTGCCTCTCCTAGCCGTAAGGCCCCAACGGTCCTTAAGGCTCTGGTTCAACCTCGTAGCCTCTGCCTGGACTTCCTTAACCATAGCCTCTGGAAAGAGATCTGCGCCCCAGATGTTAGAGGAGAGTAACCTATCGGTCATGTCGAATGGTTGCCTCTAGCAGGACATGCTTCCTACAATTCGTTCTAGCAGTGGCAAACTCGAACATATCTGACTGCACCGTTTGAGTCAGGGCTTTGGGTCATAAGCTTAAAAATTGGTTCTGATCCATAGGCCATGGTTGCTACCTCAGACATAGCCATAGAGTTGATTGATATGGCTAGTCGTGATTTTGCGTCAAATTCAGCCTGAATAAGACTATCTGGGAGCCTGGGTAGCTTTTCACCAAACTGCTCCATAGCACAGTCCGGTTTGAGTTTGCAGCTGAGAATGTATTCGGCAAGTCTTCCCACAATTCTCCAATTGAAGGGAGTAACGGAGATGTGGGATCTGCTTCTTTCAACTGAGGCATGGTTTCCCCCTTCTGGGCCGCTGAGATGGTCGACCTTGCTATCTTGGTTAGGAACGGGAGCGGGGGTACTCTCATCCATTGTGAAAATGGTAAAGGGACTTTTAAATGGTTGTATCTTGGTGTTAGAACAATCCAGTCCTCTAAACATCTGAGCCATTCTCTCTGAGCCTGGTCTCGTGAATAGAGGACTGTCTCCTTTGGTACCCTATCGTCCCGAACCATAGCCGAAGGCGTGAGCCTTGCGTAGCCTATGAAAGGAGGCTGTAGGCCTTCCGTGTAGAACTCGAAGTCCTCTATTCTTCGAGTTCCAAACTCCGGTATGGAGATGAGACCGTCCTGGAAGGGGGCGTATGACGCTACTCTCCATGGGTTGTTCATGAGAGAAAGCAGGAAGTGAGTCTACGGAGGAAGCTGAGTTCCACTTGTGTTGGAAAGTGAGGGAGAGGCTAGAGGAGCTTCTCTTAGCCCGCTATAATAGTATCTTGGAAGTGATCCTATCCGACAGGCGAGAGATCATTTGTTCCATACTACTCTTTAGGGACCAACTAGGTCGCCCACCTGTTGCAACAGGCCAGCATTGGAGTCCAAAGCCGGAGCTGCTGCGGAGGTGGAGGGGAGGCTCTGAATTGGAACCAATGGTAGCGGAACTGGTGATTCTGCCGGAGTGCGAGATCTCTCCTTGGATTTACTTTTTGAGGACTTAGAGCCGGAGCTAGAAGCTTTAGACTGTCTGGCCGGGGGGATTGCGAGCCGGAGACTTACGTGAGGGAAGAAGACGAGACGTCTTCTTAGACGACGATGACGTCTTAGTCAAGGTCATCACTTTAGCCTTGACCTTAGGTCTAACCGAAGCCTCAGGAGGAGTATATAATTCATCACCCGTAAAGCCTTGGAAGGATGGAGAGGTTGCAGGGGTAGAAGAAACAGTCACACCCAAGGGCGACCCTTGGGTGCCCACCTTACTTACCTCGACCAACAGGTCGTCTATACCTACCATCGGTTCAACATTAATATCCAGGGTTGCGACATCCGTGGAGATATCCTGGTCTTGTTCAGTTAAGGAGGCCGCCAGCTCTTGTTGGATGAAAAAAAAAAAGGGGGAGTTAAGGCGATAGTCGGGTCCACTCTACTGGTCGACGTAACCTGTCGCCTTGCCTCCGGGGAAGATTAATAGTGCTAACCGCTTTCTCGAGGATGTAGGGCTGACCCTTGGCGCGTTCTTGCCAAAACCTCCGACCCAGGCCCGCAGGGTAGCCAGTGCGGTATCCCTTACTGCCGGAGCCTGTAAGAGAGGGCGTATTTTAGATTTTAAGAATTTCACTTTTAAAACTAAAAACTTAGAGTATAACTTAAACTAGATGCCTTAGTTAAAGTAAATGATGAAAACTTAAGCACTAAAAAAAGAAGCGGAGCAGCTACTGGAGATGCGAATACTAACCCTTCAAAAGCTGGCTCACCAGATCGTAACATATGGTACACGTCTCATGGTACCAGACCTGGATGTCCCCGTGCGGAGTCGCGCATGGAGCATGGACCGGCGAACTTCGTGTCCACAGGGGTCCTGAAGTGTAGCGGAACATCCCGGATGCTCACAGTTGGTGGCCTGTAAGTGGGAAGACACATGAGTATCTTAAAGGGCATCACTTACAGACTAAAGGACAAAAGAACTCCGTTACATGCCGGAGCTCGGAAAAAATTTGGGATGGGGCATAACCCCTCCTGCATTGCCTGAATAGGCTATAATCCCGGAGAGATCCGGTAAGATATGAAAGGGAGGGGGATGGTTTAAGGTACTTAAGATAAACTTATAGATAACTTAAACCTAAACACAAGCGACCGGACTAGGTTCAGTGTGAAGCGGAGTGTAGTAACTCAGCAATACGGTAAGGTTAGTAGTGACCTACTGTATGTTCCGGTCCACTCTGCTGGGTGGAACTAGCCCCTTCCGCTGGATACCAGGACTCCGATCAGGGAGGAGCTCTAGTAAGGAGGGAAGGGCGAGAGGACATACATGCTCGAGCTAGCCCGGAGCGACAAGGCAGTAACAGAGGGGGGGAAGGCCAGGGCCCCCCACAACGTACCACCCGGCCGGACCGACCGAAGCCGGAGAGGTCGAGACCAGTCTGGGTCTGTCCCGACTCCAACCCTAGCCCCTCCGCCTGAGGGGAGAGAGGGAGGCAGGCTCGGGTATGCGGAGCGAGCATGGGCAGACCGACCCACCCCCACCGACCCGACTCCTATGGAAGAGCGGGAGGGGGGGGAAGGGTGAGCTGGGCAGGCGTCTGGCTGTCCCGTGATCACGAAGTGACCACGAGGCGGTAAACTGAGATACGATAACCAAACCTAGGCCACCAACTGATCAGAGAGAAGCTATCGGGAAGCAACTTGAACGGAAAAATGAAAAAAAAGCGGTAGCATACAGGCCCCCACAGGGCTAAAACCAACTGATCAGAGAGATGCTATAGGGAAGCACTGAACTGATCAGCGGTAGTATAGGCTCTATGAGCCAGGACCTAGGCTAAGCCAGACGCCTAAACCTAACCTAATAACGATGACAAAATACATATAATAAATAAAATAAAATGAAAGAGAGAAAGTAATATAGCAGGAGAAAAAATCCAGGAGTGTACGACAACTAACCCGAGGCAAGTCTACCACTCAAAGCTAGTCAGAGGCCGATACTAAGAACCTGGACTAGGGTCTGGATAGAAAAGCCTATCATAAGGTGAAATACATGCATGCATGACAACCTGAGTAGACCTTAATCTAAACAAAGCGGATAATCAATAGAGCGTACATAAATAAGGGATGTTCTAGGTATGGGAGACCAAGAACGAACCCATCACGCGGCAGAACCATGCTGCCATGCTTCCGACCCCGAGAACGTATTTATACCTAAAAAACGGCAAATACTGTCCCAGGGTCTCGGAAAAAAACCAACTAATCATAAATACTGAGTACTTAACTTAGCTGCTGCGATAGCTGCACGCTCCATTATAGATAAATCCAACGAAAGGGCACAAAAAACACAGAGAGAAAATAACACGTGTGACTCGTGTGCGCTAAACTTGAAAAGGATGTCCACCAGAGGCGCAGCAGTCGGCAGCATGGGATGGAGTAGTAGTAGTACGAGCTGCTCACTCTGTGGGGTCGGCTCTCCTCATGGAGGGTTTTTGTTGTGGGAGATTTCTATTGGTATTTGGCTCGTGGTAGTGGTCTCACTCGCCTAGTGTTCATACCGACACCCTCTTGGGAGGGTGAGCGAGGTCAGTTTATACTTGACCTTGTTTTCTTTATTTTATTTATTCTCTGTATGTGTTAGTACATTTACCCTAGAAATAATAGATTAAAGGATATTTCGCGCAGCGACACGAGCTGAGCCCAGAAATTGAATTTTTGCGGGAAAAAAAATGTAATGTATAAAAAAGTAAAAAAAAAATGTAAAAATAAAAAATTTTATTTTAAGTTTTTTGTAAAGTTAAGTGTTACGGTTTTGTTAATGTGTTTTGTAAAGTTTAGTTTATGTTTCCTGACATTTTTAATGTGTTTCGTTAAGTTAAGTGTACGTACTACGTAATAAATTTTCTGCCGTTTGTCCTCCTCCTCTGTCGCCACTTTTGGAGATAGCCTCACTCGAAAGGTAAGGTTCCACATTTTACTACATATGTACGTATGTATGTACAGTACTTCTTGTATACATTGTACACTAATACACTTTATTTACAGGTACATATTAGTAGTACGTATTAAGTTAAGTATTGAATAAGTCCAAATTGTTGTAGTATTTCATTGTTTATTGGTCAATTTAGCTTTATTATAAAATTTACTGGGGTGTTTTTGTAAGGCTTGGAACGGATTAGGCAATTTACATTTATGTATTTTCACATTACTATTTCTTTGTATTATAAAATACAAACATAGCAATGAATGTTTTGGTTTGGAAATCAGCTGAGTATGATTGCAAGGTAAGTTTGTTTTGCTGTATTGAACTCAAATCAGAGCTACTTCCTTGCTTCTAGTTAGTGCAAATGAATCTCAAGATATTCAATTTATAAGGGTCATGGTTATTTTACGTTCTACTAAGTGTTTTCCAAGTCGAAATATCACTTAAAAAGGTGTTGTTTGTGAATGAAATTCAGTTATTTTTTTCGTTAGCAGATGGCACTGAGGGCATGTTTATTGCATAAACAAAAATCAACAGATTCCGTTCATATCTTCATTTCGTCTCATCAGAACTTTACATATTTATCTTTTATTGGAGTGAAAACAGTAAAATGTGTTCTTTCATGCCCAACAGGTTTGATTAAAACATGTTTCTCTCAAATTTTTTTTACAGTAGAGTTTGATGGTACAGGTACTATCCTACTTACAACCAAGTTTGGTTCCGACCCACTGGTTGTAAGTCGGAATGGATGTAAGTCGAACCTTAGAAAGTGGCCAACATACTGGGTAGGGTATACTATCAAACCTTTGCTATATAAAAGTGCCTACTTAGTACTGTAATGTAATGTACAATCATTATTTCAATCTTTTTACCATAATGTACTTCTACTAATACATTTTAATCATTTACGTAATAGTATATATTACGTACAATCAGGCATTGAGTTACAATGGGGTTAGGTTCTTGCATGCATGTCAGAAGTCGATTCTTACGTAAATTGGTTTGCAATTCAGTCTACAGTACAGTTAAAACCAAATGATGCTGCAGATAGGGCAGGGTAACTCAAACTGATGCTGCCTGAGTGATGAGAGTTCTCATGAGATGGCACAGTGCCAAGTCTCAATGGTCAACTGTCTGAAGTAAGGTTGTAAGTACGAGTGGTCGTATGTCGAGCAGGTTGTAAGTCGGATAGTAGCTGTATTATACCGAAGTTTGTGAGAGTTTCATCCACGTTGCCGAGGCACAATAATAGACATTAGCAGATCAACATTCTTTCCTCAACTTCAGCTAAGACTTACTATTAAATTTAGCGGTATATGCCCTTGCCGATCTTTTCTACATAGCGAGTAAGGATATACAGTGGACCCCCCGTATTCGCGTTCTCCAGATTCGCGGACTCACACATTCGCGGATTTCTCTCGGGAACGTTTCCCTGCATTATTCACGGAAAATTCACGCATTCGCGGTATTTTTCTATGATAAATATCCACAAATTCCTGGCTTTTTTGATGGATTTCATCATAAAATGCACTTTTTGTGATAAAACTATTAAAAAAACCATGTAGGAAAATTTTTAGTGGGTTTTTCTTGAGTTGTAACTAACAAAATAGGCTGTTTTTAGTATTTTTATAGGGGTTCCAAACATTCGCGGATTCTAACTATTCACGGGGGGGTCTGGTATGCATCCCCCGCGAATACGGGGGGACCACTGTAGTAATGTAAAGGGATTTTGACAAAAGAAAAATCTATTTCTGGGGGAAGACCTGTGTCTGCCGGTGAAAAGTTCCTGTAGCTCACTTTTCTAAGTATAAATAGATCCTAAATATACCAGAGAAAAGGCTAGCATGGTATGCTGAAGTTACTACCTTCAGCTCGATCACCCCAAGGGCGTCGGTATAGCACTAGGGCGAGTGGAAGCCACTACCAACAGGTCTTCCTGCCAATTAGAGGATTCCTTTCAAAATCCCTCCCACGGCGAGTGCCGTTACAACGGTTACTCCTCTTACCTTCCGCTCGCACCCGCTACTACTACTACTACACGGCCCCCATCTTCATTCCTGGAATAGACACACAAGCTTGGACTGGCTAAGGGTGGGACTAGGAGAAGGGATGGGGTTTACGGGGCGGACACAGGTCTTCCCCCAGATATAGATTTTTCCTTTGTCAAAATCCCTTTTCTGGGTTCGACCTGTGTCTGCCAGTGAAAAAGTATCAGACAATTGCCATCCAAGCTTAACAGACACCAAACAAGTATATAAAAGGGATAATGAAACCTAAGTTTCTCTTAATAAATTTAATGCGCCGTAATAGGGCGGACAACTTACTAATTCTAATTAGGACTTAAACTAGAGATTAAGATTAGTAATAAAACTAATATAACAGAATGGTATCTGAAGCAATATACAATAAATTATGTACAGACATGTTAGTGATACCAATATGGTCTCAATGCTATGTACAAGTTCCAGTGACGGGATGGCAACCAACCAGCCCGGCCTGGAAGAGAGAGGGTTGGCAGGGAATATGAGTGAGGCAGGTAGGAAGGAGAGAGTATTTAAGGGAAAGGGAGTGACAAAAAGGGGCTAAGGAAAGGAATTGATAAGACTCGGTAATTCAGGGGAGACTATGCTCCCTGCAGCCACTGTTGGGAATTTAAGGGCCTCTAAGTTCTTTAGATAGTGGCGTTTAAATACTGCTGGAGATTTCCAACCCGTATACTTCTTCAGGTCTTCGAAATTCATATTGTGAAAATAGTTAATGGAGGTAGCTACTGCCCGGATGTCATGGACGTGTGGGACTGAATCCGGGTTGGCCTGTTTAATAAAGTAGAGTATTTGTTGTCTAATACCTTTAACAGAGATCGTACCACCTTTCTCCCTAATGAAAAGGGGGCCTTAAGTTTTTTCAGAAGTTCTGGCCAGATAGGATTTAAGAGTAACTATAGGACACAATGATGCGTCCTGTGTCAGAGGAATAATCTTCCATGGAGCCCATCTGTTTTGTGGGTCCTCATTCTTAGCCAAGAATTTCCGATCTGGGGATAGTAATACTTCACCCGACGGGAGGAATTCAACATGATCTGGATTTCTAGAGAGAGCCAAGAGTTCAGATATTCTGGCACCTGAAGCCAGGGCCATTAAGAATAAGGTCTTTCTGAGAAGGGTTATATAAGAGCATGTCTCATTGTCAGTGTCTGAGGCTAATTTAAGTACATCATTCAAGAACCAGGAGACCGTTTGAGGGCGGTCTATTGGTCTCAGGCGTGCACATGCTCTTGGAATCGAAGAGAAGTATGAATCTAACAAGTTAATGTTAAAGCCAAGCTGAAAAATCTTCCTTAAGGCCGATTTGACCGTAGTAATGGTACTAGCGGCTAGGCCTTTCTCAAATAGAGTTCTAAAGAACAAAATTGCCCGATTTGTAGTCATATTTTGACCATCTGAATCTTTTAAAAAATTAGCCAGCTTTTTCACTGCTGAATCATACTGCCTGAGCGTTGATTCTCTTTTATCTGATTCTATGAATAAGATGTTTAGTGGATCAATACTAGCATCCTTTTGGGCTGCAAACTTCATGAAGTCCATAAAGTTAGGGCACTCAGAGTTTTTTAGGAAGCTGACACAGTCTGAGTTTGTACTACCTGTGTCAGTTCTGGACGGGGGATCTGTTTGGGCCGGAGATTCAGTTCTAGAAGAAGCGGAAACCAGTTGCTCTTTGGCCAGTTGGGAGCCACCAATGCTACCTGTCCCGTGAAAGATCTTAGCTTGTGCAGGACCTTCATCAGAAGATTCACTGGTGGAAACAGGTGAATCCTCTGCCAAGTGTTTCAATTTATGGACATTGCATCTGTGGTGTAAGCTAGAGGGTCCAGGTTGGGTGCCATGTAACATGGTAGTTTGTGATTGGATTCCGTGGCGAATAGGTCTACTTGAAGGTCCGGGGCTTGATTGCAAATCCACTGGAACAACTTTTTGTCCAGGGACCACTCTGACTGCAGCGGAGTTGTCCTGGAAAGTGCATCTGCGATAACATTTTTCTCTCCTGCCAGGTGAGTTGCTGACAAGTGCCAATGATTTTTCGTTGCTAACGAAAATATCGCAATCATGACGTGATTTAGTTTGCTTGACCTGGAGCCTCCCCTGTTTATGCCGTGGACTACTACTGAACTGTCTGAGACTATCCTTATATGACTGTTCCTGGCCGGAGTCAGTCATTTCAGGGTCAGGAAAACGGCCATCGCTTCTAGAACATTGATGTGGAACTGGCGGAACATATCTGACCACGTTCCTTGGACTTTCTTGTGTTGTGAATAGCCTCCCCAGCCGCTCAGAGATGCATCCGTGTGGATAGTTAGAGACGGCGGAGGGAATTGCAATGGTACTGACTTGGCCAGGTCGCAGCATTCCATCCATGGACGGAGCCTTTTTGTTAAAATGGGTGGAATTACCGAGATTTTGTCCTTGAGATTGATGTTGGCTCTCTTCCTCCAGACTCAATTGATATCCTTCAATCTGGCTTTCGATAGGATGTCCGTCACTGACGCAAACTGTAGCGAACCTAGGATCCTCTCTTGGGTACGTCGAGAAGTCTTTTTGTTCTTGAGGAACTGTTTCGTAGCCTTCGCTATCTCCTTGATCTTTTTGGATGGTAGAGATAGTTTGTTCTTGTTTAGGTCCCATTGGATTCCCAGCCATTGGAAGCGGGAAGCCGAAACGAGCAGAGATTTTTCCTTGTTTATCTGGAAACTCAGAAATTCCAAGAATTTTATCACCTTGGCTGTTGATTTGCGGCACTCGTCGACACTGGCTGCCCAAATGAGCCAGTCGTCTAGATAGGCTACTAACATTACCCCTTGCGTTCTTAGTTCTTGAACTATCGTCTCTCCTAGTTTGGTGAATATCCTGGGCGCAATGTTGAGCCCGAACAGCATGACTGAATGAGTAAGGCTGCTTTCCTAGCTTGAAGTCTAGGTACGGAGAGAAGTTCCTTGCTATTGGAACATGATAGTAGGCATCTGTAAGATCTATAGAGGTGGTGACGGCCCCACGGGGAAGTAGGTCTGCACCTGTGAGACGGTCAGCATGCGAAACCTGTCGCAATGAATGTATGAGTTGAGACGGGACAAGTCCAGAATCACTCTTCTTTTGTCCGAGTCTTTCTTTGGGACACTGAACACACGTCCTTGAAACTTTAGGCGTTTTATTTTCTTTATAGCCTTCTTCTGCAGGAGATCTTTGGTATAGTCTATAAGGTCCGCGTTGGCATCTAATAAAAACTGGTTGGCGAAGGGGGCCCTTTCTCCCATTTCCACCTCAGACCTTTTGAGACTACTGTGGTCCCATGGACTGAAGGTCCAATGGTCCCGGAAGAGATATAATCTCCCTCCCACCTGCGGGTTCTCACTGGTTGGCTGCAGGTCTGCTACCTCTACCTCCACGGAAGCCTCTACCCCTTGGTCCGCCTCGTAGTCGGGAGCCACCTCTGGCCCTGCTACTTCCGGCATGCCTATTGTAGCTGCGAAATAGATCCCACGCTTCATAGGCTGGGTTGAAGGCTGGGGAGGTCATTATGGCTGTGGAAGTTGAAGGCTGTTCAGCCGGCGGAGTTTGTACTAAGACAAACTGTTGCTGCGGTTGAGCCTTAGATGTTGAAGGCTTGCAAACCTGGGATACTGGAACCGCTTGCACGACCGCCTGAGGACGGGAGGCCTGGTAGGGATTAAATCTCCTTGGCCTCTTCTTGGGTCTGGTTTGGTGTCCGGGGCCCTCAAACTTCCGTTTGAAAGGGAGTCCCCCTGATGAAAGACGTTGTTGACTTCGTCTTTCGGGAATAAATTTTCTCCCCATACTGATGACTTTATGAGCCTATTAGGCTCATGCCTTATAGAGGCACCCACCAGGACGTGCTTCCTGCATGCTCGTCTTGCCATCCCGAAGTCGTACAAGTCCGTTTGGAAAGTCTGTAGTAGAGCTTTCGTCAGGACCCGGAACAACTGTTCTTTGGTGTATGTTGATGCTACCAACTCCGCCACAGTGACGGAGTTGATAGATCTTCCTAGTCTGGTCCTTGCCTCAAATTCTGCTTTGACCAAGTGGTCCGGAATCCTAGGTAGCTTCTCAGAGAATAGGGTGGAAGCACAATCCGGGTCAAGTCTACCTGCTGTAAACGTAGCTGGAGCATCGTTCCAAAAATCCATACCTGTGGGGAAGAGTAGAGAGGTAGCCTCTGTCTCTTTTAGCACTGGTTGGGGCTTATCCTCCACCATCGCTTGCAAAGTTATTTCCGCCACCTTGGATGTACAGGGCGACGGAACTCTGTCTGGGGTCGCAAACATCGTAAAGCTACCTTTATGTGGCGTTAGTCTATTATTAACGCACCCCCAGTCAGAGAGGGTGCGAACCCAAACAGCTTGAGCTTGGTCGCTAGGGAAGATCACTGTCTCCTTTGGGACCTTGTCTACTCTGACTAGCGCATGCTCTGCTAGTCTGACAAAACCAGGGAATGGGAATTGGAGACCTGGTGGGAAGAGCTCAAAGTCCTCCAGCAGCCAGGTTCCGCACCCTTCAATTATCAACTTCCCATCCAAGAATGGGGCATGCAATGCTAACCGCCACGGGTTGTTATTGTCAAATGGCGGTAGCTTTGACGCATCCAGCAATGTCATAGATAGCGCCGGGGTTCCGGAGTGGAGAAATCTGGTCAACATATCCTCCAGGGGCCTGATCCTCTCGGTCAGAGACGTTATTGCCTGGCCGGAAGTATCTGAGCCCGAGGCGAGTCATATCGACTCAAGCCTCTTGTCAATCACATTGCTAACCTTCGTCATTATAAGGTTAGTGAAGGCCTCTCAGTCAAATCCGGACTCCGTCGCCTTGGGTTTGGTGGATTTAGCTCTCGACCCCTTAGGAGGGGGAGAATCCTTGGCAGCAGGTGACTTGGCGGTAGAAGTCGACCGCTGACGGAGTCGGTTTTGATCCCTTTGGAAGGGATTTTGGTCTTACCAATTTAATCTTGGGAACGACCGAAAGCGATCCTTTCCAAGTAGGGGTGGGCTTAGAGAAGTCCAGGAAAGAAGAGGAAGAAGGAGTAGGACTTAGTAGACTACTTGCCTCACTTACCTCCCCACCTACCTCCTCCTCAGTGGCCATGGGTTCCAGATGAATGCTGATGGCCGCCACCTCTTCCGCCATCAAGTCCTCCTGATCTTCCGGGATGGGCATTGTCGCCACGCGGATGGCATCTATGATGGGGGCGGCAACATGCGCCGGAACAGCCGTCGTAGCCGTGGCCCCCTTGTACAGAAGGGAGCACAATCCTGCATCCAGGATGTACGCCTGTCCCGCCGGCGCATTCTTCCCGAATCCACAGACCCATCCTCTCAGCGCCACCCTTGCCTCATGTCGGGCGTCATTGGCAGCCTGTCAGAGAGGAAATCGAATTAACATTCCACTTGGGGAATAGTATCTATAATAAACTTCCTAAGTTATTATAACAGAAATTTCATGTCAATGATGCAGCAAAGATATTTACCTGCTCATCAGTAAGAAGGGACACCATCTCGTAGCAGACGGTGCACGCATCCGGATGCCAGACCATATAGTGCTCGAGTTGCATGGCACAATTCGCGTGCGAGCGGCAGACTACATGGCTGTAGGGCTTGCCAAGGGAAGCGGAGCACCCTTCCGCCTGGCAACGGACCATCTGTAAATTGAAAATCCCTTATGAGTATCAGCCCAAGGGGCCGGCATTAACTCCGAGAGCATGCACCTTAACCTAGATATTGGTTCAAGACTTGCTCACTAATGATTTCAACTCACTGAATGAACAAAGAAATTCTTTGGGTGTATTTGCCTGCTCCCGATTCCGTCCTTGGAATATAGCTGCAAGTTCAGTATATGGGATCTGAGATCCGCCGGACCGGAGAAGAGGAAGGACCTAATCTCTATTACGGTCGGCTAAATCAGAAGGCTACGCATTATCGTAGTCGAATACCTGACCCATCCACTGTCCCCACCGGAGCGGGGAACAACACAAGAATGGAAACTGAGCTGCAGCAACTTAGTGCAACACTCCGGTAGCGGATGTGAGGGTGAGTCACATTCCGTCGGTACCTTAAAGGTCCAGAGATATCTACAGTGCAGTCCCCAAAGCTTAGCCTACCCAAAGTCTCATTTCTCATTGTCCTAAGTAATGACGGCGAAACGGGCTGAAGCGGCGGATCAGGGGAAGGTAATTCCTCTATCCGAACCTGCCCGCCTCTAGTGGGGGGAGCGTAACTCCTAGCCCGAATCCGTAACCGGAGGAGGACAACTGGAGGGAGAGACCACTGAGCGGCGGAGCTGTATAAATGTACAATCTGGAGCGATGTCTGCCGGTTGGTGCAATACTAGACCGCTTTACCGGCGGAGCTATTCACTCGGAGACAAGGAATTACATAAAATACCAGTAACCCCACCGCTCCCACCCCTCTCTTCCCCACTTAAGTGAAAACTTGAGCGGTCGTTCATCGATAAGACTACTAGAACCGCGAGCTATAAGCGTCTGGCAGAGCCGAGCTAGGAAGTGGGGGGGAAGGGGGGAAGGTGGTATGTGGGGTGGTCGTTCGTGATCGTCTGGCCACCAACCCGATCAGAGATGGACACCTATTGAAGGCTGTGTAGCCTACTACTTCATGGGTAGTAGGCCGACTGGGCCTAGGGCCCGTCGTGATTGGTACAGTGGGGCCTCACTTAGTCGCGGATCAGCAATCACGGATTCAGTTAATCACGGGGTTTTCCTTGGACCACTTCTCAGTCTATATCACTGGTATGAATCCATGGTAGGCTAAGCCTCGTCCGGTTCCGATAACCAACAAATGCATGAACAGATTCACATTATGATATTAACTGACAATAAAGGTAATAAAACCATTCTCACCTTATATATTATTGGCATATCTTCATAATATATAGCCTATTCATGGAATAATCCCACATCATTGACATCAACTGTAGTTGAGCGGCCAACAGAAATGTAAACATTGAGTTACACTTAACAGCACTTGTCATTCTTAACCTTTTAGAAATGTTAATAGTAATAGTGTAATTACATTAGTAATAACATTTAGGAAAACATTCATTTTCAATTCGAACATTATTGTTTTGGTATAACATACAACTTCTCTGAACACTGCAGTCATACAAACGATAATTGTCATAGATTATCTATTGTTGTTTGCAATCGGCAACGAAGCGTAAACGTAATAAAACCATTTGTTTACCTTATATTTTATTAGTCATATTTCATAATAAAAATGCATATCTTATATATTATTGGCATATCTTCATAATAAAAAGTCTCTTCAAGGAATAATTCCTTGGGGAATGCATTTTTCAAAAGACAAAAATACACTTTACATGTTTACAGCATGGAATGATTAGTGCTTTATTTTGATGTGATTACATTAACCCTCTTACACCGGAGCGGTAAATAAAAAATTGTCTCCCGTGTGCAGGAGGGGTTTCGGAGTGAGCGCGGAAGCGGAAAAAATATTTTTTTCAAAAAATCACAGCGCACTTAGTTTTCAAGATTAAGAGTTCATTTTTGGCTCCTTTTTTTGTCATTGCCTGAAGTTTAGTATGCAACCATCAGAAATGAAAAAAATTATCATTATCATATATAAATAATGCGATATATGATAGCGCAAAAAACGAAATTTCATATATAATTGTATTCAAATCGCGCTGTACGCAAAACGGTTAAAGGTAACAAGTTACTTTTTTTTTCGTTGTAATGTACACTAAATTCCAATCATTTTGGTATATAACACATTGTAAAACTATAAAAGCAACACACAGAAAATATTATCACAAAATAATGCATGAATTCGTAACGCATGGACGTAAACAAATTTTTTTTCAAAATTCACCATAAATCTAAATATTGTACCTAGAACCACCAATTCCAATTCCATTTCAGAAAATGAAGACAAATGATTTGAAAATTACTAGACTGTAAGAGTATTAGCTTACAATTGCAGTTTTGACCATATCTGACGAGTTAAATTTGACCGAATGTCGAATTTTTATATATATATTTTTTATATGCAATTATTTCGGAAATAAGAAAAGCTACAAACCTTCAAATATTTTTCGTTTTATTCTACATAAAATTGCGCACATTTTCATATATAAAACTCTATGAAATGCCTAATATGAAACGGAGCAAATATTCCGAGAATGGGACGTACGCATTTTAAGAGATTTGTGGCAGAGAATCCGCGCGTGGAGGGAAGGAAAGATTTTTTTTTAAATTCACCATAAATCTAAATATTTTGCTAGAGACTTTGAATTTGTTTCAAGATGAAGATAAATGACTGAATATTACTAGACTGTAAGAGTTTTAGCTTACAATTGCGTTTTTCAACCATTTCGGTAGAGTCAAAGTTGACCGAGCGTGGTTTTTTCTATTTTATCGTGATTTATATGCAAATATTTCAAAAATGAGAAAAGCTACAACCTTTAATTATTTTTGGTTGTATTCTCATGAAATTGCGCACATTTTCATATATTACAAACTTTTTATGGTAACGGCTAATTTAAAATGGTGCAAACATTACATCAATCGCACGTATGATTTTTCGGAAGAGTTACCGCGCGGACGTAAAGAAAATGTTATTTTTTTCATAAATTCACCATAAATCGAAATATTGTGCTACAGACTTCCAATTAGTTGCAAAATGAAGGTAAATGCTTGAATATTACTAGAATATAAGCGTTTTTAGCTTACAATTGCGTTCTACCATTTCGGTAGAGTCAAAGTTGACCGAAGGTTGAAATTTTGGCAATTATCGTTATTTATATGAAAATATCTCAAAACTGATAAAAGCTACAACCATGGGTTGTTTTTAGTTGTATTGTGCATGAAATTGCGCACATTTCCGTATATAAAACTTTATATAACGGCTACTTTTAAAATGGTGCAAAACATTACCACAATCGCATGTATGATTTTTTTCGGAAGAGTTACCGAGCGGACGTAAGGAAAAAGTTTTTTCATAAATTCACCTAAAAGCGAAATATTGTGCCTAGAAGACTTCCAATTAGTTGCCAAATTGAGGTAAATGATTGAATATTACTAGAATATAAGCGTTTTAGCTTACAATTGCGTTTTTCGACCATTTCGGTAGAGTCAAAGTTGACCAAAGGTTGAAATTTTGGCAATTATCATTATTTATATGAAAATATCTCAAAACTGATAAAAGCTACAATCATGAGTATTTAATCGTTGTATTCTACATAAAAATGTGCACATTTTCATATATAATACTTCACGTAACGGCTAATTTACAATGGTACAAAAATTATGTCAAAGTGACGAAATAATTTCCGAGATGTGTCTCCGATATTTTTTAGTGCGGCAAGAACAAAATTCGCGCTTGCGCGCCTGCGTAACGATTGTAAACAAAACAACACCTTGGTCCGTGAACTCCCAGCATCCCCCAAGGCGCGTGATTCAAAAGTTTTAGGCTGGTAGGCCTATAAGTATTTTTCCGCGAATTTAAAAAAAACTTGTAAGTCGACGTAAAATACGTCCAGTCGGCACACGGGAGACAAAAAATGTCGACGTAAAATATGTCCAGTCGGCGTAAGAGGGTTAATATTACAGTATGGTACTCTAAGCAGTACAGTAACTATTTTTTTTTATCAAATGTATATTCATTCACGAAAAAAATACGTATGACCACCGTGACGTCACCAAACCTAGTCTCGTTTGTACATACTATCTTTACACAATGTGACAGTGGTTACACTGTTCTACAAACTACCGATGTATTTTTACATAAGTATCCTCTAAATTCTGTCATAAATCACTTTACTTACTTTTTTTGTGGAGCCCAAATACTACGTATATCCCAGAAAATTAACGAAATCGCGAATTTTATCATAGAGCAAGATTCACTAATTACTGAGTTTTCTTCTTCTTTTCATGACTAAATGCATTTTTAGGATACTCATTTACAAATTTTCAAATACAATAAATGTAAATAGCAAAATCTCTCTCTCTCTCTCTCTCTCTCTCTCTCTCTCTCTCTCTCTCTCTCTCTCTCTCTCTCTCTCTCACTTGCAGAAAAAACTATAATTATCGTAATAAAAGAACAAAATGGTCTTTTATTCTTTCTGTGATTTACGAAACTGCTGCAATACAACTTTTATAGTTGACTCAATGATAATCACATTATAACAGTATACAAGAGAATATCTTATCACTATCCATGTTTCATTTCTTATCACCATAAAAATATTTAAAATACAAATTTCATTATGCTATTCTCGAACTAAGGTAGTAACAGTACGCTCGTCCTAAGCTGCTCTCTCAAGCTATTCAACAGTTACTCTCATCCCAAGCTGCTCTCTCTCTCTCTCTCTCTCTCTCTCTCTCTCTCTCGTCTCTCAATCTCTCTCTCTCTCTCTCTCTCTCTCTCTCTCTCTCTCTCTCAATGAAATATGAATTACTGTATCATAATATCATAAACAATTATATACAAAGTTAAAAATAATAATAATTCCATTAATAAATTAGTTTCTTTTAGCAACTAAATTGTTTTCCAAAATAATTCTTTCGGTAATAAACGTCCATCAGCTGATTCTAAACGTAAACAAAAGACAAAACTAGATTTTTATTGCTGTATTTTGCTGTTTACACATTAATATTATAGTTGGGTGCTGTAATCTTTACAATAAATCTTGTTTTTTTTTATCATAAATATGTTCATTCACAAAATAGATATACTATGTACTTTTAGTTTGGTGCAGCAGCCAAATCATGAAAATAGAAAGGAATTGTTAGGTAATATACTTTTGTTTGCTGATCTGATGAAGGGGAAATTGAAGATAGGAAAGAATAACTTTGAAACTGTCTTGAATTTAGTTTAAGGTGATAGTTGAAGACATATTTGGTGCTTGAACTAAAGTAGGCAGTTATAAACATTGAAATAGTGGTCTTGGGTGGGTTAATTATTAAAGTAGACAGTTTAAAGCAATTTTTAGGGAGGGTACCAGGATAACACGGGTATTTACTTATCACAATGGGGTTCTGGGCCCTATCCCCCGCGATTATCGAGGCCCTACTGTACAGCGACCGATCGGTAATTGCTCTCAACCGGGAGGACATGGCCTACTACTAAAGGTTGTACTAAAGGAGGCTGCGCCAAGACGACAACATACCAGACCACTTAATATACAGTAATACAATAAACAATATACAATAATAATATAAAAATTAATAATGACGTATCATGGAAGAGTTGCAAAGGAATATAAGGTGAAAGGAGAATACCCAGTATGGATCCAGCTTAACCTTCCGAGATCACTACAGAAACGGACAGGTAGGCCTAATAACCTCCAAAGACATCATGGTGTGGACGGTGGCCCTCGATCAAACCTACTAAATTCGAATTTTTCTATCTAGACCGGTAGGGAGGATAGGTCCAACAATATGATAAGAGAGAGGCTCTCTATCTTTGAAATCCTCCCTGCTAGCACCGTAGCACCGACATGGGGAGAGGTATAAAGGGTACAAGGGTAGGGACACCTAGCCTACCTTCCAAGACCTAGCCTAGGCTTGGTCGGTTAAGCCAGGGAGGGAAGCAACTCTTCCAACCTCTTAGTGATATGAAAATCATCAACGTGCATAAATCAAGAATCTATCTGGTTCGTATTAAACAATAACTCATGCATGTCTCACAGCGGGAGCGGGAGAGAGAGAGAGAGAGGACACTCTCCTCTCCCATTATAAATGCGATAGGCTACTATAGCTGGTTCACTTCAAGGTAGATTCTTGGATGAACCCTATTCTCACGAGACGTTTGATTGGCGGCCGCTGATTGGCTAGTACCGGGAGGTTTGGCAGCTCCCAGCCAATCAGCGGCCGCCAAACTAACGTCTCATGAGAATAGGGGTCATCCAAGAATCTACCTTAAGTGAACCAGTTATAGTAGCCTAACAATTTTACATATACAATATAATAAAATTACGTAGAGATAGGCACAAACACGCTCTTGAGAAACTGGGGGGGGGGCAGAGGCTAAAATATAAACTAATCAACCTTTCTTTAAACCCCAGAGGACATCATGGGTGCGTTAGGCCTTACTCCAAACCAATCCTAACTCGATCTGTTAATAATTAAGCACGTAATATGAAAATACGTCACTGATGACTGTAATGTATATAACAATTGACACAACTTAAATTTAGAAGGGAAATAATGTGTAACAGAACCACACGCGTTCTGATGATGCTCCCAAAATGGCGGATAAGCCAACGGCGCCCTCAATACGTTTTCTGAGGGGCCGAAGGCAAAATTAGGATGCTCCGTAACTGTATGAGTTACGAAAACACAAATTGGAGTACTCAACTTAGATGAAGGAGGAAGTTCCACAGCCAACATCGCTAAGTCAAACGAATACCACGGAAGCTGTAACTAAACGCATGCACACACACAAAGCTAATTACAGGAATGAAGATGGCGGCCGTATAGTAGTAGTCGTAGCAGCGAATGCGAGCGGAAGGTAAGAGGAGTAACCGTTGTAGATTTTGAAAGGAATCCTCTAATTGGCAAGAAGACCTGTTGGTAGTGGCTTTCACTCGCCCTAGTGCTATACCAACGCCCTTGGGGTGATCGAGCTGAAGGTAATAACTTCAGCATACCATGCTAGCTTTTTCTCTGGTATATTTAGGATCTATTTATACTTAGAAAAGTGAGCTACAGGAACTTTTCACCGGCAGACACAGGTCTTCCCCCAGAAAAAATATATCAGTCCTATTCTCCTTAACGTCATTTGTAACATAATTGTAATTTTATACTATTGTACGAATGCAAGCAAAAGGGCTGCTGTTATCTGATTCAGTTGTAGCAAATCAGCTGTTTCTGGGTGTATGCGTTTTCAAAACAAGTACGTATATCATTACTAACGATACTTTTGGCATTCGCTTTTAATTTTTTAAACTTAACTAAAAGATGGGATAGATAAAGAGATGAAGGAAAAGGGATTAGCCTAACTAAAAATTAGCCTAACTAAAAAATGGAATAGATAAAGAGGAAAAGTGGTTAGCCTATTGTTATTTGGTCTCGTAAATTTAACTCGCATGATGCGTGAGATACGTGATAAAATAATTTTTTAATGGTGAAAATCTGGGGGTCGCATGATATGCGAGATCACGTGTCACACTAGTATAGTATATGGTAAATAAAGTATCTAGATACTTATACATTTATGCTAACTAGAAGCAAAAACATTTGCCCAGAACTGAGTTAAATATGGCAAAATAAACTCTTATTTGCCATCAGCTGATTTCCAAACCAAAACATTGACCAATATGTTTGTATTTTATATAATACAATAATATGAGAATACATAGTATTATTGAATACAGTAATGTATAAATTTTAAAAAAATATTCATGGAATAGATGCATATTCATTACATTTGTATTTTGTAATTATATGACATCAGCAGCCTGGCACCATTCAATTATGCAGACGTTGGACCGAATTTGATTCTCGTTTCATGTTCAATTTCTTTTTGTACTGAATTATCATACGATCTGATTCTCATTTCGTGTTCAATTTCTTTCTGTGCTGAATTATCATACATCAGAATGCATTGAACCTACAGAATTAGCCAATATTAATAATTACAGGCGGCCCGCGGTTAACGGCGCAATCACTCAACGGCGAATCGGTTTTACGGCGGTCGTCAAAAATATTCATTACAAAAATAAGGCATTTTAAAGGTATCTTTACGGCACAATTTTCAGTTAACAGCGCCGCTGGCGCCGTTGTCTAACGAGTTCATACATTTGTAGACATGCCGTTCAGACCATAACGGTTATGCAAATTATATTAACAAATTTTATGGAGAGTTATTATGTAGGTATTAGGGTAAAATATATGCCTCTGACGCTGTTCTATGCCGAACATATCGAGTTACATAAGTGCAAATTTAGCTATAGATGTGTCGATTTATAAATGTTCATGCTTTTGTTTAAAATGTGTATGAAAATGTATTACGTGAAAGGTATTATTATTTCTGTACAGAAATAGGATACAAAGGCAGCTTTTGAAACCGCCCTTCATGTTATCAAATACGATGTTTTTTCATGTTCTTTCTTGTGAGCCGCCGCCTGCCGCTCTTCCGAAAATATCGATTTAAAAAATAAAAACAAAGTGCAAATTAGCGATCGATGTGTCGATTTTATAAATGTTTATGCTTTAATGTTTAAATGTGTATGAAAATGTATTACAAATACGGTATTTTTATTTCTGTGCAGAAATATGATAAAAAGGCAGCTTTTGAAACTGCCCTTCAAGTTATCTACTACGATGTTTTTTCAAGTTCATTCTTGTATGCCGCCGTCTGCCGCTCTTCCGAAAATATAGAGTTAAAAAGAGTGCAAATTTAGCGATCGATGTGTCAATTTTTTAAATGTTTATGCTTTTATGTTTAAAATGTGTATGAAAATATATTACGTAAAGGTATTTTCATTTTTGTACAGAAATAAGATATAAACTAAGGCAGCCTTTGTAACTGCGCTCCACGTTGTCAGCGGATGTTTTTTCATGTTCGTTCTTGTCCGCCAGTACCGAAAAATGCATGTTATTTTATTAATTATGCATCTTTTCCATAAATCCTTTAAAAATTTATACATTATTTCACTATATCCAAGAATATTGTATGTATTCTCATATTATTGTATTTTAAAATACTACGGCAAATTTAAGCCAGTATTCCGCGGAGCGGCCAATGTTGTGGTTTGATATCAGCTGATGAATACGCGTTTGTTTCACCATAACGCAATTCTGAGCGAATGCTCTTGCTTCTAGTTAGCATAAACGAATATCTATATACTTGACTTATATGAGACAAAGTTATTTTTCCTTATACAGCGTGTTTTTAGGTGGAAATCTTTATTGAATATGTCTCATTGTGAATGTGAACTACTATTTTTTTCGTTAACAGATTACGTTGGCGGCATGTTTATTGCGTAAAAAATGATGTGATTCCGTTCGCAATAATCCTTTATAGATTAGATTATAAAATTTTTGGCAACATAGCCAAGCGCCGGAGCCAGCCAGGGGCATTCAGCGCATAAATATCTTTATTTAAGAATAAAAGTCACTGTCGTACAAAACAAACATACACACAACGATTAACATACAAATCATTCATTCATAAAAACCAAACAAGAAGCCTAAAACAATTAAGAGAAAAATGATATTGTTATGTTACAATAAAGTTCATACATACTTACCTGGCAGATATATACATAGCTAAGACTCCGTCGTCCCCGACAGAAATTCAAATTTCGCGCCACTCGTACAGGTAGGTCAGGTGATTCTACCGGCATGCCCTGGGTGGCAGGACGTAGGAACCATCCCCGTTTTCTATCATATTTTCTCTCTTCCACCTGTCTCCTGCGGGGAGGCTGGGTGGGGCCTTTAATTGTATATATCTGCCAGGTAAGTATGTATGAAACTTTATTGTAACATAACAATATCATTTTCATACAATCAACTTACCTGTCAGATATATACATAGCTGATTGGCACCCTTCGGTGGAGGGTAAGAGACAGCTACTATAGGAATAGACAGTAAACAAACATATGTTGTAGGTATAAATAAAACCTTGGTTCCTACCTGATAGGTGGTAGACTTGGTGGGTGTTTTTGCCCAGTAGTAGCTGCATCACACCTCAAGAAACTTTAGCGAGATATGTGATCTATGGCCAAGAGTTCTTGTGGGTCTGCCGATGGGGTCTTACCCACTTACTCAGCAGAGCCTAAAAGGACTTTGTCAATGGGTGCTGATCCACTTATATGACAATACACCTTATGAAGGAGCACACAACCAATCCCGACCACCTGATCCTAACCATGTGTTAGAACTAAGGATTGTTACGAGTTATCCCCGAACTCGTCACAACAACCGTAACTCCAAAAACCACTACGCACGCATACATAATTTTCAAAAAAAATTATACTCAACTAATTGATATGACGCGAATTCTCTTATTGAACAGAACATGAGAACGGGGCTCCGCCCGTGGGAGAGCCTGAATCCTCCATTGTTCGAAGAGATTCTCGACCATATCCAAACAGAAGAACATTATAATACCATTTTTAAGGATTGGTGTCGACTCCCGTACCCAGAATCGTATCTGCCGATACGATAGGACCTAGAGAAAGCACTTCTCATACGTCACGCACGTCTTTCAAGTAATGAGATGCAAATACCGAGTTGCATCTCCAATATGGTCGTATCTAATATTTTTTTTTTTAAGCGACATATTCTTATAAAACGAGAGAGACGTCGCAACCGCTCGTACTTCATGAGCTTTTACCCTCAGAAGTTGTAATTGTTCGTCGGACGACCTTGTGAGCGTCCGTAATGACGTTTCTACAAAGAACGCTAGAGCGTTCTTTGACATCAGTCTTGTGGGGTCTTTTACCGCGCACCAAAGACCTTGTCCTAGAGCCTCCCAACTGAAGCTTCCTCTGAAGATACGAACTTCAGAGCTCTAACAGGGCATAGAGACCTCTCTGCTTCTCTGCCTACTAGACTAGACATTCCTTTGATTTCGAATGACCTAGGCCAGGGATTGCGTGGGATTCTCGTTTTTCGCTAAAACAGAGTCTTAAACGAGCAAATCGCCGAGTCTCCTTTGAATCCTACTTTATCCTGCAGAGCTTGTAACTCACTTAATTCTTTTTGCCGTCGCTAACGATAAAAGAAATAGGCATTTCCTAGTTACGTCTCTAAATGAGGCCTGATGTGGAGGCTCAAATCTATCCGAAGACAGATATTTGAGGACTACGTCCAAGTTCCAGTTCGGAGGTACTGGTTCCTTAGACTTTGACGTCTCAAAAGATCTTATGAGATCGTGGAGATCTTTGTTATTTGCCAGATCTAAACCTCTGTTCCTGAATACAGCCGAGAGCATACTCCTGTATCCTTTATTGTGGATACGGCTAGATGCGATTTTACTCTCAGGAATAGCAAGAAATCAGCAATTTCCGCTATAGAGGTAGAGGAGGAGGACAACTTCTTGGCTCTACACCACCTTCTAAAGACTCCCACTTCGACTGGTATACTTTCGAAGTGGAGGTTCTGCGAGCTCTCGCGATCGCGCTTGCCACCTCGCGAGAAAAGCCTCTCGCTCTGACAAGTCTTTCGATAGTCGAAAGGCAGTCAGAGCGAGAGCGAGGGGAGGTTTTGATGGTACCTCTTGAAGTGTGTGGTTGTTTGAGAAGATCCGTCCTTCCTGGTAGGGATCTTGGAAAGAAATCTACTCTCCACTCTACCACCTCCGTGAACCATTCCTGGGCCGGCCAAAACGGGGCTATTAAAGTCATCCTCGTCTCTTTTGACGCCACAAACTTTTTCAATACTAACCCCAGGATTTTGAATGGGGGAAAAGCGTACACGTCCACTCGAGACCAGTTTAGCAGGAAGGCGTCTACCATAATTGCTCTTGGGTCTTCCACGACCGAGCAAAACACTGGAGCCTTTTGAAATGTATGTTGCGAATAGATCCCACGATGAGAGTTCCCCACAGAGACCAGAGATCGCGACATACTTCCTCGTGCAGAGTCCATTCTGTATGAAGGACCTGGTTCCTCCTGCTGAGCCTGTCCGCCCTCACATTCCTTACTCCCTGTACGAACCTTGTCAGCAGGGAGATGTTCCGTGAGACGTCCACGTAATAGGTCCCTCGTGAGTTCGTAAAGGAACGAGGAGTGTGTCCCTCCCTGTTTCCGAATGTAGGCAAGTGCGGTGGTGTTGTCCACGTTTACTTGTACTACTTGTCTCTCACCAGAGGTTCTAGGCTCTTCAAAGCCAGGTGTACGGCGAAGAGCTCTTTGCAATTTATGTGCCAGGACACCTGCGCTGGTTCCCAGGTGCCTGACACTTCCTCCGAGCCTAATGTCGCTCCCCACCCAACCCCGTCTCCGACGCGTCGGAGAACAACACTAGGTCTGGGTTCTGTTGATCTTAGAGAGATCCCTTTGTTCTCTTCCAGAGGCAGCAACCACCACTGTAGGTGTGCCTTACTTCCACTGGAATGGGAAAAACGTCCGACAGTTGTCCGTTTTTCCAGCTCCAAGACTTCTTGAGGAAGAATTGAAGTGGACGGATATGAAGTCTTCCGAGAGGGAGGGAAATTGTTCCAGCGAGGAAAGCGTCCCCAGAAGGCTCAACCATTCCTCGCTGACGTTTGCTGTTTCTCTAAGAAGAGAGAGATTATCCTCAAACCTTTTGCGGTTCTCTCTCTTGCGAAGAAAACTCGAAAACCCCGAGAATCCATCCGAATCCCCAGATAGACTAGGTCTTGTCTGGGGGTCATCTGAGACTTCTCGAGGTTCACAAGCAATCCCAACGCCTTGGTCAAATCCAGAGTTAACTTTAGGTCCTCCAAACACTGTCTCTCCGATCTGGCCCCTGGCCCTGAGAGCCAGTCGTCTAGGTACATCGAGACATTCACTCCTTTGAGATGAGAAATCTCGCCACATTCCTCATCAGGCTTGTGAAGACCTGAGGAGCTGTGGACAGGCCGAAACACAAGGCTCTGAACTGAAAGATCCTTCCCCCCGTCATGAAACGGAGGTACTTCTTCGATGAAGGGTGGATCGGGACGTGAAAGTAGGCGTCTTGGAGATCTAGAGACACCATCCAATCTCCTTGTCGTAACTGACGCTAGGACTGAAGCAGAAGTCTCCATGGAGAACTTCTCCTTCTGAACAAATTTGTTCAGAGCGCTGATGTCTAGTACTGGTCTCCAGCCTCCCGAGGCTTTCGCCACTAGAAAAAGGCGATTGTAAAACCCCGGGGAGTTTTGATCCAGTACTAGTTCTACTGCACTCTTGTCCCACATTTGTTCCACCATCGATCGAAGAGTATTCCCTCAGCACAGGATCCTGTACTTGGCTGATAGTCCCTTGGTACTGACGTTAGGGGCGGAGTATTCAGGAAAGGGATACGATATCCCTTCCTTATGATCTTTAGTGAAGACGCGTCTGCGTCTATCAGTGTCCAGGCTTCCACGAATTCCAGGAGCCTGGCACCTACTGGTGTTTGGAGGAGAAATGTTTCATTTGCCCTTTTTAAAGGGACGAAAGGCGGACCTACCTCTTCTCTCTGGAGCCTTCCTTCTTGCGGGAGGTCTGGAGATCGGACCACCTCGAAAGGGCTCTGCCTAGAAGTGCTAGGTTCTTTCTTGTCCGACACTAAAGCAGGTTTCTTCTTCCTAGCTGACTGCGTCAGAAGATCCTGTGTCGCCTTCTCAGTTAAAGAGTGAGCTACGTCCTTCACTAACTTAGAAGGAAACAAACAGTCCGAAAGAGGAGCATATAGCAGAGCTGCCCTCTGCGCATGCGAGACTGCCTTTGTAAGAAGGCGCCATACACTGTCCTTTTCTTCAAAAGACCTGCTCCAAATAATGCAGAGACTTCCAAAACAGATCCATCCTGTACTGCTTTGTCGATGCACGACAAAATGCATAACAGGGCTTCAGGTTCGATTCCCTGCGAATCGTGAGCTTTCTTGGACATCACCCCAAGGGACCAATCTAAGAAGTTGATACTTCCAATACATGGAAAAGTCCCTTGAGGAGATGATCCAGTTCTGAAATACTCCAAGTAATGCGGGCAGAATTAAGACTAGGACGCCTTGAAGCGTCAACTAACGTCGAAAAAGTCTGCCTCTGTAGTAGAAGGGAGAGCGATACCCATATCCTCTCCCGTCTTGTACCATATGCCTCTTTTCCCAGCTAACCTTGCTGGAGGCATGCAAAATACTGTCCTGGTTAAGTCTTTCTTCGACTTCATCCAGGCGTCTAAGGCGTGTAAAGCCCGCTTCATCGAGATGGTGGGCTTCATCTTCAGAAAAGACGAAGTCTTCTTACGCCCTTCGCACTCGAAAAGAGCGAGCGCGGAGAAGGAGGAGCAGCCGGAGTCAACTCGTCTCGTATTCCTCCAGAAGCATGGTTGTCAACACCTTATAGTTGGACAAGCCCTCTCTTCCAAGATCGTCATCCTCCGAGTGTCGTTCGAACTCGTGATAATCCTGAGTTTTTTGTTTCTGTTCTCTTTTCAGAACTTTCCTCTTCTGGGGAGACAAAACTCTGATCGGAGAGGGGCTAAGGGAATGAAAGTCTTTACCTTTTTCCCGTTCTGATCGACTTGGAAGGCGTCACAACCTGCGGCTTCTCTCGCGCTTTAGAAGACGTCATGTATGACGCTTCCCGCTCTCGAGCGTCATGTATGACGTCTCTTGTTGACGTTTAGATGACGCTTCGCGTCTGGAAGACGCTTCGCTTTCTAAGGGCTTCCTACTCGGCGTCACAATCTTGGACGGAGCGTCACGTCTAAGATCCTCTGATTTGACGCTTCACTTAAAAAGACGTCTTCCGAGCAGGTGCGAGAGGACGAGACTTCTTAATAGGAAGCGTCACGTCCTTCCGACGGGGCGCTAAAACTCCCACAAGAGATGACAGTTGTTCTTGCACCGCCATAATGATCTTCTTGACGCTTCTCCTACGTCTAGCGCCTGACGCCCTTCGTCATCACTCGGGGAAGAAGCATGATGGGGGTACTTCCTCATAAGCGTCAGGTGACGTTGACGCCACCTTCGCCTTCTTAATAGCAGACGGGGCGTCATCCGAGAAGCGCTCCGGGCTAGAATCAATGTCTTGCTTCATATGACGCTTCAGCGGTCTCGATAAGTTCGACTCCTTCCACCCTCGTTTAGGTGAAGAGAGGGAGAGGATGAGAAACACTCGCGAAGGACGCTTTTTCCTGTAGCGCCCTTGAGCTGGCTGCCATGAAGCAAAGCTAGCTGAAGGGACGTCTTGACCGTTGGGGGATTCCCCACGACCTCCTTAAGGCTTTCGACTTTCCTTCTCCTCTGGGCATGTGAGCTTGGAAGAGGTCTAGGCCTGGGAGCGCCGCAGGGACGATCAACGCCCCTCAAACAACACTGATAGGGTCACTTCACTAAAATTTTCACTATCACTAGCCTTACCTTTCGAGTCCGCCATCTTGGACTTCATGTCTCGAATCGTCGCTTTCAGATTGGCGATTTCCGATGCCGAATCCGAAAAAGACACTCTGAGAATGAGATTTATAGGGAGATTCTCCAGAAGTAGGGTTAGAATTATCATTTAAAGGCTCATAGGCCTTGAACAATTCACACCTTTCAGTCTTCTAACTCTATCCCTCTCTAACTTCTTCAAATAAGAAGTCAAAGTCTCCATTCTTCTGCATTCAAACTCTCGCCTTCCTTACAAGTGTTAATAGCAGAACACTGCACCCCCTACATTACGGCATACAGTGTGAGGATCAACCGAAGCTTTCGGTATCCTCACCCTGCAGCCTAATTCACACACATTCTACACTCACATTAGAATCAGACATCCTTAGAAAAATCCAAAAGAGTTATTCCAAAAACAGTCCACAGTAGCGAATGCCAAAACACGATCCAAATACGTCACCAAAAGTCGAAAAAACGTTGATCAAATGTTGAAAAAAGAATCCAAGTCAGGAGGTAATAACAACAATGTTGATACCACCGGCGACAGAGAAAATATGATAGAAAACGGGGATGGTTCCTAGTCCTGACCACCCAGGGCAGGCCGGTAGATCACCTGACCTACCTGTAGGCGAGTGGCGCGAAATTTGAATTTTCTGTCGGGGGGGGGGACGACGGAGGAGTCTTAGCTATGTATATATCTGACAGGTAAGTTGATTGTATGAAAATTAAAATTCATAAAAAAGACCAATATTAAAAAATGTCATAATTTGCTCTGCCTGAGCACTTCAACCTAAAAAAATATCGCCAAGAGACTATTTGCCAGCAAACAAGCTCTACGTTTGTTTCAAAATGAGGGCACTCACCAAAATATGCACCACAGTCAAATCCACATGACAGGTGGAACAGCGAGGAACCTGCCTATCCGCTCCACTCATCATTAGATACCCGTGAGTATATTTAGTGTGGTCGGCCAATACGTAATCTAGTTAAAAACTATCTCAGACCTTCTATCCATCCGGCTATGAGGCCAAGGGATGAACAGAAGGCCTAATCGACTTTAATTTAAGATTATTATCTAAAGTAGACCAGTGGGGCCTGCCACTGTCTCTACAATAAATCGAATGGTACTTTTAAAATCTGAAACAGGGACGCCCATGTTGGAAATGTGCCTAAGCCTAGTTGCAGCCTTAGCAGCAGCGTCGGCTCGCTCATTCCCAACAATTCCAACATGGGACGGAGCAACAAACCTAACAGAAAATCCTCTTCTATTAATTAAAAGATAAAACCAATCTTGTACTTCTTGCCACTAAAGGGTGGCAAGAGACTAGGCTTTTTAAGAGAAGATAAACACTCAAAGAGTCGGTAAAATGGTAAAAACCTTGTTAGTACAAGAACTATAAAAAACATATTTAAGAGCAGTCAAAAACTGCCAGCAGTTCAGCTGTAAAAACAGAGGAATTAGATGGAAGCATCTTTTTAATTATATTATCACTAGTCACTACAGAGCAACCAACACCATCAGAACCCTTCGAGCCATCAGTATATATATGATGAGAATCACCATGTTCAGAAGCATGATCCAAGAAACTTGCCCTCAACTGATCACAGAACTGTTGCTCCTGCTTTCCCTAATTGGGCAGATTTCTATGAGTGGCCTATTCCACGGAGGAAACTTTGAGGGCGAAATTTCAGCTACTGCAGGGGGTAGTAATCCCACCTCCCTGGCAGAGCTGGCTAGTCGAACTTCAAGCGGCTTTGGCAGTCTAGGTCTATTTGTGCTCTATCAGATGGTTCTCTAACGTACTTATAGTTGGGGTTCAGCTTTGACGTAAGTACTCTTGATATGACTCTCAAGCCCAATTCCTCCCTACGGATACATAATGGGGGGAAAACCTGACTCAACGTATAGGCTTTCTACTGGTGAAGTTCTATAGGCTCCCATACAAATACGTAAAGCCATTATTATGGACAACATCTAATTTCTGCAGTGTTTGTCTTGCACGCACAACCATAAACTTGGCAACCATAATCAATTTTGCTTAGCATAAAACCTGATACATCCTCAAGAGGGTGATTCGCTCTGCCCCCCAATTAAAATTAGACACGACTTTAAGAATATTAAGAACGACGAAGCTTCACGTTACATACAACTTCATTAACATGTTGAGTAAAAGTTAATTTTTTATCAAATGTAACACCTAGATACTTAATGCTATCTTCATAAGGTAAAATCGAATCATAAAAACAGTGTAGGGATCTCTTCCATTCTTCTTAATCGACAAAATCTTATAGCTTTGGTTTTTTCTGCTGAAAATTTGAACCCATTTAGTACTGGCCCATGATGTTGAAGCATTAATAGCAGTCTGAATCATTTGACAAGCTTCGACAGCTGTAGACTTACTACAGATTATTGCATAATCATCAGCAAAGGCCAGACCATGCACCCCGACAGGAACTGTTCTAGTAGGCCGTTGACAGCTACATTAAAGAGTGTTGGACTAAGGACGCTTCCCTGAGGTAACCCTTCTTCTTGAGGGAAAGCAGAAGAAATGTAAGAGCCCACTCTTACTTTCAGGTAACGTTTCTGACCAAAAAATCTTTCAGACAATAGAATAAATTACCCACAACACCCCACTCTACAAGTTGCAAAAGGATACCCCCTACGCCAGGTCGTGTCGTAGGCTTTTTTCTAGGTCAAGAACACTGCAACAGTCTGGTTTTGCACAGCAAAAGCATTCTGTATCTCCCGAGTAAGGAACATCAAAGGGTCAGAAGTACTTCTATTTTTCCTAAAGCCAAACTGCCGATTAGATAAAAGATTCTTTGAATCCAAATACCACACAAGTCGAGCATTGACCATCCTCTCATAAATCTTGCTAACACAACTGGTTAGAGCAATTGGCCTATAGTTCTTAGGAAGGAAGGAATCTTTAAAAGGTTTAAAACAGGTACAATAATCGATATCTTCCAAGACTCTGGTGAAGTTCCTGAAGCCAAAAACTGTAAAATGTCTAAAAGAAATTGTTGTACTTCTTTAGGCAAATTAAAAATCATTGAGTACAGTATATCATCTTCCCCAGGAGATGTTGGGGAAGATAACGAGATTGCATGATCTAATTCTTTCATGGTGAAAGGGAGATTATAAGACTCTGAATTTAAACTTACAGCAGGAACAACCGTGGTACCATCCCTAATATTCCTGAAAGCAGGAGAGTAATGTAGGGCACTATATATTGGAGAAATGCCTACCAAAGGTTTCTTGCAACTTCTCCAGAATCAGATATGAAGAAGCCATCAATTTTCAAGCAAAAATAGGCAAGGGAGATGGAGAAAATTTCCCTTGCAGCTTTCGGATTCTGTTCCAGACAAACGACATAGGGGAATCATATTTTAATTCACTTATATATCTGATAAACGATTCCCTCTTTGCCTGCTTAAATATTTTCTTTTGCTTAGCAAGAGCTCTTTTATAGATAATTTGATTTACCAAGCAAGGATATCTACGATATCTCTTGTAGCAAGTTCTAGTTATCTTTCGGCTCA
Source organism: Macrobrachium nipponense (assembly GCF_015104395.2). NCBI lineage: Eukaryota > Metazoa > Arthropoda > Malacostraca > Decapoda > Palaemonidae > Macrobrachium > Macrobrachium nipponense. Next base: position 41,368,450 of record NC_087205.1, on the reverse strand, counting down.
AGGCGCATGCATCACACCACCAAGGTACTAGAGGACGACGAGGCTTACCAGAAGTTCGAGGAATAGACAGCATGGCACCGCACAGCAATATACTGATTAAATACTCGTAAGCGGATGTTGGGCTCTGAAAATCTTTTATATCTTGATCAACTTCAGTAGATTTTTTGAATAATCCCCAGTCAGCCTCCCCTACCTTCCATTTTGGTAAACATGGAGATGGAATATTTTTCATAAACTTTAAGTGAATGGGCCAATGATCACTGCCATGATCATTCTGGTCTACTACCCACTGGTAATCTAACCTCAAGGACGAAGAGCAGATAGTGAGGTCATGGCTGAGTCAGTATTATGAAAAACATCATGTCTTGTAGGGGAACCATCATTCATCAAAATGATGTCATTTAAGTCGAGCAGCTGTTCTATTATTAAACCCCACCGGTCGCAGTTTGGCTCTCCCCAGAGGGTGTGCTTGGCATTAAAATCCCCCATCAAAATGAAGGGTTTAGGAAGCTGGTCTATCAAATGTCTGAAGATCGTTTAATTCTAGCTGACGAGGATTACCCTGTGCATCCTGTAATCTACTTTCTAATGATGGATCTAGGTATAAAGAACAAATAGTGATCCATTTATGATTGAAAACTTGAACTGCACAAGCCTGCAACACAGTGTTCAATTGAACAACCCTATGATTAACAGACTTGCAGACTATGATGCCTGTGCCTCCCTGAGCACGTACACCTATCAGGGGTGGAGACCTATGGAATGAATAATTAAAACCCAAGTTGGGAGTGTGCTCTCCCAACTTTGTCTCCTGAAGACACATTGCAGATAGATCATGATCCCTAAACAGAACCCGAACTTGCTCTCTATTTGGTATAAAGCCACGGATGTTCCACTGCATGAGAGCCATTATTTAGAGGAAAGGCATCTTAAAATTCCCTACTAATTTAGGAATCTGTGTCCTGGTGAAGAGAGATCTTTTCAGTTTACCTGTACTATTTGACCTAGATCTAGGTGTTACAGATCTTTTAGAAGATGGGCTTTCACTTGCCCTTTCAGTTTTACTTTTGTTTTTTCTATGATTGCTGGAGTGACCGTGAATGAGGCGAAGAGGGAGAAAGGGCCCTCTTCTGACGAATGAAAGAGGGCCTCTATCTCCTCACCGTCATCTCCACGGTGCACTGTAATGTCAAGATCAGGTGAGGGCTCAATGTCAGGCAATGTCCCTGACAGAGAGAAGTCGTCAACATATTGAGACCTGGCTTGAACCCTTGAACCAACAGGGTCCCCTGGCTTGACCAGTCTCTCTGCAACATGGGAAAAACCCCAACAGGGGGCCCAGATGAGAAAGCCCCACCAGGGGGGGCATGGGAAGCCCCACCAGGGGGGGCTCGGGAGGCCCCACCAGGGGGGGCACGGGAGGCCCCAACAGGGGGGGCACGGGTACCCCACTAGAGTGTGGAAAGCCCCACCAGCAGGGCACCGGGGAGCCCCACCAGAAGGGCACCAGAAGCAGCAGTATTCAATTGATGTGCCTTCAAGGCATCCGAATAGGTTTTTCCTGCCAACAGCTTTTTGGCCTGTCCCACACTGATGTGTTCGTCAAGAGATTTTAGTAATGCATCTTGTTCTTTCTTGAATGCACTACATTTCTTATCACGGGCTCGATGTTCACCCTTACAGTTTACGCAAACTACTGGTCCAGAACATTCCTCGTGCTCAGGCTGGCCACATGATTCACAGAGTTTATTTCTGGTGCAAATGTTAGAGGAGTGTCCAAAACCAAAACATTTAAAGCACTGGAGCACTCTCGGTCTATAAGGACGAACTTTCATCATTTCACTATCAAGAATAATTTCAGATGGCAGAGATGAACTTGTAAATGTTAAAATAAGCATCGATGAGCGGGGCACTTTAAAAACCTTCCAAACCACATCCGGACACATTTCCAAAATTTCCTCCTCATCCATTTCATGTAGATCTTCATTAAATATAACACCCTTCGCATAACTAAAAATTATAGTGAGGTTTTACCTGTTTTATCATACCCTCAGGATCAAGCTTCAAATTTAGAAGCATTATCGATTGAATATCTGTCTTCACATGAACTAAGAAACTATTACGCCCAAAGCGAGTTAATTCAGGACTCCCAACATTGCCGATCTTCTGGCTTACCAACCTCTTCACTTTGAAGAGGTTGCCTCTCTCACCATGAAGTTGTGATAATTAACCACTTAGCTGGGTCTGGTGATCTGGAGGTTTTACTAATTTTACTATTATCTTTAATTTCACTTGGTGGTCTATAAATCTCAAGATGCCTAGGGACCTCTTTTGCCTCTGCGAGTCCAACACTCAATGAATCTGATCTGAACTCTCTGTAGGCTCTGTGAGCTTCAGATTCGTTATTGAAAAATACCCAAAATTCAAAAAAACCCATAATTTTGCCTAGTCTATTCCTTACTTCTTTTACTTTACCAAAATTTGCAAAATTCATTAAATACAGTTTCATAATTCCAGTCTAAAGGGACTGGTTTCACATATAAAATGTTTGTAACAAGGAGGTCCTTTGAAAAAGGCTCCAAAGTCACAATGAGGAATTAACAGAATTTTCCTTGTCCTTATCCTTGCCTAAGTCGTCAACAGAAGGTTTTAATGTCTCCATAAGACGTAGAATTTACGATTCGTCCAGGTAGCCCCCCACCCACCATGGGAGCCACATTTAGAGGACAGTGTTATCCCATACAGGGCTGCCCTAGGGGTACCCAGATATACACCCACCCTCAGTGCTTAAGGCGTCATGCATGGTCCGTCGAGGATCAGACCCAGCACTAAGAGCAGGGTTTGACATCTAAACTTTCCCCTCGCTCGACCACCGTTAGGTACTCGAGTTCTACGGGTGAGGGGGCAAATGCCAACCATCCTCACCCTCCATCAAATCCAATGAACAAGTCCAAATCATGTCCAAAACCAATCCAAGTCATCAACATAAAATCCGTGCCTTATAGAAGGAGGAAGCAGAAGGAAGAAAAGTTTTAGTAAAAGGAAAAGGGCTGACTCATTTAGTTGGATCAACAGCTGGGCACCAAGGCCCAGCAAGAAAGTAGTTCCCACCAGGCATCAGGGCCCAGCTGCTGAACCCTAAGCCATCCTCGGATAATCCTTTATATCATCGTAATACAAACTTTACGTTATTTATCTTATATCGACGTGAAACCAACAGTAAAATGTGTTCTTTCAAGCACAGTAGTTTTGATTAAAATGATTTTATCCCAATTTTATCTACAGTTGTGTTTGATGGCAGACGTTTACTGCAGTTTTATCCTTGTTGCCGATGTACGATAATAGTCATTAGCAGCTTGAACAGTTTTCTCAGCTTCAGTTATAACTAGGTTTAAATTTAACAGTATATTTCCCGATTGATCTTTAATCTATATTGATCTCTGATCTATAGCAAATAAAGTTATTACATTAAGATATCTTAGTTCTATTCTATACATAACGCCACTTATAACAAATACGGTAATGTTGTACTGTAGTACGATGATTGAAATACAAGCCAAACAGATGTTATCCAGTTCGGTTGTACTTAAAAAAAAAAAAAAAAAAAAAAAAAAAAAAAAAAAAAGTCTTTCTCGTTCGGTTGTTCATGGCTGTACACGTTCACGCAACGAGTATAACGTTAAAACCATACTTTCATCATTCTCTTTTGCTGTTATTGAACTTATGTAACTAGAAGATGGATAAAGTTAGGCCATTGTAATTTGATCTCTCATAAAATCGGACTATCGTAAGACTAATGATCGAACCTGAACACTACAGCTACCTGTACACTGTATAAACTTTATTATATCTTTACATACTCTAGACACCCACATGTACTGTACAGTAAATTCTATAGTACTATACTGCATAAATATAATTTTACTTACTGTGGGATTACGGCGCCTTTGACTAGGCTAGAGTTTCGAAAGAAGGTGTGCGGCGGCCGTAGGCTTTAAAATCGCTTGGCGTCGGTGGCCAGGAACGGAACCCCTGCCGCTAACCGAGGGCCGCCTGTACTATACCGTATATGTAGTATAGAGTTATACTGTAGGCTAGGCTACTGAATAATTATACTATATGCAGGTGGTCTCCGGTTGTCGGCAGGGGCTCCGTTCCTGGCCAGGCGCCATGGCGCCCCCAATAACCACTATGGCGCACCATAGCAGACGGGTGGCTTATAGCGCTGATAACCGAATGTGGAGCCTTATATAAGAAACCTTATTTTTTAATAAATATTTTTAAAAACTGCCATAAAACTAAAGCGCCCTAGAGCAAACCAGCCAATAACCAGGGACCACCTGTACCATAGTATCTGCTAGGCTAACTCTTGTTAGTATTATTCAATTTCTCTTTGTACTGAATTATCATAAGTCAATCTGCATTGAATCTAGAGAATTAGCTGATAATAAGTGCTACACTGTATATGTACAGAGTATACTTGTAGTGTTTCCTAGGTATATATGTAAAGATGGTGCTGATTACCCTAGTGTTGGCTAGGTTATTTGAGATATGGTTTTTTTGGTATGTAATCCAATTGTAAGTAGGGGAATACCTGCACTGGAGGCCTGGAGGAGGGGGGACTGCCAGGGGGACCAGGGGAGGTTGATGAGCAGCCAAGAAATGCAACAACAGGCCATCTAAGGAGGGAGAACCCTGTAGGCCTAGGGATGCCCAAACAGCCACCATCTTCTTCGACTCCATATCTGAAAGAAAGGAAGCAGATGGCGTAGCCTCCTCCCTCCTGGGAAGATTATCTCCCACGAAAGAGGGGGCCACATATCCACAAAATCATCCTGTGCTACTTCCAATACTTCAAAAGATGAATCAATGGAAGAAAAGGAGGGAGACAGGGTGTCAAAAGAAGCAGAGGGAAATTTTCTGGAAGAAAGGGATGCCAAACTGTCCACTTGAGGAGGCAAGAAAACTTCCAAAGCAGGACAAGTAGATACCCTACGGTACTCCCTCTTCTTGTAGAAAGTCTTCCACTGTGACACAGACCAGGAACAACACTCCAGGCAAGTGTTAGTGACAGTACAAAAATTAGAATGGCACCTACTGTAAGTGGTATGAAGGGTCACTAATGGAAGACATAAAAAACCTCAAGCATGATAATACTTGAATGCCCGGATACATGCATTGACAGGGCCTAGAACTCCTAGTGGATTCCATGATGAACAATCAGACACACACAGATGCAACAGATTCCTTGCCTTACAATCTTTGATTGTTATAACTGGTTTCCAGCTGGCAATAAAAGATTATCCTACTGTTAAGACCAAAGGTTTGTTCTGCGTATGAACAAAATAAAGGTTAAAATGAAAAGGCATCCTACACGCAAAAGAAAGCATAACCATTTGTTTAGGACTTATGATATTTTATATAAAGAATAGCAAGAACATACCCTGACAAATATAAAACCACCTCTTTGGTATAGCATACAGTTGTAAGGTGACTGTTAAAATATTGGCAAATCACATATTCTCGAGTAGAAATAACTAAAAAAAAAATGGATGCCCTTTTAAATGAAAAGTTCCTTCAGCTTTGAAAAATAAGGTGAAAAGATTAAAGATGAAATTGTTATCAGGATGCGCAGAAGCCAAGATTACTGATAGGGCAAACAGCATCGTCACTGACAAAGGATTTGCCAAAGGGAAAAAAGGACAGTACTATAGTTGTATCCAGCCAGTAACTTTATTTTCATTCAGCTCCACCATCTGATGCTTTTGGTTAATATTTAAGGATTACATGAGATCTAAGCAAAATATGCGCTCCAATCTTGCATTACCTTCGCTGAAGATGACAGGCCGAGATCGTTGTCGTTCCACCATGAGAGCCGATTGGAAAAATTCCTTTGCCGAGTCTGGTTGTTTGAACCGGGGACCCCGTAAACCGGGTCTGGTTCGGCAAACCAGTCACTCTGCTCATCATCCGCCTCTCTTCCTTCATCGCAGGTGTATATTCCAGCCTCGCTCTCACTACTGTCATTGCTGTGATCCCTGTAATGAAGAAAATACAGAAAATAATGCCTTCTGAATTTTGGATAACCACATCTACTGGGTTTCTCTCTTTCTCTATACTGTATAGGCAGTCCCTCCCTGGTTATCGGCGGTCTCGTTTAATGGCGCTAACTAGCAACTGCCCGTGTACTATGAGGTGTCCATACAAGTAATCCAAGAGCTGGCTTAAGGTCACCTTGGTCTGACAACCAATGCTGTCAATAAGGATACAAACAGATCTCAATGTAAAATCACCACCATTGACTAAAACATTTAATAGGTACATGAAAGCAAAAGAATAAGCTAACACAGACAGACACATAAATATAATACAGCTATTAGAAAAAAAATAAAAATTTTCCTAACTATACAAACCCTTGGTCCTTTACATTAGGGTTTACTTTTGACAAAGAAAATGGCCGTTAAACTCTTGAACAAGGTGGTTAGGCAGTCACTACCATCCAGTAGGCGGGAATACCTGCCTGACCAGATGTAAGCATTCCAGTTTGCCTTTTGGCCCAGGTTTCAGATTGAGGGGTGGCATAAGGTGGGCCTAATGTATAAAGGACCTCAGGTTTGTTTATAGTTAAATAAAACACAATTTGCTTTTAAAAATTGTCATTTGTTCCTACACAACACACAAACCCTCAGTCCTTCACATTAGAAAGACTCACTGTGTGAGTCTCTTTGAACTGACTGGAGTTCTTCACACCTAGGCTGGTACTCCAGGTCAAAAGAGCTAGGAGGAATACCCTGCCCCTGACATATTGATCTATAGTGTGTATCTGATTGTGTGTCAGAGAGAGAGAGAGAGAGAGAGAGAGAGAGAGAGAGAGAGAGAGAGAGAGAGAGAGAGAGAGAGAGAGAGAGAGAGAGAGAGATCAGCATGTATGATTGTTTAAGTGTAAAGTTTACACTTGGATCTTAAGTGCAAAAAGGAGATTAATTATGCCACAACACATCAACTTACTGCTGGCAAACAGAATTCAAAATAAACATGAGGATTTTGCAAACAAATAAGTACTAATAAGTAAGGAATCCAAGAAAAGGAAAGGTGTTAAATAACTTTTCAGAGGGAAGTTGTTTAAACAAACAATCAAATGCACACAGAAGCTGATCACAGCACCAGTGTGTTGATTATGGAGCCAAGTTACTTTTACAGTGCTGAAAAATCATAAAAAGCAAGTGTCACACGATAGGTATTTTATTATAACAAAAAGAAGTCATTTGGGCAAATCGAGTGTCCAAATCAAATTGAAAGTAAGTGAAAGGAACAGGCAAACAATCATCCCAGCCCAGCTGGTAAGCCAGTGGGAAGCAAACCCCACCCCCCCAACCCAATGACCAACCACCAACTCTCCCCTTCCCTCTCCTCGTATCCTCTCACTCAGTGCACCAAACACTGGCTGAAGTAAGATTATTTTTTACTTTTTATTACTATTGCATTTGATAGTTTTCATGTTTTATGGTTATGTTAAATTTAGTGTGAAATGCCATACATTAAGTAATTTTTATATGTAAATTGATACTGCTTTTGCTGTATCTTCTTATTCTCTCCTCAACAATATCACAACACCTGATAACTTAAAAACCATTTATTCATTATTCCTCTACAATATAGACACTCCCTTCCTCTATCTCCAGCTAGCTGTGCATCATCGCAATGATGTATGATTTTGTTCATTGTCTATGATAAATTTTATTGTGAAGAGCTTTATTCTTCTATTTATTTTGTTAAATATGGTTATCACTAAACTATACTGTCTCACTCTGCACACCGAACACTGGCTAAATTATTTTAAGACTTATTTTATTGTTACTTATTGCATTTGATTGTTTTTATATTTCATTATTATGTTAAATTTATTGCAAAATTCCCTATAATTTTTTACATGAATTGTTACTGCTTTTATATACATACAGTAATATTTTAACTCTCTTCTCCTCTCCTCGACAATATCAACACTCCCTCAAATCATCTGTGCGTGACGTCACCGCGGTGACAGTATAATTTGTACATCTTTCGTGTTAAATTTTTTATTTAAATGATTTATTCTTTATTTAACTTGTTGAATGTGGTTATCATTAAACTATATACACATTGCAAAGGAATAAACATGTTAACCCAGTTTTTCTTTGGGACACTGTAGGCTGTCAAATACAAGTACAGTAGAGCCCTGGACCTCGATGTTAATTCGTTCCAGAAGAAGCGACGAGATGCGATTTTGTCAAATCCCATAAGAAATAACTGAAAATGGATTAATCCCTTCTTAACCACCAGTTATTACCCTAACTTTGCTTTTTTATACAAAACATTACCCATAAATACACATAAATTACAATTAAATAAGTTCAGTGTTAAATAACATACCATTCAACACATTTTTTTCATTTTTAAACATACAGGCAGTCCCCAGGTTTCGACAGGTTCGGCTTGCGATGTTCCGAGGTTAAGGTGCTTTTCAATTATATTCATCAGACATTATTTCCAGGGTTACAACGCCTACAACACTGATCTGGCAGATGAAATATGGCACCAAATATGGAAAACAATTAATATTTGAAGGGTTTTTTTTGATGAAAAATGCAATAAGAATGCAGTTTACATAGTTTTCAATGCACCCAATGCATTAAAAGTAAGGTTTTCTTAGTATTTTTGTGATGTTCCGGTTTACGATGATTTTCGGCTTACGATGCGTCTCAAGAAAGCAACTCCCGTCGTAACCCGGGGACTGCTTGTATACAGTAGTAGTAAAATAAGTGCCCTACGTACACCCAATTCAGTCATAATATGATGGTTGAGCGCCATAGGCTAGGCTAGGTACGTATTATGTACTATAAGGGGTAGGCATAATTATTGTTGATAATAATAAAACATTGAAAATAAAGTCTAATTCTTACAGGAAATTAATAAAATATTAAAAATATGCCAATTATGTCTGTTATCATGAACTTCAGAGAAATTCCCTAGGTTACGTCGGTAGCTAGTGGTCGTGAGCAGCCATGAACAAGCGTAAGCAAACCATCATACAGAGTCTACTGGAATACTGTATACAAAATAACTTTAAAATATCTTTCAGTACCTGATATGATATTAAATTTTTTCTCATAAAATATCCTTGTAAAATAGAGGCACTTTTCATAGGCGCTTTGTGTTTTATAATGTGACATCATTATCAGCGGAGTAATACCCACTGGAAGTAGTAGATCCTCATAAATGTATTCCTTTAAATTGGAAAGAATCCCGATATTAGGGATAACTGGGGAGCTATCGATATCGCAAAACCCTTTAAGTAATTTGATTATAAAATACTACCATGAAAATAGTGCCCTTTAGTAAACAAGGCTGAAGTCCAGTACAACTGGACTACGAATTATGAGCATCATAACTTTCGTAAGTCAAGCACGTCTGGGAATTATGAATAATGAGCAGACTGCAAAATGTTTTGGCAGGCAAAAGCACTGTCTGAAACTGACAAAAAACACATGTAGACTTTTTTTTAATATACTACGTTTATAAATAAAGTAGCTGCAATTATTAAAGCCAGCTTTCTTTCATAAATTAGTTCCATTCGGCATCTAAAGACAGTGATCATGTTGGTGAAATGAAATCTGCTGATATTTTAAGAATGTAAACAAAACCAGAATGCAAATGGCAGATCACTCTGTTTGTATTATAATTCGATAATATGGTAATAATACATGTAATATGATTAGATACAATAAAACAAGGGTTTTATTAAAATGAACATTATTCTCAATACACAAATATTATTGACTTTTGCTAATGGATATGTGTCAGTGTTACAACCTAACCCAGGCAACTCTCTCTCTCTCTCTCTCTCTCTCTCCTCTCTCTCTCTCTCTCTCTCTCTCTCTCATTCCCGGTTTTCTAAATTATGGATGAAGCGATTGTAAACTTTTTTTTCATTTCGTGTTTTTTTTTTCTTTTCCCCCAGTTTTTCATGTTCTGGACCTTTCTGGTGATCCAGCTAATACTTAACATGGACATATGATATTTTTTAAGACTTCCACCTTCCTTCTAGACTAAGAGGAATCATTAAAATAATTACATTAAGGGTAAAAATGCTTCTTTAATTGATAATTAGAACCTGAGATATACGAAGTATTATTAAGGATTCACTTACAGTCTCAAATTATAATGGTATTTTTGCTAGCTATTTGAGTATGATGATATTTGCTGTCCTTTATTGCTGAATTTTGATGAAAAACTATTTACTTTTGAGATTAAAATGTGAAACAATGAAACAGCCCTATGAAATTAAATGAAGAAAATGCTCTTGAAATGACCGCACAAAGGGATAAATTTTATAGATATAATGTGACCATTATAATATAGCCTAAAGGGCCTAACATAAAAATGATAATTTTTGTCATTCAATGAAATCTGAACACGAAACATTTAAAATAAAGGTATCCACTCATAAAATAGTTTTTCCTAAAGCTTTGAATTTTTTATGGATGTCATTTATAATAAGCTATAGAGAACAAAAGCAAGACCTTCATTAGATGCTTCAGCCATGAAAATAAATATATATACTGTATACATTTCTAGAGAAAAAGAAACATTCACCTGAAAATTCTCTTTGAAATCACACTGCCAATATAAACTAAAAAAAAATATATATATTCCATTTTCGCCAATACTGATAACTTTTTCAATTATTGATAAAAAAGAAACGCTGAGCCTTCATCTCTTTCACAAAATTTAAAAGAAAGGTACAGACAGTTTACATTGAAACAAATCAGTAACTTTGGCCCAAAATTATTAATGAAATTGCCTCTCAAAAAGGTTAAACTTTCTAGTCTGAATCGGTATCATTGCCAGAGGAGTGATCTAGTTCGGAACCTAAATCTTCTGAGTTCTCTCTCTCTCTCTCTCTCTCTCTTTTTAAGCTTGATGCAGAGGAGCATCTTGATGATGATGGCTTTTCTTTTTGTGAAAGGGGAGCATCTGCTACTGTTGATGGCTGTGGAGTGGAAGTTCGATGAAGTTTTTCATCTAATGTCAAATGATGAGCGACATATACAAGTCTGGCAGCCCTATCAGTTGATAGACGGTTGCGATCAGAGGAATGGATATGCAAGTGGTGACTGAATGACCGTTCAACTGAGGCACTGGTTGGGACAAATTTAATATTCCAGTAGCCACTTTTGAAAGTTGTGTGTGGCTGCACATACCATTCCACCATGAGGTAGGGTTACACTGGTTCACACTTTGCCAGATGAAGGGTTTACTAAATAATTTTTCCTTTGCCCTAAACTCAGCTATTTCTCCCAAAACCTTTTTCTCATCTATACTTGGCATCCTTAAAGCTACCTCATATGCCAATTTGATCGCACCAACTGCCTCTTCATCACTTATGTGACATCCTCTATAACGGGGGTCCAATAAGTGAGCAGCCAGGTGAATTTTCTGTACAAGCCACTCCCATCTCTTGGAGACAACTTCTTTAAGGAGAGATTCCTCACTTCGGAGGACTGGAGAGTTTGGCAACTGCTCATCAAAGGAACTTTGCAAATCATGAAGAACCTTCATGATAATTGAAAGATACAGTTATTGCAGTTGCTACTGGTTTTAGTAACTGAATATATCCTGCAAACTTGTCCCAGAAAACTTCTGAGAGTAGAGTATCCTTTGCACTCTTTTCTAACCCTTTCATAGCCTCCTCATCAATTGCCAACTTCTGTAGTGTATGCTTGTTTTCTTGAATTGACTGCATGCACTGAATGATTGACCCACATCTAGTTTTCACAGGGAGCTTCAGAGAAGTTTTGGCCTCATTTCCTTCACTTTGCAATTTCCTAAATATGGCCAAGAGTTTTTGACTATTCTTAATGTGCTTTACAAGATTAGTACATTCCTTTTGTATCGACTCAACAGATTTTGCTTTCACAATATCTGTGAACACTAAATGAAGTGTATGGGCAAAACAGCCATATGTTTGTATGTGAGCGAATTCCTCTCGTATTACTACCCAGGTTTTCTTCATGTTTGCTGCGTTAAGTACAAACTCCCCACACCTTCATTGGGCCCACTTCCTCCACAACTGATTTAATGATCTGGCTAAAATATTCCCCAGAGTGTCTTTCAGCACCTGTTGAAATGCTTTTCCAAAATATTGGAGTAGGAACTGTTACCATATGTTGATAATCCCCTCATTTCTGTAATAAGAATTTTAGGAGTTTTATTACTTGAATCTTGGTAATTTAATAAATATTTCGTTAGAGAATAGATGCCAGTACCTATCAGCGTAGCTGGAAATGTAATCAATTATCAACCATACTCTATACAGCAATGTTCTCAGGCTTTAACATTTCATATGGGGATATTAGTAAATGACCTCCCCGGCTGCCCCCATAGAATTGCACCTAACACAGTGTAATTTAGGTATTATCTAAGGTCTTTGCAGCATCACTTTGGCCCCGAGCTGCAACAACAATTGTTCTGCCACTATTACCTCAGTCTGTTTGCTTTCTTCAATACTGCTATTCACTCTCTCTGACTTATTCTTCACTCCAAAGCAGTGAATGGCCTTTGCTGCCCCAGTGTTTGGCTTATAGCCTAAATTCTTTAATCCAATTCAATCCCCTGGCCCTGGTCACATTCTACCCAATGTGTCTGATAGACTCCCTACTCTGAGTTCAGAGACTGGAATAGAGCATTACTTATTTGCTATATGCTGAATAATAGGTTACCTTTACAGCTAAGCTGGTGGGTGGTGGATTGCTGGTACTTGGTCTACTGTATTATATGTCAGATCTTAATGAAACTGAGAAATTTACTGCCAATAGTCATTAACAAGGCTCCTACTATCTTGACTGTAAATAAGGTTAAACATTAATTACCTAATATTTGTCCAACCATCTAAAAGTACTGTTACACTCTGGATGATGCCACTGCTTCTTTGGCATTGGAAAGACAATCTTGATAGATATTCTCTAGCAGTGTGTTTGACAACTGATCCCTACTTGGTATTTTAAATGATGGCCGCAAAACGAAAAAGAGTTTTGCCAGTGCTTATTTTCTACTAGTCTCAGTGGAGAACATGATGAAAATATAGCTTTTGCTAGCAGTGTCCAAGTTTGTTTCTTTAATTTAAAAACAGGGAGAAAAAATTACTATACATGAATCAGAGTGTTCCACACTAATATTTCCAATGTTCTATATGAGCAGATGAGCTTATTCAATAAACACTGCAAATTTTGACCAACAATGATGAAGTGAAAGGATGACTGTTTAAGTAACTGAATTTGAATAAAATACTCACGTTTTGAGGCTCATACATATGGTCAATGTACTGCATTATTTTAACTGTCTGTGGAGTAAACATTGTTTTGGTCATTTGTGACTTTTTCTTTTCCAATTTGGAAGAAGCTAATGGACTTTAGCTTCTTTTATCTTAAGATGTTGTTCTGAAGTATACTGTGTAAAATCAATTGATCCAAACTTTTTTACTTTCTTTGGAGGTGAAGAAGAGGTTTCTGTCTCTTCAGGCTCATCTAAATTCTCTTCGAACTCTCGTGCTGCAAATGTCTCTGCACTGCTTTTAGGAACTAATTTCATCTCCGTAATATACTTATTCTTTATATTATCATCACATTTCTTACCCTTAGTGATGTGTTTTCTATACGAGTGTCATTTTAAGCTATTTCCTCACCACAAAAAAGGCATTTCACACAGGGCCCTTTTTTAGTAGCATTTGTCACTTCCTTGAAAAGGCTATTCACACTGGTTTGGGTGCATGGCATATTGTACTAGTCTTTATTCAATTATTTATGACACTAAAGGGATATATTGTGGACTGGTTAATACAATAAATGCAATTGAACACAAAGGGGATATCTAAAAAAGAAGTGAATATGGAAATTAGAAGTTTGTGCATTAAGACATTTTTTTAATTCAACTTCAAACACAAGTCTGTATGCATAGCAATACAGTGGACCCCCGCATTCACATTCTCCGGACTAACACATTCACGGACTTCTCTCTGGAACATTTCCCCGCATTATCCGTGGAAAATTTGCCTATTTGCGGTATTTTTCTATGAGAAATATCCACAAATTCCTGTTTTTTTTATCAATTTCATCATAAAATGCACTTTTGTGATAAAACTATAAAAAAAACAGGTATAAAAATTTTTAGTGGGTTTTTCTTGAGTTTCAACTGCCAAAATAGGAGGTTTTAAGCATTTTTATAGGGATTCCAACTATTCGCGGGTTCTAACTATTCACGGAGGACACATCCCCCGCAAATAAGGAGGGACCACTGTATACGTTTAAAGGCAAGTCATCTAAGTTGTGATGAACAATAAAAGTAAAAGCCTGAATTGTTGTAAAACTTAAGGTTCTGCAATGAGAGAGAGAGAGAGAGAGAGAGAGAGAGAGAGAGAGAGAGAGAGAGAGAGAGAGAGAGAGAGAGAGAGAGAGAGAGAGAGAGAGAGAGAGATTGTGTTTTAGTTTGTTTAGCATTGCACTATATTAGGGAGCTTAACAGTTTCCTCATTACTGCTAGTCACCAGACGAACACACCTCTTATAATTAAATTGAATAGGAAACAATAGTACAAGTTGTTCTACATAAAGATTAGAAAAAAAGGAAATTAAATTGATAATGAAAATAGCAGGAATGAAATGAAAAAGGACAAATTTTCTAAGACAATTTGTATTTTTCATAGCTACAAACCTGAGGTCTTAACAATAGAATAATTTCTAGCGCCTAGCTGGATCCGGTTAAAATGCAGATGAAAGCAAGGAATCTTGTGAGATCTGGCAATGCGTGCATATATCGGGTGAAGAGTGGTCAAAGACCACACACCTACGCCACCACATCAGTCTTTCCCAACTCAGGATATCTTAACAAACAGAGGGGCGGCTAAAGGTTGGCAGTATAATGTAAAGACCTTAGGTTTTTAGCTATGAAAAATACAAATTGTCTTAGAAAATTTGTCATTTGTTCATACGCGAACAAACCTTCGGTCTTAACAATAGGATAGACTCATACTTGAAGGGAGGTACAAGACATCCTAAACTGGCTGGGGGCCTACCCACTAGTCCAGCTCCAGAAGGAATAACTTCTGGAGAGGGACTGAAGCCCATTGAGAAGCTAGATAAATTGATATCTAACCACTCAGACAATGAGTGACATACAATGATGCATGGGAGAATCATTGTATAGGGAACCAAAGAGAAACTTTGACTATCCAATAGCAAACCAATACACCAAGGTTTGTTATCACTCCCAACTCCTTGCCAAGGAGTGGAGCATATGCTACTGAATAGAGGGTTTGATATTTATATATTAAGCGACCACACTATCAGTATAACTACCTTACTCACCTCTATCAGACCAGTCCAGCAAATGCTGTGTCTATTCCTTAACCCGCCCGAAGGAAGAAGGAAAGGTACAAGAGAAAGAAGGAGACCAGCCAACTCACTCATTCTCTCATCCACTCAATCATCTTAGGTAAAATACAAAATTGCCCTGTTAAGGGCAACTATGAGTTACACAAGCTGTTGGGCAGCCAACACAGGACCCAGGGAAAATGTGTCCGTAGATCTGTGGGCAACTACCCTGCACAGACGTGGTGGCGGAATCATCAAGAGCCACGGATGCCTGTCTGATGGCTTCCCATATCCAAAGAGGGATAGTATTCTTAAGACACCTCTTTCTTAGTACATCCTGTGCTAACAAAAAGTCTGCGGCAGCCTGGTCTAAGGTACCGTGTCCTTTTAAGATAGCAACACAGGGCCTGGACAGGGCACAACAAAAGCTCTTGAGCATCACCACCCACAAAGTCATTCAGTAATAGAATGGAAAATGAAGTGAACCTGTCATCGTGCACTGAGGGATTCTGGGTCTTGGCCATGAATTCTGGGACACATTCGAAGAAAACCAACCCCCGACCCCTGGTGTGCTTCACATCATAGCTCAGACCATGGAGCTCGCCTACCCTCTTCAAAGATGCCAAGGCCAGACGGAAAACTGCCTTGAGCCTCAAGTTCCTGTCAGATGAGCAATGCAAAGGCTCAATATGGACCCTTAGTGAAGCTCTTAAGAACCAGGGAAACATCCCACATCAGAGGCTTGAGCTCCCTAGGAGAACTCAATTACTCAAACCCCTTAACTAGCAAGGAAAGTTCCCAGGATGAGATGTCGATACCTCTAAGGTGTAACACTAAACTCAGGGCTGCACTGTAGCCTCTAATGGCAGAAACGGACAAAAGTTTCTCGTCTCTGAGGAAGGTTAAAAAGTCTGCTATTTGCTGAATAGAGGTTGCGAGTGGGGAATAACCCCATTTACAACACTAATCAAAGTACCTAGATCGCCCATTTGCCTTGGTAAACCGCAAAGGTTGACTTTCTGAGACTGCTGGACATATGCCCAGCTGATCTCTGAGAAAAGCCTCTCGCTCGGAGGAGATACTTGATAGCCTCCAACCGTGAAGAGACAGGGATTCTACTGACTGGTAGAACCTTTCTGCATGCGGCTACACAGGAGATGCCGCCAAGGGGGAAATTCCCTCAGTACCTCTGACAATGACGACAGCAGATCTGGGAACCATTCTGCCCGAGGCCACAGAGGGGCTACCAAAGTCATCCTAGGACCCTGTGAACTCATCAGCCTGTTCAGAACTTGACAGATCAAACAAAACAGAGGGAAGGCATGTACCTCCAGGTTGTCCCAGGGATGTTGGAATGCATCCTCCACTAACACTAAAGGATCTGGAACCACTGAACAGAATATCTCCAGTTTTCTGTTGAACCGAGTCGCAAAAAGGTCCAGCATGGGTCTCCCCCAAACCTGGAAGAGTTTGTCTGCTACCACTTGATGAAGGGACCACTCTGTGCCTAAGATCTGATCCCGACGACTGAGTTTGTCTGCGACCAAATTCTGTTTGCCTGGGATATACCTGGCTTAGAGCTCTACCAAATTGCTGACCGCCCACTGGTGAAACTCGACGGTCAAGGCGTGAAGTTGACAAGAAACCAGGCCTCCCTGCTTCTTCAAATAGGCGTGGTGTTGTCCAACATAAGAATGACAGAATGATCCTCTACCTTCTCCTGAAACTCCTTCAGACCGAGGAAGGCTGCCTTCGACTCCAAGACATTGATATGTTGCTGTTTGTCCTCCAAACTCCAAACGCCTGGCAATGAGGCCACCTATATGAGGCCCCCAACCTGCAAGGGAGGTGTCTGAAAACAGAAGGAAGTCTGGTGGAAGAGAACACAGAGGGACACCCTTCAAAAGATTTTGGTCGTCCAACCACCAACGGAGGTCTTCTCTCACTTCCAGAGACAGAGGAACCTTTAACAGGTGTGAGTCCCCCACCGGAGACCAGAATTCCCCCAGTCTCCATTGTAGAGACCGAAGATGAAGACGCCCATGAGGGACCAGCTTCTCCAGGGAAGACAAAGCTCCCAGAAGAACCTGCCACTGATAAGCTGACTGATGTGGTTCCGTCAGGAAGTCGCACACCATCACTCGCAACTTCTCCAATCTCTGATCCAACGGAAAAACTCTTGCAACTGTCGTATTGACGACCATGCCCAGGTAGAAAATTCTTTGACTGGGTACGAGGATTGACTTTCCTGGTTGACTACGATGCCCAGTTCCAGACAACATGAATGAATGTGCTATGTACGGACAGTAAGGTATCTTATTCCCCTAGCCAAACAAGGAGATCTAGTACACGTAATTCTTAAAATTTCAATAATACCCAGATGCATAATAAATTACAGGGAATAATTGTGTGTATATTATGGATAATATAAGCACAGTTTGACATTGTGTGTGGCTTAGGAAGCAACAGAATATAAAAAAATCTAGAAAATTGAAAAAAAAAAAAAAAAAAAAAAAAAAAATTGACCTGTTTTTTGGGGGGGCTGTGTTTTTTTTTGCAAAAAAAAAAAAAAAAAAAAAAATCCCCCCCCAAAAAAAACACGATTTTTGTTTTTGTTCCACAGCCCTATACAGACATATGCAATAAAAAAACGGCTGATTGCCGGCATCATTTGAGGTCACTGCAAATAGAAGAAAAAAAGCGCAGGCAAAATTGATGTTCAAAACTAGCGAAATCACACTTAACGCTTATACAATAAAGTATTGTGCCACTTTTAAACACAACTTTGTTAATTTACAAGAAAGTATTTAAATCATATATCTTCTACCAGCCAAGTGTAATAGCAATGAAGATATCGATAGCTCAATCAGCCGAGATTTTGAGAATGTAAACAATATCGAATGCAAATGGCATACGATAACAATGCTTATATTCTGTAATATATGTTTAACTTTTTCTAATTATCATTTTCTCCAGAAAATATTTGTTTAGGCTTATAGACCTTTTCGGTTTTTAGAATTACGGATAGAGATCTTACTCTTGTAACAAAGTGAGAACTCGCTCATCCTAACGTCTAATTATTAGAGTAATTATCCACAGTAATTGCTGTAATTAGCTGTTTTGTTTAAAGTATCAAAAGTTTTATCACTAGTGATTCACTTGAATAACCTAAGGATTTGTTTACCGTGTCAGTAGTTTGTCGATAGTTGTGACTGAAGCCAACTATTGATACAACTATCAACACTTCAAGGGTTAGCCTATCATTAAAAATCTCACAGCATTTTAAGGTTGTCACAGAATGCCTCTTACATTATATAATTTTCAATAATCTTAAGTTCAATTGTGGTTATTACCATTTTCCTCACCAAATAAGCATGGGAACAATGCCTATTAGCGGCAACTGACTGAACCACTTTTGTTCACAAAAATCATATGATTCCTTGGGTCGGTTTCCGGATTTTTGGTTGAGCTCCGATGCAACATTTACTCAAAATTTTCTGTTTAAATCCGATTATTTAGAGTTTTAATATGATCGAGGTCCACGTCTCTACTGTACTACAAACAAGATAATGAGGTTATTTTGAAGTACTACAAGTATTTGTTCGACAAACGACACAAAATTTTCTAAAAAATTTTGTTAAAAAAAAAAAAGGAATGTTCAAGACAACAACAGTATCACTGTACATACATGTACCATAAAGATTCTCTCAGTGAAAGAGAGAGAGAATAATTATTCTTATCATTTAATAATATTTAATCTACACATAAAAGCTTGAAAACCTATAAATTACATAAATTAAAAACTTTTTCAGAGTTTCTCAAGGATTCAAAAATGTTTGCATTTGCGTTCATGTCTGTGAAAAACTCACTTCTGATTGTTAGTTAGGTTCCAATGAAAAGGTTGAACTATTGTGAATTTGCACAACATGAATTGAGTAAGATTAAAGTACTATCGTACTGCAGTGTTGTTACTTAAAAATACCACTGGGGGCCTCAAAATCATATCCCAAAACTCCCAGGAGGCCCAAATGGCTGCCTTGAGTTTCAGGACTTTGATAAGAATATACTCATAATCTCGGTCATACATTTGAAGACAATGGTTGTACAGTTATATGCCTATTACTCAGTCAGTGCATCCGATAACATACCCATATTGCGAGGAGAATATGCATAAGCATATTCAAAGGCTCCAGTTGATTGAGCACCAACTTAATTTCTTCCTCATCATTCATGAGAGGAAAAGGATTAGGACTGGAAGCTGTCCCGAAGGGAGGCTTCTTTGGCGAAAACACGACACCAAAGATGACTAGCTCTTAGCTAAATTAGCTGTTCCCGAGACGGGAACACAGGAGAGGCGGAAGTTCAATAGAAGACGGCTGAGCCCGGGAAGAAAGCCGGTACTTCTCCTGAAGGATACCTACTACCAGGTCTCAGCTATGTCCTTATCAAGTCCAAAGACTCCACAGACAAATTTTCTTCCAAGTACCAGAAGTAGGAGAACACTTGTTATGAGTGTTCTTTTCTAAGTCCTTCCTTTTGCCTTCTTCCTAATTGGAAAGAAGGCTGAAAGAGAGAAACTTCTGTGCAGTCTCCCATAAGAGAAAGGAGGAGGCTGGCTATTTCACAATCGTCCTTCGAAGCCTGAAACTTTTTAGGCCTTCCCCAGAGGGCAAGAGAGAGGGGCAGAACCAAATAAATGTCTGTTCCTGAGGGTTGAGACGACTTCGGGACTTACAAAACTGGAGATCCAAATTAGGAAAATATCCTCTTTCTTAGCACCAGAATTGCCCACAGGTTGCTGACTGGTGCTGGGTAGGGAAGAAATCCCATAAGGGACTGCCTCAAGGGAAACCATAGTGGTGTCCTCTAGCCTTGCTGTCTCTTGTTGCAAGAGGGGAAACCCTTGGTGGCAACAAGAAACAGCATAAGACCCGAGACAGGGCAAAGCAGATGTAGGACAATCTGCAGTCAGCATAGGGGGGAAGAGTTTGACTGGGGATCTCAAAACTTCTGAATGAACTCCTGGTCTGGAAAAAGGTATTTGTCTAGTTAAAAACGCCTTTACTAGCAAGGAATGCGATGCCCCTGCGAAAACCCTAGTCTCCCCTGGAGGAGCAAGGGCCTCGAGCCGTGAAGATTATTCAAAGGGGAAGTAGCAGTTCTACTCCCAAGATCAATGTGCTGACAAATCAGCACAAAGATCTCTGCTAAATAAAAATCAAGGGTATTCATTTCCCAAAGATAAAGCTTAGATTTTTTCCAAGGCGCAAAACTGATTACTCTCTTTGAATAAAGATTTAACAGGACCCAATGAAACTTTCCTTGACTACTCAAGAGAATGATGAGACCATCCGAGGATCATTCTTGAGATACCAAATGATGTAGCCGAATTCTGAAAAAGAGATAAAACTATTCAGAATTTTCTCTGTCCGTCTTGCACCTCTCAGAAGAACCGAGAGGATGAAGAGAACAGGTAAGGAGAAAGGGCATTCCTACCTGTCATGCTAGAAAAACCAGCAGGAGGGGTAGCTGCCACCAACCTGTGGTGACAACAGTACGGGGAAAGAGGGTGCTTATGCCACAGCAAAACACCAACCTGAGGAGAGCAGAAAGTTCACTTGAACAGAGCCGAGCACTTGATTCGGTTGATCCATTAGACAGCGAACAAGCTGATTCAGCTGAGCTGATCGCACCAAAGTGACCAGGGGCTTGTCATAGTAAGTAAGCCAAGCCAAGACGAGCGAGCTGAGCCTAACCAAGGCCAAAGTCCCTCGAGAAGAAAGCTTAAAGGGGGATTCTGTGTCTGATATCCTGTGTGTTCAGACCATAAGATCCAAAACAAGATGGACAGGGCCTGACCAAGCCGAGTCAGCAGGTGGTGTCAAAACACCTGACATGTCTCAGCACCTACTCTGTGCTTCTGTGCCTAAACCAGACCGAAGAGTGAACCCTCTGGCACTGGTTTGGAAAGCGCCCGAGGTTCTACAGAATTCCTAGCACTTGAAAAACTCGCCAGTCTAGCGCTCGTAATTCCAGGGAATTTGAGTGCAGGGCATAATCCCGAATCTGGTAAGAATGATCATCAGGAGCAGTCTCCTCTTGGCTTCCTAAGAAACTGAGAAGGGGAAAGGAAAGGCAGAGCATCAGTCTTAGACGCAATTTTAAAACTGGGACCGAGAGAGCGGCCTGAAGAGGTCACGCCCTTGAGACTCCCGAACTGCGAGACTCCAAAGGAGAATGCAAATCGGCTCCCTCCCTACATGCAGGAAGAGTTAACAAGAGAATTCTGCCTTCCTGAAGAGAGACAGTACCTTAAGTGTCCAGCAGGACTTCTTAGAGGAAGCTGCTCACTGCTTCTCCAGGTGTTTAGTCGAGACCGAAACACCAGAGCAGGAGCAGCAAACAAGAGAATCCTACTTCCCTGAAGAGAGGTAGTCCCTTAAATCCAGTAGGACTTCTCAAGGGGGCCGGCCGGCTAATGCCATTTTTTAAGGACAGAACTTTGACATTCATACCAATTAATACGGTGACTTGGGACATCTCCAAACGCCATATGATTTTTGCCTCTGGCCTTCGGTTTTGTGACGCCAGGGCGATTTATCCAGAGAATAACCATTTTTCAAAGTCTATCTCCTCCCTTGATATTTAATATTAAAACCTGGGATTACTACCATATAAAGACCTGATGTAGACCTCCAATCAAGTGAAGAGTTTTTTCTAAAAGTCATTTTTTTGCTAGATATGAATTTTTCCACTGGTAAAAAAAATATACCCCATAAATGAGAAAAAAAAATTTTCAGAAAAAAAAAAACAAAAATTGAAAAAAAGGGCTTCATTTCATTGTTCTATAATGTCTTTCTAAGTTATATACCAAGTTTCAATGCTATAGCTTTAAAACTAAGAGAGAAGATAGAATTTGAAGGTCAATAAGTATAGTTTTGAGATATTGGCGTTCAAAGTTTTTCTGTCTTTTTACAAAGACAATGTTAATAAATAATGATTATTAAGAATTTTATATTTCTTTTTAGGTATTAATAAACCAAACCCATATTATTTCTCATAATTTAATCATAAATGAAGATCCCTTTGCTCATAGATCATAGCCTGGGACACTGTGTCAGGCAAGACGGGGGCACTCCTTCCTACACAACTCTCTCTCTCTCTCCTTCACTAACTCGACTTATTAAGAGCAAATTTTCTTCTTCTGTATGTTAGCGAGATGTCTTCCTTGTCATTTCCTCTTTGGCATGATGAAATTCTTGCCAATACGAATATAAACAGATGTAAAAGCAAGAGAATGTCAAAGGTGAAACTCGAACGCGTATTCTCTTTTTACAAAGACAATGTTAATAAATCATGATTAATATGACTTTCATATTCCTTTTTGGGTATTAATAAACCAAAATTATGTTATATATCATAAATGAAGATCCCTTTGCTCAAAAAGCGTGGCCTGGGGCACTGTGCAACGTGTGGATCAGGCAAGAAGGGGGACGTTCCTTACAACGCACCCCTCCCTCTCTCTCTTCACTAACTATGCTAATATCGCATATATTATATTCTGTACTCATATTAGAGCGAATTTTCTTCGTCTGCATGTTAGCGAGATGTTTTGCTTGTCTTTTCATCATTGGCATGATGGAATTCTTGCCGAAACAAAGATAAACAGATGGAACAGCAAGCGAATGTCAGAGGTGAAACTCGAACGTGTGCCCTACATGATGTTTCTCCTCGTACTGAAAGATGGTAAGCTGACTCCCTTACCTCCTGCAACTCATGGAATCTCTACAGATGCCATTGCTCACAAATTCTTTGACAATAATTATCTAAATTTACAATAACAGAAGAAATATGATATTGTCATGATACAATAAAGTTTTATACATACTTATCTGGCAGATATATACATACTTAGCTATAGACTCCGTCGTCCCCGACAGAAATTCGAATTTCGCGGCACACGCTACAGGTAGGTCAGGTGATCTACCGCCCCTGCCTCTGGGTGGCAGGAATAGGAACCATTCCCATTTTCTATCAGATTTTCTCTTCCACCTGTCTCCTGAGGGGAGGCTGGGTGGGCCATTTAATTGTATATATCTGCCAGGTATGTATGTATAAAACTTTATTGTATCATGACAATATCATTTTTATACATTTCAACTTCCCTGGCAGATATATACTTAGCTGATTGGCACCTTTGGCGGAGGGTAAGAGACAGCTAATTACTGAATAGACAGGAAAACAACATACGTTGTAGGTAACAATAATATAAGAAACCTTGGTTCCTACCTGTGTCGGCGAAAGACTTCATGGCTACTGCCTAAGAGCTTACATCGCCTTAAGAGCCTCAGCGAGGTAGTGACCTCTTGCTAAGAGTTCTTGATGGTCTGTCGATGGGGTCTTATCCACTTACTCGACAGAACCTAAGGATCTTTGTCAATGGGGTCCTATCCACTTACATGACAAAACACCTTGCCAAATGGCATCATCAAGGAGCATAACACCGATCCCGATCACCTGATCCTAACACCGGGGTTAGTACTACGATTGGAAGGAGTTATCCCCCAACATCCTTTCAAACGACCATAAAAAACTCAAAACCAAACAATTTTTTAGTTATAAATAATATTATTTAAGGATCAGTACCAGCTCCCTGTCCCAGCACGGTATCCGCTGATACATAAGGTCCAAGAGAAAAGCACTTTTCATAAGTCACTCTGACGTCTTTTAGGTAATGGGAAGCAAACACTGAGTTGCATCTCCAATACGTTGCTGTTAATATGTCTTTCATTGACATATTCCTATTAAAGGCTAGGGAAGTTGCAATTGCACATACTTCGTGAGAACTTCAGTGCTCTGACCAGACAGAGAGACCTTTCTGCTTCTCTACCCACAAGGGGAGAGAGGCCCATGACTTCAAAACTTCTGGGCCAAGGTTTAGAAGGGTTCTCATTCTTAGCCAGAAACAGAGGTTGGAAAGAGACAACAGCAGAATCTCCTTTAAAACCTACCCGAGAGTCTAATGCATGTATCTCACTGACGCTCTTGGCAGTCGCGAGGGCCAAGAGAAAAATGCACTTTCTCGAGAGGTCTCTAAAGGATGCCTTATTCGGCGGTTCGAAAGTATCCGAAGAGAGAAACTGGAGGACCACATCCAGATTCCAACTTGGTGTGATAGAGGACTTAGACTTTGTACAGTGTTCCCCCCGTATTCGCATTCTCCGGATTCGCGGACTCACACATTCGCGGATTTTTCTTTTGGAATCGATCTAGAAATTATTCGCTGGACGGACTAACGCCCATTCACGGAATATTTTCCGACGAAAATAATCACTAGAATTTAGTGTTATTTTTGATGTTTATTTTCATGACTAAATACATTTTATGATACAAAAATGATTTACTAATTTTCAAATATTAATTTTGATTAATACTGTATTAGTAAGTTTAATAAGTTTAAATGATATCACAATAATAAAAATAATAATTCTCTCTCTTTCTCCTCATCTCTCTCTCTACTACAAAGATGTATGTTATTTTGTATGATAAATAAATGATTTATTATTTTCAAATATTAATATTAATTTATACAGCAATAATATCAATTCATTAAAGAAAATACCATAGTGAAATAGTAAGATTTTAGCTTATAAATTTAAAAAATTATGGAAGAACGAAGGAAATCCCAGTCAGATTCTTTCTCTAACTCAAGGTACTAAAACTCAGATATACGTATCAAGTTAAGTGACCGGAGGGGGAAGGAGCTGATTTGTGGCTGCCAATCACGTGGGCATGAAAATTTCCATTTCCACCCCCCCCCCTCTCTCTCTCTCTCTCTCTCTCTCTCTCTTTCTCTCTATCTTTTACTGAGATGAGAGATTTTATGGTACATATTATGCGTAATATGTTTATAATATTTCAAATAATAATAATAATAATAATAATAATAATAACAATAAATGTAATCAAACAAAAATCATATGTGAAGTATTTTACAAATACTATCGATAATCTCTCTCTCTCTCTCTCTCTCTCTCTCTCTCTCTCTCTCTCTCTCTCTCTCTCTCTCTTCTCTTAAAGCGATGTATGAATATAAATTCATTAAAGAAAATACTAAAGTGAATTAGCAAGATTTAGTTTATACATAAAAAGAATTACGTAAGAAGAACTGAAAGAAAATGCTCATTACCCCGCATCTCTCTCTCAGAATTCCAGTAGCAAGCCGAGCTGGCTGGGGTCCAACAACTGTGCTGCCATATCTTAGGATAATGTAAACTCTCTCTCATCCTCTCTCTCTCTCTCTCTCTCTCTCTCTCTCTCTTCTTTTTACTGAGATGAGGAGAATGTCTATGAACATTGTGTAGTTATTAATATTTTTGCTAATAATAATAATAGGAATATAACTATATTCAAAAATTCATATGTGATAGTATTTTAAAGAAGTACAATAATCTATCCACTTCACTCTTTTAAATAAGGACAACCCTCTCTCTCTCTCTCTCTCTCTCTCTCTCTCTCTCTCTCTCTCTCTCTCTCTCTCTCTCTCTCTCTGCTATTGGCTGTTATATATTTCTAATGGTAAAATGTTTAAGATTACTTTAAAATGATATTAATAATACCAATTCAATGGTATATTTGATGTAGGATAATACTTTAAATAGACATTTGGTATTTGTGATTTCACATTTCCATTGTTCCATGAAAGATAGGAATGGTACTGTCGTAAAAAAGAAGAAGACATCCTGAAAAGATGGAAAGAGTATTTCGAACAACTGCTAAATGAAGAAAATGAAAGACGTTGTAAGAGAGGAATGGACAAGTAAACACATGGGAATGGTAATGGGGATATCTAGGGATGAAGTGATACGAGCCTTAAAAAGAATGAGAAATGGGAAGGCAACAGGACCTGACTTAATCCCAGTCGAAGTTTGGAAAGCCTTAGGAGAGGAAGGGGTTGACATCTTGTATGATCTGATGGTAAAAAATATTCGAACAGGAAAAGATACCAGAAGAATGGCGGGAAAGCATATGATACCTATATTTAAAGGTAAAGTGATGTCCAGGAATGCAGTAATTATAGAGGTATAAAACTAATGTCTCACACGTTGAAGATTTTGGAAAGAATCATAGATAGCAGGCTGAGAGAGGAAGTTGAGAATAGGGAGGAACAGTTAGGATTTATGAAGGGAAGCGGCACAACGGATGGAAAATTTTGCATAAGGCAGCTAATGGAGAAATTCAGAGAAAACAACGAGACCTGCATCTGGTATTCATAGACATTGAAAAGGCCTATGACAGAGTGCCAAGGCAAGAAATAGGAGATGTTTGAGGGAGAAGATGGTGCCGGAAAAGTATGTCAGAGTTATTCAGGAGATGTACAGGAAGGTGTATACTAGAGTGAGGGAGTAGTGTTGGTGAGACGGATGGATTTGAGATAGGAGTTGGATTTACACCAGGGGTCAGCACTTAGCCCATTCATCTTCAACATCGTGATGGATGTAATGACCAGGGATGTTAAGAGAAAGCAGTGCCATGGTGCATATTATACGCGGATGACATTGTGTTGTGTTCAGAGGGGAAGGAGGAGTTGGAGGGAGGGGGGGTTGGAGAGGTGGAGAGCAGCACTTGAGGAGAGAGGAATGAGAATAAGCAGATCAAAAACCGAATATGTGTGTTCTAGTATTACTGAGGACGGTGGAAGTAGCATAAGATTGGGTGGGAAGAAATAAAGGAAAGAAAGTACAGAGTTCAAGTACTTAGGGTCCGTAATTGGAGGATAGTGGAAGCATGGACCAAGAGGTGAGGCACCGAATTCAGGCAAGGATGGAATAACTGGAGGTCTTGCATCAGGGGTACTCTGTGACAAGAAGGTCCCTCTGAAATTGAAAGGAAAGTTCCATAGGACGGTGGTCAGACCAGCAATGTTATATGGAACAGAAACGGCAAGTATGAGGAAAACAGAGGAGAAGAAGATGGATGTAGCAGAAATGAGAATGTTGAGATGGATGTCGGGAGTAAACAAGGGAAGATAGGATTAGAAATGAGTATATAGAGGATCAACAAAGGTAGCTGAAATATCGAAGAAAATACAGGAAGGAAGGCTTCGATGGTATGGACACCTGTTACGAAGGGAGGAACGTCATGTTGGAAGACATACGATGGAAATGGAAGTGCGGGTAGAAGGAAGAAGGGAAGACCAAGAAAGAGATGGCGTGATTGTGTAAGGAAGATATGAATTGAAAGGTATAAATGAGAACGAGGCACAAGACAGAAATCGATGGAGACGACTCATTCGTAATGGCGACCCATATAAAAATGGGTTTAAGCTAGGAAGAAGAATTGTTCCATTGTAAAAAGAAAATGGATGTCTCAAATAGTACAGTATGAAAGAAACGTGCATGACGAATACTTATGGGGGACTGAATTATTTTCACATACGTAACTAAGTCATTCAGTACGTACATAGTATGTATTTATGTATAAACATAACATGTAAGATTTACTTTAAAATAGTATTAATAATATTTTCAAAGATTAATATGAACCATAATAGGAATATATGTATATTTTGATGAAGGATGGTCTTTAAGGGATACTTTGGTATTTGCATGTTTAGGATAGGGGTTTATGAGCATTTTTAGAGGGGGGTTCCAAACATTCGCGGATTTTAACTATTCGCGGGGGGGTCTGGTACACATCCCCCGCGAATATGGGGGGACCACTGTAGTACCAAAGGATCGTATCAAATCATGGAGATCCTTGTTGTCCTCTATGTTGAGGCCCCTGTTTCTAAATATGCTCCTATAACCTTTTATGGTTGAAACAGCTAAGTGTGATTCCTCTCTAAGGAAGAGAAGGAAATCAGCAATTTCGGTCACAGAGGTATTGGAAGAGGACAGCTTCTTCGACCTACACCATCTACGGAAGACTTCCCACTTCGATTGATAGACCCGCAGAGTAGAGGATCTGCTGGCTCTGGCAATTGCGCTCGCAGCTTTTCGAGAAAAGCCTCTCGCTCTGACAAGTCTTTCGATAGTCGAAAGGCAGTCAGGGAGAGAGCGTGGATGTTTCCGTGATATCTCTCGAAGTGGGGTTGTTTAAGCAGATCTGTCCTCATAAGAGATCTGGGGAAGTCCACCGTCCATTCCAGTACCTCTGTGAACCAGTCTCGAGCGGGCCAATATGGGGCGCGATGAAGTGTCAGTTTTCGTCGCCTACCGAGGAACGGAACTTCCCTAACACTTCCCCAGAATCTTGAATGGGGGGAAAGCGTAGGCATCTATGCACCCGACCAGTCCATCAGAAGGGCATCTATTGCTATTGCTCTGGGGTCTTCTACTATGGAGCAAAAGTTTCCCATCCTTCTGGAGAGGAACGTGGCAAACAGGTCTATCTGCGGGCTTCCCCCAGAGGGACCAGAGCCTTTGGCAGACTCCGGACGTAAGGAGGGTCCACTCTGTTGGAAGGAACCTGGTTCTTCCTGCTGAGTCTGTCTGCTCTTACATTTTTGGTTCCTTGTACAAACCTCATCAAGAGTACAGTGCCTCGTTCCTCTGCCCATATCAGGAGGTCTCTCGCTATCTTGTATAGTGTGAGCGAGTGAGTCCCCCACTGTTTTCGGATGTAAGCCAGAGCCGTGGTATTGTCCGAATTTACCTGGACTACCACACCTCTGACCTCCGACTCGAAGTTCTTCAAGGCTAGATGAACTGCCATAAGTTCCTTTACGTTTATATGCCAGGACACCTGTTCTTCTGTCCAGGTTCCTGACACCTTCCTTCTTCCCTAGTGTGCTCCCTATCCGCGTTTCCGAGGCGTCAGAAAACAACACTAGGAGAGGGTTCCGAATCGAAAGGGATATACCTTCGTTCTTTTGAAGCGGGGGTTAACCACCACCTCAGGTCTGACTTTATCTCTTGTAGAATGGGAAACTGATCCGAAAGTTCCCCTCTCTTTCGGTCCCACATTCTTTGCAGGTAAAACTGCAGAGGTCTCAGATTTAGCCTCCCTAGGGAAACGAACTGCTCCAGCGACGAAAGGGTGCCCAGAAGACTTAACCATTCCCTCGCTGAGCTTCGTTCTTTCCCTAAGAAGGTTGAGACTTTTTCCAAGCCTCGAGCAATTCTGTCTTGCGATGGATGTGCTCGAAAACCCCAAGAATCCATCTGAATCCCCAGATAGACAATGTCCTGGCTGGGGATCATCTGAGACTTCTCGAGGTTCACGAGCAGTCCGAGTGAACTAACGAGATTCAAAGTCGTTTCCACGTCCTCCAAACATTGTTGTTTCGATTTGGCCCTTATTAGCCAGTCGTCCAGATAGAGGGATATGTTCACCCCCTCCAGATGAAGCCATCGTGCTACGTTCCTCATCAGGCTTGTGAACACTTGGGGAGCCGTAGACAGGCCGAAGCACATGGCCCTGAATTGAAAGACCTTTCCCTGCATCATGAAACGTAGGTATTTCCTCAATGGCGGATGCAGAGGGACGTGAAAATACGCGTCCTGTAGATCCAAGGAGGCCATCCAATCTCCTGGACGGAGAGCCGCAAGAACAGAGTTGGAAGTTTCCATAGAGAACTTCTGTTTCTCTACGAATCGGTTCAGTGCGCTCACATCCAGTACAGGTCTCCACCCTCCCGAGGCTTTTGGTACGAGAACAGTCGATGTAAAAGACCGAGAGTGTGGGTCCTGCACTAATTCTATGGCCTCCTTGTCCAACATTTGTTCTACTAACTGAAGAAGGGTCTTCCTTTTGACAAGGTCCGTGTACTTCGCTGACAGTTCCCTTGGAGTAGACATCAAGGGAGGCCTGTCTCTGAAGGGGATTAGATATCCTCTCTTCACTATTGAGAGGGACCAGTTGTCCGCCCCTCTCGACGCCCATTCTTCTGCAAAGTTCAGAAGTCTGGCGCCTACTGGTGTTTGGAGGACTTGAGGTTCACTTGTCTTTCTTGGTAGGTCTAAAGGCAGAAGACCTACCTCTTCTTTCTGCTCCTCTCTTCTTAAAGGAGGACCGAGAAGACGAACTCCTCGAAAGGGCGGCTTTTGGGTTCCGTGTCTCCCTATCGTAGCGGGAAACAGCTGTTTTCCTCCTCTGCCTTTGGTTGACTGTACCAGCAGGTCTTGTGTCGCCTTCTCAGTCAGTGAGTGAGAAATGTCTCTCACTAACTGAGAAATGAACAGCTGGTTGGACAGAGGGGCGTACAGTAGGGACGACCTCTGTACCGGAGAGACTGCTTTTGTAAGAAAAGAACTAAACACAGTTCTCTTCTTAAGTATTCCCGCCCCGAAAAGGGAGGCCACTTCTCCCAATCTGTCTTGCACTGCCTTGTCCATACAAGCCAAAATACTATTAAGGACATCGGGGCGCAGGCGTTCATTGTCTTGTGTCCTCTTGGCCAACACCCCAAGGGACCAGTCCAGAAAGTTGAAAACTTCCAAGACATGGAACAATCCCTTGAGGAGGTGGTCCAACCCCAAGTTGTCTTGGCTGAGGAGAGAGAATGTCTTCTCGACGCATCCACCAGCGTTGAAAAATCTGCCTCTGCAGAAGCTGGGAGGGCGAGTCCCATTGCTTCGCCTGTCTCATACCAGATACCCCTCCTCCCAGAAAGTCTGGAGGGAGGGCAGGTAAAGACAGTCTTTCCCGCCTCCTTCCTGGAGTTGAGCCAGTTTCCAAAAGACTGCAAAGCTTTCTTCATGGAAATTGCTGGCCGCATCTTCAAGAAGGAGACGACTTTGAGGTTCTTCGTGCTCCGTGAAACAGCGACCGAGGAGACGGAGGGGCGGCAGGACTCAAAGAATCTCCAAATTCTTGGAGCAAAAGCGCCGCCAACACTTTGTAGTCCAATAGTCCAGCCCCTTTCTGATCTTCGGTGTCAGAGACATCTTCCAATTCAAGTTCCACCAGGGAATCATTATCAGCCACGGGAGAACGTCTCTTCTCGCAAGGTGAAGGGCTCCTCGCAGGATCAGCTCCCTCCCAACAAGGGCGACGGCCGCCTGTGCGACATCTTGCGTCCCTGTCCAGCGAACGCTGATCCTGAGAAGAAACCCAATCATCATCTAAGCCTTTCTGACCAGTATGACAGCCGCCTGCGCGACATCTTGCATTCTTATCAGAAGACACTTGTGCTTGCGCAAAGTTCCCACCAGAAACGGATATCTCGTGACCAGGACGACGGCCGCCTGTGCGACATCTTTCGTCTCTGTCCAGTGAAAAACGTTCCTGGTCTAAATCATAGAGACGCTTCCTGGTTGATTTCTCCGCATGGTTCTCTTGAAGAAAATCTTGGGGCTTAGTGCTTATCTGGCGCCGAAAGTCTGATTTGTTCCATGCGCTTGGACGTATCTGTCCGTCTCGGACAGTGTCGTCTGTCCGAGCTGTCCACATTTGGAACTTGGCGCCTGGCTGGTGTCGTTCCAGTACGACACTTCTGCCTGTCCGTCTTGTCCGCTTCTGGCGCCTGGCGCCCGGACAGAGTTGCCTGCGCACGAGGTTTTCTCCTATCCAGGCTGTCCGCCTTGCCCAGGTTGTCCGCAATCGGCACACGGCGCTTGGTCATAGTTGTCCGCATAGGACAAATCTGCCTGTTCGGGCTGTCCGCGTCTGGCGGATGGTGTCTGGTTGGCGCCATCCGGCGTAGGACCACTTTTGCCTGTCCAAGTCGTCCAATTCTGGCGCCGAGCGCCTGGATGGTTCTGTCCACTCAGACACTCTCTTCATTGTCCGTATCTGGCGTCCAAGCCTATGAGTTTTCGTCTTCTTTCCCTTATTCATCTCTGTTCGGGCGGACGAGGAGTAGAGGAGAGAGTCTGGAGTCTGGAAACGCCCGTTGGACGAGATACTCTCTTAACAGGTAGAAGAAAATCGTCCTTTCTCCTCGGAAGGTCTTTTCTCAATACTCCTACTAATGAGGAAATCTGTTCCTGCATTTTAAGTAGGATTTCAGTCGCGGTTTCCTCCTTTTCTTTCTCATGAATAGGAGAATGCGCCCTGGAATGCGTAGGAGATCGAGACATTGTACTCTTGGCTCTTTTCCTCTCGTAGGGAGAATCGTCCGGGAAACGTTCCGGGCTCGAGTCCAGCGTCGGAGCTTTCCAACTCCTCTCGATCGGACGCGACAGTTCGTCGGAAGTCCATCCACTTCTGCGAGGAGACGAATCGGATGATGAAAAGCACTCTTTTAGGATGCCTTTCCAATGGCGATCCTTGGCAGTCTGGGACGCTACAGATTCTGCCAAGGGGACGCCTGACGGTGGGGATTCTCCGTAACCTCCGTACGACTGTCGACATTCCTTCTCCTATGGGCCTGGGAGCTTGGAAGCGGTTCTAGGTCTGGGAGCGACAGAGCCGATCAGACGCACCCTCCACTACACTGGGGACTTATGTCACTTTCCACAGTCTACCTTTAAGAGCTTGCATTTCAAGCTCCATCCTCCTTAATGCGGTCTTCAGATTTGCAATCTCCGCAGCAGAACTTGCAACATCTGCTACGGGAAAGGGTGATACTGCATGTGAGGAAGCAATTAATTGGGGGTTAATTATACTAACTGGCTCGTTAGAGCGAGATCTACTCATGCTTCTAGAGACAGCCTTTCTAACCCTATCTCTCTCTAGTTTCCTTAAATAGGAATCTAGGGTCTTCCATCCTTCCTCATCCATATTCACACATTCATCACAAGTGTTATTTCTAGTGCATTCATACCCCCTACACTTCTTGCATACCTTGTGAGGATCTAACGACACTTTCGGTAGCCTCACCTAACAACCCTCATTCACACATCTTCTAACTTCGCAGCTAGAATCAGACATTTTTGAGCAAAATCCGAAGCAAAATCCAAAAAAACGTTCCACAAAACCGTATGCCAAACCACAGATCCAAATACGTCACCAAAAAGACAGTCCAGAAGATCAAAGGCGATGAAATACGAAAATCAAGTCGAGGTACCAACAACGATGTTGTGGTCACCGGCGACAGAGAAAATCTGATAGAAAATGGGAATGGTTCCTATTCCTGCCACCCAGCGGCAGGGGCGGTAGATCACCAGACCTACCTGTAGCGTGTGCCGCGAAATTCGAATTTTTGTCGGGGACGACGGAGTCTATAGCTAAGTATATATCTGCCAGGGAAGTTGAATGTATAAAAATTGCATTTTCTTGTACGGATCAATGTTTTTGGTTTATTGAGTTACGTTTACTAATCACCCTGTAACTATGAAAATAAGAGGAATTTTGACGAAATATTTCATATATGCATTCTCCACTGCCATACCAAGCTCCCTGAATTTTTTCATGAAAGCATTTTTTGCCCTATTCCCCCATGTATAAGGCTACGGCTGGCCTCCTTAAGGGAATCTCTTCACTGCTTTTCCAGATCCTCAGCTGAGACTGCGGCACCTAGTGCTCGATCAGAGACCGAGGGATCAGACTGGGCTATGGCCAGTACTGGTTGGGAGAACTGGGACACTTGCATGTCTTGGCTCTTTCTCTTACCCTGTGCCTGAACTGGGATGGTGAGAGGTCTCTTCTACACTAGTTCAGGATGCTCGAGACTCCATAGAAAATTGAGCACTCGGAGGCCTCAGCTACTATGAGATTCAGGGCCTCTGTGACACGGTTTTTTCGCAATAACTTTTTATCTATGCATTTCATAAATATAACACTTATTCAGAATACACATTATATCTACACACAAATTTTGACTGTATTCTGCATTACGTAGGTTGAATTAATTTGGTACTTATAATGTAAAAGTGACTTTTTTGGAAGAGGTGCCAACTTACTCAGAGAAAAGGTTTCGAACGCACTCGTTACGTAACTTATGACAGCATTTCTTCCCTCTTTCTCGATGGATGATTGGCTATATGTAACGAAGGCTAGACCTCTGGCAACAATGACATAAAAATGTAAATACAAGCAAAGCAGTACACCTTTATGAACTCTTGAAACCTCTCCACAAATAATTGTCATAATGAACAAACCAACAAAATATGTTAATAAATACAAAAACACTTTGATTATTAGTCTAACTCCAAAATAAATTTCCTAAGAAATTACAGTCTACTTTATAGGTCACAATCAGATTGACAAGATGGAGGGAATAGTTGGTAATTTTCAAAAACATAGTAGACAACCTTGATTTGATAACTGCTAAATCCAATGTCAAGCATTTTTTATTTATTGGCTATCTACCTATTTACTAAAAAAAAAAAAAAAAAAAAAAAAAAAAAAAAAAAAAAAAAAAAACAAAAAAAAAAAAAAAAAAAAAAAAAAAAAAAAAGCCGTTACCGCATTTTGGCTTTGAACCATCACCAATTATTATCGTCAGAATGATGACTTCATGAGGCTCCACCCACTTTGGCCTCGTTATAATTCAAGGTTAACACTGAGGCCTATATGGGCATTGTTGGATTAGAAAATTTAACTTCTGGCTATAAAAACTCATTTCTCGAGTAGTTGCAAGAAGTGCTAAATCATCCTCAAGGATCCCAGCAGTTGGCCTAAACGTTTAATTCATGTATATTACTGCTATTACCACAGTAGTATTACTACGCTAACACAGATACCCCACCCACATCTATGTATCGTTCTGCCATTCATAAAGTCTTTGTCATGGCCACGGGCTTTCTCTTGACTGTAAAAAGTTGCAAGTCGTAAGACAAATGCAGTTTTGCAACCACGGGGAAAATTCCAAATCCTGTTAGCCAATATTGACTGCTATGGGTTTCAGAGCCGATGGAATAAGGTGAATGAGTTTCTGTCTGGTGAATGGGCGGAGCAACATTTCGTCAAATGTTGTTTACCTTGCTTACGTAATGAATGTTTTTCGACTCTTGGCTCGTAATCATTGGCCATGGCATCGGCTGGATAATTTTTACTCTATAAAAATTAAAACTATCAGGTTTAGGTCATTGATAATGCTGCCAAAATTTGTGTGTGGTTGTAAAATATACATATGTCAACTTTCAGCTACATCCAATGCTTTGATAAGGAGCAAAGTCCAAAAAACTGTGTTACAGAGGCCCTGAATCTCATAGTAGGCCAAAATCCCAACACAGCACCAACCTTAGAAGTGGACTTCAAAGAACTGGCCACAGGGACACAAACCAAAGTCTGCACACCTAATGGCTCCCGAAAACACTAGACCCTGTGAGGTAGGCGAGTCGGTTCCCAAGCCGGAAGGCCGGGAAAAGCCAACGAGAGAACTCACTGCCTCCCTGGAAGAAGGCAGCACTTTCAAAGCCCATGAAGGACTTCTTAGGGGGCAGAGAGAGAAGCAACCTTATTTTTCCTTGACCAATGAGCTTTGGAAGAAGGGGAGAAGGCAACAGAAGATGCAGGAGAGGATAAGTTTGAAAAAGGTGCTCATCTTACAGGACTTCTTCCTCAAACTCCTCTCTGACATTTTCTACAGGAGTAGCAACAGGAGTGACCTGGACAGCTGTAGCAGGAGAACATACTGGAGCAACCCGGCTGACAATAACTACAGGAACGTCAGTAACAGGAACAAGAGCAGTGAGGGCAGCTGGGGACTGGAGGAACAGCAGGAGTAGATAGACTACAGGTACAACAAGGCAGTGCCACAGCATACAGGAGTGCCAAAGCTGAAAATGCAAGAAGAAAGGAAAACCAACAATGACAATCCTGCCATCTACTGCACCTACAATGCTTACTGTCAACCTGAAGGAAAAAACAAAAATGATTAGTAGAGGACTCCTCTCGCTCCAAGGATAATTGCCCTACGAAGCGGAAGGAGGCCCCTGTGAAAAGTTCACCCGACTGCCAACCCCTCCCCTCCCCTCCTCGCCCGAAAAGCAAGCGAAGCAAGCGAAGAGCGACAAGAGCAACACCCAAAACTAATCATAAAAGATATACTACCACATCCTTACAAGTAGAGGGTGTAAGCATGTGATGAAGGTGAATGTTACACCCTTGGCCACTGGCCCGGAGACACTCATGCTGGGGCAAGGCAGCCACCAAGGCTATCACAAGTCGTGGGTTTGTATATTAATAAATACTAAACACAGTATATTCAGTATATATAAAAAAGTAAGAAAAGAAAAAATCTCACCAAGAAAAGCAAGTTTAACAAAGAGCTCAAGAAAACATGACGGCTGAAAGCAAACTGGAATGCTTATATCAGGGAGGGTGGGTATTCCCGCCTACCAGACAGTTGTTACTGCCTAACCACCTTGTTCAAGAATTTACCGTCCATTTTCCAGTTTTGCCGATAGTAATTCCTAATGTAAAGGACTGAGGGTTTGTACATTGTGTAGGAACAATGATAAAACCTTCAAATAGAAGTAGAGATCATGGATTTCTGCTGAAACTTAAAACCACCAATTATATTGAGTTTCAAATCTTCTCTCTTTATACTCTGGATAAAATAAATAACAGTTTAGTACTGTTAAACCTCCTGATAACTCAATATACATAATGGTCATAATATTATATGAAATATACTTACATGTCATCTTCATCAGAATACTCGTATTCCATGCTGTCCCCAGTGCTAGCACGGGAAGTACGATGGGCTCGGAGACTGTGAAAATGACTAGATGTCCCGTGCCGCTTTCCTGCCAGCTGTTGGCCACACCATTCCACACTTCTCTCTCTTCCACGTTTCCTTTTCCCTGCAGAAACTGCCAGGTACCTGGACCGATACACAGACAAGAGAGGATGCTCATGTCAAAAAATGGCAAATATTCTATAATAAATTGGCATATATTTTAACAACACTATACTCATCCCCTATACTCCTAATACAGCAAATAAATTACTTAGTACACAGTTTAACAAGAATATCAAGCCACAAACCTGAGTGCTGTACTCACATGACTCACTAAAGGCATGTTTCTTGAATGAAAAGTGAAAACTGAGGCAAGTCTTAAGTCAGATTATCAGGGGGTTTGGTAAGAAGAAACATTTTTGTACCTATTCTCTGTATCTGGAGACGACCTCAGAGTCTTCTTCCTCCGATTGAGAGAAACTCCACAAAAGCTTGAAGATTTGGTGATGGGTAGGACGCTTGAAATCCCTGCAGGAAGAACGGAAGTACCCTGAGGATTGGAGGTGGATGGGGCATCTGGATCCAGGGCTAAACGTTTGCACTTTCTTTTTCTGCAAAATAAAGGGCTTGGTAAAAATAGCATATAAAAGTCAGGTCTCTCAAAATTTTTCAGGAACTGCAATGTGAACATTATTGTAATTATTATTATTATTATTATTATTATTATTATTATTATTATATTATTATCATCATTGTTTAATATTAGTGAGAAAATAAACCCTATTCATATGGAAAAATCCCACAGGGGCCATTAACTGAAATTTAACTACCAAAGAATATGATGCTCACTCGAAAGAAGTAAGAAGTAAAGGAAAACACAGCATTACAGTACCTCACCAAAGATAAAAAGGCAGGTCAACAGTCATTCAAAAGATAAATGCATTTAAATTTTGTGAATGTAAACACAGTACAATACAGGCAGTCCTCAGTTACCAGCAGGGGTTCCATTCTCGGCGGGAAGCGAAACCACCATTGACCGAAATTCTGCATTTTATGGG
Source organism: Macrobrachium nipponense (assembly GCF_015104395.2). Lineage (NCBI taxonomy): Eukaryota > Metazoa > Arthropoda > Malacostraca > Decapoda > Palaemonidae > Macrobrachium > Macrobrachium nipponense. Next base: position 41,330,475 of record NC_087205.1, on the reverse strand, counting down.
ATCAGTTAATGGCACCAACAACGAGTTCATCTCACCTCTTGTTAGGTATGTTATGACGCCATAACTCTATTATTGGCATCTTACAGTCCTGATAACAGAAACTTGGCCTGTTACGGCGCCATAAATCACTGATTTTATGATGCTAGTCAAGCAGCATAGAACTGGATCACCATTAACCAAGTCGGCTGATAACCGGGGGACTGACTCTCATTGCTTCAGCAGAACCTTTTGAATACTGAAGGGCCGTCATTCACATGAATAGAGTAATACAGTGTTTCCCCGTATTCGCGTTCTCCGGGTTCGCGGACTCACTGATTCGCGGATTTCTCTCTGGACCCTATCTACCCACTATTTGCAGGGGATTCACCTATTCGCGGGATTTTCCGTTGAAAATCACCACCAATTACTCTCTCTCTCTCTCTCTCTCTCTCTCTCTCTCTCTCTCTCTCTCTCTCTCTCAGAGATGTATGGTTTTTTTGTATGATAAATAATTGATTTCATATTTTCAAATATTAATATTAATGTATACAGCAATAACATCAATTCATTAAATAAAATACTAAAGTGAATTAGTAAGATTTTAGTTTATAAATATGATATTGTTAAGATACAATAAAGTTTTGTACATACCTGGCAGATATATACTTAGCTATACACTCCGTCGTCCCCGACAGAAATTCGAATTTCGCGGCACACGCTGCAGGTAGGTCAGGTGATCTACCGCCCTGCCGCTGGGTGGCAGGAATAGGAACCTTTACCGTTCTAGAACCAGATTTTCTCTTCCACCTGTCTCCTGAGGGGAGGCTGGGTGGGTCATTAATCGTATATATCTGCCAGGTAAGTACGTATGTACAAAACTTTATTGTATCTTAACAATATCATTTTTGTACTGGAACTTACCCAGCAAATATATACTTAGCTGATTGACACCCTTGGTGGTGGGTAAGAGACAACTATTTACTGAATAGACAGGTAAACAACATACGTTGTAGGTAATAAATAAATAAAACCTTGGTTCCTACTTGTTTAGGCGGAAGATTCCATGGCTAATGCCTAGGAATCTGCTTCGCCTCAAGAGCCTCAGCGAGGGTGTGACCTATGGCTAAGAGTTCTTGTGGGTCTGTCGATGGGGTCTTCTCCACTTACTCGACAAAGCCTGATGGCCTTTGTCAATGGGGTCTTATCTACTTACATGACAATACGCCTGCCTATGCCTAGTGGCATAATTAAGGAGCACAACACCGATCCCGATCACCTGATCCTAACACGAGGGTTAGTGCTTAAATTGAAAAGAGTTATCCCCAAACTCCTTTCAAACAACCCAAAGAAAAAACACAACGTTAAATAAAATTTAACTCACTAGTTAAGGATCAGTATCGGCTCCCTATCCCAGCAACGTATCCGCAGACACGTATCAACCAAGAGAGAAGGATCTCTCATAGGTTATCTAGACATCCTTCGGGTAATGGGAAGTCAACAGAGAGTTGCATCTCCCATATGTGACAGCTAATATGTCGTTATGACATATTGTTAAGGAAAGAACAAGAATTCGGAAAAGCTCGCACTTCATGCGCTTTTAATTCTCAGCTGTTTGAAGGAATCATCAATGCACTTATCAAGTGCTTTGGAGATCACATTGTCTCAAAGAAGGCCAGGGCGTTCTTTGATATAGATCTCTTCTGGGTGAAGCCTGGAGCTTGGCTAGCGCTTTGCGCCTGGCAGGTGCCTAGCGTCTGTCTAGCGCCTCGCGCCTCGCTGGAGCCTCGCGCCTGAATGGCGCCTAGAGCCTGGCTAGCGCCTCGCGCCTGGCTGGCACCTTGTGCCTGGAGCTTGGCAGAAGACTTCATGATTACTGTCTATGAGTCTGCATGCCTCAAAGAGTTTCAGCGAGGTAGGGACCTATGACTGCAAAACCCTTCTGGATCATGTCAATGGGGGCTAGCCCGCTTACACGACAGAGCCTTCTCGGATCGTGCCAATGGGGGTTGACCCACTTACATGGCAGAGCCTTTACCTGTATCATATCAATGGGAACTAGCCCTCTTACATGACAGAGCTTTAGGTTTCTCTTTACTGGAAGGAGCCTCGCGCCTGGATGGATACTCAATCCTGATTGGAGCCTAGCACCTGGAAGGAGGCTGGCACATGGAAGGCGCCTGGCTGGCGCCTTGCGCCTCATTGGCGCTTAGCGCCTCGCGCCTGGCTGGAGCCTCGCGCCTGGCTGGAGCCTCGCGCCTGGCTGGCAATGTCCACAGTGGACACACTCATCTGTCCAATCTGTTCGCCTGGCCCGCTCCTTCTCCGCCTCAGACAATAAAAGCGTTTATTCGAGCTGTCTGCCTCTGGCGTTTCTAGCCTGTTTGGCATTTGGCGGCTGGCTGTCGCTATGTTGCCCGAGGATCCTGAACAAACCACAATAGTTTATCAGGAGACTGGAGAAGGGTGGAAGGAACTCTTCCACCTTGAGCCTCTGGCCTCAGACGAAGGGAGGCGTTTGCAGCCGGTTACATCCAGTAGACGATAGGATATCTAAACAGGACAAGAGAGAAGAGTCTTCCTCCTCCGAGGATCCTTCGTGAGTACTTCCTACCTGTTGAGGAGGTTTCTCGTTGTAGAAACCTCCCTCTCCTTGCCCTAAGGAGGGGAAGGAGCCTGGAAGTCGAAGGAGACTCCGAGCCGAAAGTGGGCAAACCCAGGCTTTCTTAGCTCTTATCGTGTTCCTCTGAGTACCTTCTGGGGAACGTTTCGAGCCCTCATCGCATCCCTGAATTCCCTCATAAAATTTCCAAAAGAAGCTTGATGAAGAGAGGTTCCAACTTGTCGGAACAAGGACTCTGCGGGCCACGAAAAGATCCCAACTCGAAGTACAGATATCCTACTCTTGGTCGTATTGAGGTATCGTATAAGATCCCGAAGATTTTAGTCCTCTGCTATTTCTAAGTCCCTTTGCAGAGACAGAGTATAGCCTGCAACTGTATTCTTTGATAGCAGATATCTACAAAGGTGATTCTTCTCTCAAAAAGGGAAGAAAACCATCATGTGGATCACAGAGGTATCAGAAGAGGACAGTTTCCTCATTCAACCCAGTACGATCTACAGCACTTCTTGTCTTGGCCATGAGACTTGTCATTCACCTTGAAAAAACCTCTCATTCACGTCAACTTCTCGTCAGTCTGCACTCAGACAGACTCAGAGTGGAGAGGTTCTTAAGGTCGCTTTCTAAGTGAGGCTGATAGAGTAGACCGACTCTCTTGGGAAAGCCTTAGAAAAGTGCTGTAAGAAGGACGTGACCTCTGTGAATCCAGCCTCTCGAAGGCCAAAATGGGGCAAAAAGCATCATCCTCTCTCCCTCTGACGCCAGTAATTATCTTAATACATCTGTTAAGAATTTATAAAGGGGAAAAAAGACTAATATTTATTCCCCTTTCAAACTAAAGGATGGCGTATATTGCTACCGCTCTTGGATCGAGAATAAGGAAGCAGTCTAGAGGAAGCCTCTTCGTCTTCAACATTGCGAAGAGATCTATGAAGAAGACGTCTCCCAGGTTTCCACAACTCTCTTTCCAACTAAGATTAGACAGACGTCAATAGTTATTATCGTCGATCAAGAAGGTTCTCACGGACGTGCAACATCGTGCAGCAAATCTCTTGAGGATCGTTACGTTCCGTGTCTGTGTTCTTCTTGAGGATCGAACCCCCGCCCAGTTAGACGGGGAACGAAATCAGGAACGAACCGTGACGTTACCGAGCCTGCTGTCAGAGGCTACTGAACCCTTCAGTTAACAACTCGTTATATTGAGAAATTATCAAGTCCACTAAATTGCTTGCAATTCTTTAGACTATGTGCCAGAACATCTGTACCTCTGTCATGATACCCAGCACCCTCTCATATGTTATTTCTGTTTCTGGTAGGAAAAACTTTATAGGTGTAATGTAGTCCATTCAGGGAAACAAACTTCCGCCACGAAGAAAAAGGTTCCCATCAGACTCATCTATCTTCTCACTGAGCATGCTCCGTTCTCTAATATGGCTATGCTTTCGTAAGCATGAGAGCATTATATAATATAGTGCTCTGCCGCGTTAGAATAGTCCATAATTCTGTTACATTGCGGTAAACAGCATTGAAAAGTTGCAAGAGATCTTTCTGTTGAAAGCTTCTTAGCAAAACGCAGACAATGTTATTCATGTTTGCCTACAAATCCCCTCAATCCGAGGCTAAGTCCGTGATTGTAGGGGAGAGATACAGTTAGTCAGTCAATCCCGTAGGAGAGAGAGATGTAACCGACCGCTCATTACCGAGAACTAGATGGTACTGATTGGTCTACAGTGACAGCAGTCTACGTTCGCTGTCTCGCCATATTCTTCCTGAGTTGCCAGCTACTCCATTTAATTAAGGAATATGATAAAATTATTATCGAGCCTAAGGAAGCTCTCAATAAGGCATATTTAAGCGAAACAACCTTCGTTAAATACAGAAGCTAAGTCGGTGTTGTCGTAACAATCCCTTTAGGCGTATTCCTTACCTAGGAAACTCCTGGAAGGATACAGGGAATTCAGTTGCCAACCATAGAGGTAACTACGGTATGCGCATATGACTTGACCATACAGTTATACACCAAATTCTCTACTACGTACATTCTTTCCTCGCCAAGGCAGAGAGAGAATGGAAAATTTACTATCTTCGTTCTTTTCATCAATAGAACGAATTAGTATTAGCCGAAGGAGATCCCAAGTGAGAACCGAGGATTGAAAAGAATCTCTCAAGCTTCCTATTCTCTTGGACATAAAGACTTAAAGGACGTAGTCTACGCGTCTAATACCTGGAAGAGCCTCTAATCAATGAATGAGAGCTCCTCCGAATCTTCTCCAAGAGAGCTTATATGCTTATGCGATAAGATGTATTGAGATCTTTGTCAATGAGAACTAACCCATTAAGATACAAAGACTATACATTTTTTGTCAATTATGTGTTATGCACTTATACTTGACAATACGTTTAATATCTCCCTAAGGAAGGAAGTTAATCCAGGAACTCGTTAAGTCTTCGTGACTTCCACAGAAATCATGGAAGGGACAGGATTCCTGTTCACATCTTGAGCTTATGGAAGGAAGGACCTTGATGTTCTCTTTCCGCAGTCATTCCCGAACGCCGAATAGATGAGATTCTTATTAAGAAACCTCCCGTAGCTCTTGCCTCGTCATAATGAGGGAAGAGTATGAATGAAGGAGAGAGTCCACGCTGAGAGGAACTGCCTGTTACAGCAGTCCTCTGTATATTGGAGAAGGGCTTCTCTCAGTATCAGAATCATCCCGACAAAAGCGACGGCCGCCTGTGCGACATCTTGCGCCTTTGCCAGGAGAAGGCTGATCTTGCTAAAAACTAATAAGAGGAGCCTCGCGGCTGACCTCTCTCTCTCTCATAAGGCGATTCGGGATATCCTGGCGCCTCGCGCCTGGCTGGCGCTTCTTGTCTGGATAGCGCCTCGCGCCTGGAAAGTTCATCTTGCCTGGAAGGCGCCTCTCGCCTGGCTGGCGCTTCTCACCAAATAGGCTCTTCTAGATCTGAAGAAGATCACTCATCTTGAGGAGCTTGTTGTCTGCTTGAAAGCAGAACACTCCCAGGTGGAGGAGGAAGATCAGACACACACCTTCACGCTTCTTGGAAGATTGTGGATCAGCAGACAGGAACTCTGGCGCCTTGCGCCTGGCTGCTGGAACGCGGCTCGCGCTTGGTTGCTGTAACGCGCCTCGCCCCTAGCTGCTGGAACGCGGCTCGCGCCTGGCTGTTGGAACGCAGTTCGCGCCTGGCTGCTGGCTGCTGGCTCATGGTTGGTTCCTGGCTCCTGGCTGGTGCCTTGCGCCTGGCTGGCACCTCGCTCCTGGCTGGCGCTCAGGGCTCTCTTAGTTTCTATCAAAGTGGGAGTTTTCCAACTTATTTCCAAAGAACGCGATAGATCGTCCGAACTCCAAACATGTCCATTCTTTGTCTTTTTGGCTGTAAGATGAAGAATCGGACGAAGAGACGAACTTTTTAAGGATGCCTTTGCAATGGCGATCCTTGGCAGTCTGGGATACTACAGATCTTGCAAGTGAAATGGAAAGGTCATTTTCATCTCTTTAAAATACGACCATTATGAATTTTGTAATTAAAGTTTTATTATTATTATTATTATTAAATAACTGAAATTATCAATAAACATTTACATACTAGTACCATAAAAATTCTTTCATCGTAAAAGAGAGAGAGACAGAGAGAAGTGTTTATCTCTCTCTGTTCTCTCAAAAAATACTTATAACGCTTCCAGCGAAAGAGAGGACCCATTATATCTTGTATGGCGAAGAGAGAGGGGGAGGACATTATTATCTTGTGTGGCGAGAGAGAGAGGAACAACATTATTATTTGTGTGGAGAGAGAGAGAGAGCGATGAGAGAGAGAGAGAGAGACCCGAGAGAGAGAGAGAGAGAGAGAGAGAGAGAGAGAGAGAGAGAGAGAGTTAACCTTAATTAAAAGTGACATGGATAGATTAGTACGTATTGTATTTCTTTAAAATACTATCACATATGAATTTGTAATTTACACTTATTATTATTATTATTATTTATTATTATTATTTGGAAAAAGTATTTAAAAAACAACAAATAGTACGAAGTACATAAAAAATCTCGAGTCTCAGAGAGAGAGAGAGAGAGATGGACGAGAGAGAGGAGAGAGTGCGAGAGAGGAGAGAGAGAAGAGAGCGAGAGAGAGAGAGAGAGAGAGAGGGGGGGGGGGGGGGTGGGGGGGGGGGGGGGGAAAATTTTCAGGACCACGTCATTGCAACACTGCAGCTCTTCCCCCTCCTGGCTGTCTCAGAACTTGATATATCTGACAGTTTTAGTACCTGGATCTCGAGGAAAAGGTTACAGAGAAGACTGGGATTTCCTTCATTCTTCCATAATTTTTTTAAATATAAGCTAAAATCTTACTAATTCATTATGGTATTTTCTTTAATGAATTGATATTATTGCTGTATAAATAATATTAATATTTGAAAATAGTAAATCATTTATTTATCATACAAAAAAAACATACATCTTTGTAGTAGAGAGAGAGAGAGAGAGAGAGAGAGAGAGAGAGAGAGAGAGGAGAGAGGAGAGCGAGAAGAGAGAGAGAGAGAGAGAGAGAGAGAGAGAGAGAGAGAGAGAGAGAGAGGAGAGAGAGAAATGATAATTGTTAAGATACAATAAAGTTTTATACATACTTACCTGGCAGATATATACTTAGCTATAGACTCCGTCGTCCCGAGCAGAATTCAAACTCGCGGCACACGCTACCAGTAGGTCAGGTGATCTACCATTCCCGCCGCGTGGGTGGCGGAAATCCCGACCATTCCCGTTTTCTGAGCCAGATTTTTGCTCTTACACCCTGTCTCCTGAGGGGAGGCTGGGTGGCCCTTAATCGTATATATCTGCCAGGTAAGTATGTATATAAAACTTATTGTATCTTAACAATATCATTTTTATACATGCAACTTACCCGGCAGATATATACTTAGCTGATTGACACCCTTGGTGGAGGGCGAGAGACAGCTATATATATAAAAAAAAAATTTTAATAACGGGAAACAACAATTGTTGTAGGATATCAATCCTTGGTTCTTACCTGTTTGGGCTGAAGACTTCATGATTACTGTCATTTAGTCTGCATGCCTCAAGAGCTTCAGTGAGGTAAACCACCTATGACCGAACAGCCCTTCTGGATCATGTCAATGGGGGCTAGCCCGCTTACGCGACAGAACCTGCATGGATCGTACCAATGGGGCTTACCCGCTTACATGGCAGAGCCTGACCTGTATCTTTATCAATAAGGGGGCTAGCCCTCTTACATGACAGAGCTTTAGGCTTTAACATAATGCACAACGAGGAGACCAAAAGTTAATCCCGACCACCTGACCTTCCTAACCATGTTAAATCTAAGAACTGAAAAGGGTTATTCCTATACCCTCTTTCAGTCAACCATAAAAACCAAACACCATAATGTTAAAATTACATAACCTAACTAATTAGGATTAACCTCAGCTCCTCCTCCCAGCACTAAATCCGCGGACACATATGCTCCCAGTGAAAAGCACTTCTCATAAGTAACTCTCACATCCCTTAGATAATGAGAGGCGAACACCGAGTTACACTTCCAATACGTGGATTCAATTTGATTTTGAAGGGACCACGTTTTATGAAAAGCCATTGAGTTGCTATGGCCCTCTACTCGTGTGCCTTTTACCCTGAGGAGTTTAAATTGTTCTTCACCACATTTAAGATGCGCTTCCTTAATAATGTCTTTAATGAAAAACGTAAGGGCGTTTTTGATATTGGCCTTGTAGGATCCGTTGACCGACACCAAAGACTTTCCTGCGTACCTCCAAAAGAGACTTTCTTTGTAAATAAAATTTAGCGCTCTTACTGGACAAAGGGTCTTCTCCTTTTCTTCCCCCGTAAGAGAAGAGAGTGCCTTCACTTCGAAGCTTCTAGGCCACGGTTTTGATGGGTTTCGTTCTTGGCTAAGAAGAGAGGCTTAAAAGAGCAAATTGCAGCCTCCTTCTTAAACCCCACTCTGCCCTCTAACGCTTGAAGTTCACTCACCCTTTTTGCCGTGGCTAAGGCGAACAGGAATAGAGACTTCCTTGTCAAATCTCTAAAAGAAGAATTATTGGAAGGTACGAATCTTTCAGACATCAGATAATGCAGCACTATATCCAAGTTCCAACTGGGATTTTTATTATTCTGACTTTTTGAGGTCTCGAAAGACCTAATAAGGTCATGTAGATCCTTATTGTCCGACACATCCAGACCCCTATGCCTAAACACCGAGGCCAGCATACTTCTATACCCCTTGATCGTAGATACAGCTAGGCCACACTTTCTTCTAAGGTAAAGAAGAAAATTTGCAATGTCGGTTATAGAGGTACTGGAAGAGGATAGCTCATGCGTCCTGCACCATCTTCTAAACACTTCCCACTTCGACTGGTACACCCGTAATGTGGATGGTCTCCTGGCTCTTGCGATTGCTTTTGAAGCTTCGCGAGAAAACCCCCTCGCTCTAACGAGTCCTTCGATAGTCTGAAGGCAGTCAGACTTAGAGCGGGGTGGGAGGTTTTTGTGATACCTGTCGAAGTGGGGTTGTTTGAGAAGATCGCTCCTTAGTAGGAGCAATCTGGGAAGATCCACTATCCACTCCAGCAACTCTGTCACCCAATCTAGGGCTGGCCAAAAGGGAGCGATCAAAGTTAATTTCGTTCCCTCTGAGGAGGCAAACTTTCTTATTACTTCCCCTACCAGTTTGAAGGGGGAAAAGCGTACCCGTCTATTCCCTTCCAATCCATCCGATGAGGAGGCCGTCTATCGCTATTGCTCTTGGATCTGCGATGGGGGAGCAATAATTCTCCAACCTCTTGTTCCAGTTGGTTGCGAACAAGTCTACGTTCGGCCTTCCCCATAACCCCCATAACTGATTGCACACTTGAGGGTTGAGAGTCCATTCGGTGGGGAGCACTTGGTTTCTTCTGCTTAGCAGATCCACTCGAACATTTCTCTCTCCCTGAATAAATCTCGTTAGAGAGAGATCTGCTTCTCTTGCGCCCAAAGCAACAACTCCCTCGCTGTCTCGTAAAGGGAGAATGAATGAGTTCCCACCCCCTTGCTTCCTGAGATAGCTAGGGCTGAGACGTGTTTGTCGGAATTGACCTTGAATGATCGATCCTAATATCTGTTCTTGAAAGTGCAAGAAGAGCTAGGTGAATGGCTTTCAGTTCCTTTGTTTATGTGCCAGGACACCTGAGCTTCTTCCCAGGTTCCCGACAACTTCTTGCGAATCCAACGTTTGACTCCCCACCCTACTTCCGATGCGTCTGCAAACAACGCTCGGAGAGGGCTCTTTATGTGCAAGGATATTCCTTGACCGAGTTTCTTCGGGTCTAACCACCACCGAAGATCTTGTTTGACCTTGTCCGTTATCCTGAATGACTCTTCGAGGTCCTGGGAACTTTGATCCAGTTCTCCTTCAGATAATACTGAAGGGGTCTTAGGTGCAGTCTCCCTAGGAAACGAACTGCTCCAACGAGGAAAATGGTTCCCAGCAAACTCATCCACTCCCTCGCGGAACAATGCTCTTTCCTAGAAATACTGACACCTTTGTAAGGCAGCGCTCTATTCTCTCTGTTGATGGAGACGCTAGAAAACCCGAGAATCCATCCGAATCCCCAGATAAACTATGTTCTGCTGGGGATCCAGCTGGGACTTCTCGAGGTGACTAGGAGATCCCAATGACTGCGTCATCTTTAATGTTACCGAAAGGTCCTCCAGACACTGTTGCTTCGATTTTGCTCGTATACCAGTCGTCCAAATACATCGATATTCTGATCCCTTCTAAATGTAGCCAATGCGCCACATTCCTTAAGATACCCGTGAAGACTTGCGGGGCCGTCGAAAGTCCGAAGCAAAGCGCTCGAAATTGAAACACTCTTCCCTGTGACATGAATCTTAGGTATTTCCTTGATGCCGGATGAATTGGCGCATGGAAATATGCATCTTGAAGGTCAGGGATACCATCCAGTCCCCTGGACGAAGAGCAGAAAGTACAGAGAAGAGGTCTCCCATCGAGAACTTCTTCTTTATCACAAAGACGTTCAGCGCACTTACGTCCAAAAACCGGCCTCCACCCGCCCGAGGCTTTTGGTACCAGGGGAATAGACGGTTGTAGAAACCTGGTGAATGGAGATCTTGAACCGGTTCTATTGCCCTTTTCTGCAACATAAGTTCTACTGCTTGCAGGAGAGCTTGACTCTTGACAGGATCCTTGTATCTCGCTGTTAACTCCCTTGGAGTTCTTGTTAAGGGAGGATATTCCCTGAAGGGGATGAGGTATCCTCTCTCGAGGATAGAGAGGGTCCAGCTGTCCGCCCCTCTCTTCGCCAGACTCTGGCAAAGTTCGACAGTCTGGTGCCTACCGCTATCTGGAGGACTTCTTCTTCATTTTGCTTCCCTGCGGGTCTCCTGGAAGGTCTTCCTCTGGTATCCGGTCTTCTACCTCTAAAAGGGGTTCTTGAGGAGGAAGAGGCTCCTCGAAAGGGCTGCTGAAGAGGTGCTTTATCCTTCTTTTGAAAAGGAACAGCAGGCTTGAACCTCTTTGCTGACTGTGTCAGTAAATCCTGTGTGGCTTTTCCAGCTAATGATTTTGCTACATCCTCACCGTGTCCTGTGGGAAAAGGTGGTTCGAAAGTGGCGAATATAGCAAGGCCGACCTCTGTAGAGGAGATACTGACGGTTGGGACAGGAAAGACCCGTATACGCTCTCTTTTTCAAAACTCCCGATCCAAAAAGAGCAGCCACTTCACCGAACCGTCCATCACCGCTCTGTCCAGACACGTAATACACTCGATAATTCGTCCATAGTGACAAATTCGGGATCTTGGGCTCTCTTCGCAAGGGCTCCCAAAGCCCAGTCCATAAAATTGAATACTTCGAGTGTCCTAAAGAGTCCCTTTAGTAGATGGTCCAGTTCACACATCCCCCAAGTAGCTTTTGCTGATAGTAGAGCGCGCCTCCTTGAAGAATCTACTAAGGAAGCGTAATCTGCGTCTGCCGATGAAGCAGTCCTAAGCCCATAGGTTCCTGGGTATCGTACCATCTTCCAGGTTTACCCGTCAACTTTGAAGGAGGGCATGAAAAAACAGTCTTGCCCGCCTCTCTTTTATTCTTAAGCCATTCTCCAAATCCTTTGAACGCTTTTTTCATACTAAGGGCTGGACGCATTTTTACAAATGAGGATGCTTTTGGAGACTTCGTGCTTGATAGCAAAGATCCTGGAGAGGGCGGATCCGCTTGGGTTGTTTAAGCTTATCCCCGAACTCCTGCAACAACAACAAGGACAATCTCTTATAATCAGAGACTACTACATCCACTGGTAATTCTTCATCCGAGACTTCTTCTAAGTCTCCAGCTGTAGGGGATCCTTTCGGAGAAGAGCGGTTCTTAGTTGTCGAGGGACTTCTGTCAAACGAAGAAGAACGTCGTCCGTGTGACAAATCCTGCTACTACAAGGCGCAACAGAGTTCTTAAAAACGCACGAGATCTTCTCTCAGGAACCTGTTTCCTACCAGGTGAAGGGCTCCTACTCTCCGAAGAACTCATAAAGTGCGAAGGGGTCTTACTCTGACCTAAGCTCGTACAAGGAGCCTGGCGCCTACTCGACTCCTGACGACGACTGCTCGACTCCTGGCGTCTGCTAGACTCCTGGCGCCTACCCGACTCCTGACGCCTGCTCGACTCCTGAGCCTGCTTGATTCCTGCGCCTGCTTGACTCCTGGCGCTTGTCGTGACTCCTGGTAGGCTCTTGACGCCTCTCACAAGACTCCTGGCGTCTGTTAGGCTCTATACGCCTGTGATATTCTTGGCGCCTACTAGGCTCTGTCAACTCTTTGTTTCTAAAAAGCTCCTGCTTCTTAGGCTCTTGACGCCTATCCTGATCCTCAGAAGAGGTGTCCAACTCCTGACTTCTCCTAAGAGACGTAGCTGATCGCTTGCTCTGCGAGCGCTACCGCTGGGAACTTTCTTCCTATAGATAGGAGAGGATCGTTTAAAGGGAGAACGAGAGAGTCTCTCCGGTGACGAGCGCCTGCTAGAGTGAGAAACTTCTCTCCTACCAGGAGAAGAAACTTCGATCTCTTCACTGGAAGGGAGGAGTCTTTTCTTCGAGACGAATCCTTATGTAGAGCGCCTACCAAGGAGGATATTTGCTCCTGTAGATTAAGCAGGAAAAGCTTAGTCGGATCTTGAGGCGCTGGAGACGGTCTTCTCGCCTTCTTACTAGTCGAAGGAAAATCCTCTGGAAATCGCTCTGGGCTTGAATCAAAGCGTCTCCTTTCGGCGCTAACCACGATCTCTTCAGAGGACGAGACTTCGAAGCAGAGCTCCATCCACGCCTGGACGAGGAGGAGTCCGACGCAGAAAAACACTCTTCCAGGATGCCTTTTCTACGGCTATCCAAGGCAGCCTGGGTCGTTTGACTTCAGGGTCTGCTGAAGGACGCCTGATCGTTGGGGATGCTCCACATCCTCCCTGCGGCTTTTGACATTCCTCCCTCTCCTGGTCCTGGGAGTTTGGAAGCGGTCTAGGCCTAGGAGCAATGCGGAGCCGATCAGACGCCCCCTCCACTGCACTGGGGTCACTGTATTCACTGACACTCTTACCTTGTGTTTCCATAGCTTTAAGCTGCTCCTGAAGCTCCCTGATCGAGGATCTCATTTTTTCCATTTCTGAAAATGAATCCTTAGATTCAACACAGGGAGAAGGGGCTGAGGTTATGGGAGAAACATCATCTAGCTTGTTAATTTCTAATTCAGGCTCAAAAGAACAAGATCTACTCGAGCTTCTAGCTGACGCTTTCCTCAGCTCTATCCTTCTCTCTTTTCTTAATATAAGAAGCTAAATCCTTCCATCCTTGCTCCGTAAGTCATTCACATTCAGCACAAGTTCTATCAAACGCACATTCAGAACCTCTACATTTACTACAAAGTGTATGAGGATCTACCTCTGCTTTAAACAACCTAGTTCTGCATTCTTCCCTTGCACAAACCCTAAACTTAGGTGTTACTTTAACTTCAGCCATCTTAATAGAAAAAACCAAATCCAAGTCCTAATCCAGTCCAAAATAAGCGTATGCCAATCCCGAGAATAAACAAGAGTACTTCACCAAATGAGTCCAACCAATTCCCGGCAAATGAGCAGAATTCCAATCAGGAGAGACCAAACAACAGTTGTTGCCGGCCTCAGCGACAGAGAAAATCTGGCTCAGAAAACGGGAATGGTCGGGATTCCGCCACCCAGCGCGGGAATGGTAGATCACCTGACCTACCGGTAGCGTGTGCCGCGAGTTTTGAATTCTGTCGGGACGACGGAGTCTATAGCTAAGTATATATCTGCCGGGTAAGTTGCATGTATAAAATTATTATTTTTATGGAAATACTGAGTTACTGACAGCTATAATGAAACATTATGTAACGTAATATTAAAACAGAAGAAGAATTCTAAAAAATACATACGTATTTGTTGGCTTCATGATCGCAGTCTGATTTATTTTATATTTTATGAAATGAATTTAGTCATGAAAATAAACATCAAAATACACTAATTAGTGATTATTTTCGTCGGAAAATACAAAGAGAGAGAGAGAGAGAGAAGAGAGAGAAACTAAGCGTTTTTTAAAAGCGTCATAAACTCGGAGCGTCGGAAGCGTCAGCGTCGTAACCTCGGAACAAGCGTCGTAACCCAGGGAAGATTTTTCAATGAATATTTAAGAAAAAGCTTTGTAACCTCGGAACGTCGTAAGCCGGACCCGTCGTAACCCGGGGACCGCCTGTATTCACTTCTTACCTTTTTAAGAGTTTGCCTTTTGAGCTCCCTCCATTTATTCTTCAAATGCACAAGATGAATTTGTAGTTTCTGTGAGGTAAGTAGGTGATGAGGATGCAACAACTACTAGTACTGTTAATACTCTAACTGCTCGTTAGCACGAGACTTATTAAAGCTTCTAAATGAAGCGTTTCTAGTCATATGCTTTTCTGACTTCCTTAAGTAGGAAGTTAGTGTGTTTATATTTCCTCAATCAAGTTTTAACACTTCTTACACATATTAGTGAATAAATATTAATATTTCCCTTTATTGCAAAATATGTGTCTACCGAAAAATTCGTTAGTTTCACGTAAAATTTTCTTCGAAAATTCAAAGCCAAATTCATTAAAAAGTTAATAAAAGCATATGCCAAACCAAAGACCCAGTACTTCCCTGCAAAAGACAGCCCAGAAGATCGATGGCGATGAAAAACGAAAATCAAGTCAGGAGGTACCAACAACGATGTTGACAGTACCGCGACAGAGAAAATCTGATTAGAAAAACGGGAATGGTTCCTATTCCTGCCACCCAGCGGCAGGGCGGTAGATCACCTGACCTACCTGTAGCGTGTGCCGCGAAATTTGAATTTCTGTCGGGACGACGGAGTCTAAAGCTAAGTATATATCTGACAGGGAAGTTGAATGTATAAAAACATACGTCACGTGAGGTAAAACTCTGGAGGGGTATCATCTTTAAAAGGTGTGAACTGGATCACATCTAAAAGTGCATTAACTGTATGTGCTGTAATTACATAGTACAGATTGTACCAACACTTTCCTCCAAGGTTAAGAAAGTAATTTTCACAGAACGACAACTCTGTTATGTCTCTGATATGCTGGGCCTAGTCAAGACCTGCGAACCAATTCCTCCACCCAAAGGTAGGGAGGAGCCGGCGAGAGAACCCTCTGCCTCCTCTGCGGAGGGAGGCAGACCCTTAGAAGTCTCAAGGCGAGACTCTTAGGGGGTTGAGATGCAACCTTATTCCTCAACCGAGAGGCCTTGGGAGGAGGGGAGGAGGCAGCAGACCACAAAGACAAAGAGGAAGACGATGACGATGACACCTTATGGGATCTCTCCTTTGACTTCTTCATCACCTTCTTCAGGATGGCGGTAAGGTCCTCCGTCCAGGCATGAACAGCAGGTATAATGGATAAAGCAAGACCAGAAACAGCAGAAGCAGATGCCCAGGCAACAGGAACAGCAGCAATAGGGCCTGTCTCCACTACTACAGGGTTAGCGGCAGTAGTGGAGACAGCACCTGCAGCGTAGGCACTGTGACCTGTAGGTGGAGACACCAAGAAGCCAGGAGGCAGAGGTACCACAACTCGAGGTGCCAGCAGATGGATGGCTGTACCCATCACCACCAAGGGTGTGGTAGCTGGTAGCTGTCAGATGGTGACAGAACACCATAGTCAGAACCTTGACGAAGCTGAGGTGGTGACAATGACTCGTCGTCGGTATCTCCACTACGTGAGTCACTACAGACTTGGCAAGATAAGCCAACAGGACTTGCAGGGAGGATGTCCCCACAAGCCCTAATGAGTGCCACACTGCTGACAGGTCTGACAGATGTTCCTCCACCTTACCTGAAGAATGAACGTCAGGTTAGATAACAGAGACTCTTGTCACTCCAAGGAAAGCTCTGCTCCTTCAGCGTGACCAGAAACCTCCAAACCAAGATGGCTCTGATTCCACACCTCCCCTCCATCCTTCTTGCTCAACAAATCAGACAGATGAAGAAGACAAAGCAGAGGCCTCTCCCGAAGGACATTGAGCAAGAAGGGTATACTTGCCAAGAGAGAGAAACAAGGACGAAGAGTCAGCCACCATGATTGTCATTGGGGGTGTATAACCCTCAGACAAGGCCTTGGTGCCCTTCCTCCAATACCATTTCCTCCCTGCAAAAAACTTCATCCACTGCACAGGGGTCCAGACATGACTTTCAACACAAGTTAGTTCTGGGATACAATCTTGCCCCCTGTATGAAGAGCAAAGGGCATGAGGGGTCAACCTCCACAGAAGACCTGAAGTTGCTATAGCCTTTCCCTCCCACCCCAGGAAACACGAAACACACTTGAGAGGGGGGGGGGGGGTTATGGGCAGGCTTAGCAGATACGTGGGTTTGAATTTCACAATGATAATATAATAAAAGCAGCAAACACACTCAATAATACCAGTCAAACTAAGAAAGAAAGATCCCAGTTGGCGACAGTCGGGCAGAGAGAGTAGCAAACATATGTCCTCACAGTCCTCTTCTTTCCCACCATTATCCCTACATTAAGGGGTCAGTTGCCTGATGCGCCATCTCCACTGCATGCATCAGGCATGGTTCATAGTTTGGCAATTATTGGCAGTGAGCCTGCCTCACCTTTGACTAAAAAGTTCACCTGCAAGGCAGCAGTTTCCACAGTTATTGGCAGTGGGCCTAGCCTTTTACTAAAAAGTAAGACTGCAAGGCAGCAGCTGTCCTTTTAGTTGCCTTTTACGACATGCAAGGCCTATGGTGGTAGTACACTTACATCCCTACCACACCCAAAAGTAAAGTGGAGTGCTGCGCAAGTTCGGGTGGGTGGAACTCCTGCCACCTGAACAGTAGTTAAACTACTCAACTACGTACCTTGTTCAAAAGTCTAGCAGCCATTTTCCAGCTTCACGGAAAGTAATTCCTAATGTAAAGGATTGATGTGGTAAGAACAATTCTAAGCTAGGCCTAGATGTAGCTTCTTAAGCTAAGAGTGTGTTTCTCAACTCTTGAAGATGCCTTCCTCTCTATTGTTCTCTAACCTGTCTAAATGAGAGTTAAAAACTTTCCATTGGTTACTATCCCCCAAAGCACAATACAGATTTAATCTACACGGCAAACTTGTCAGCTACAACTTGTGCAGATTGTATGAGAATCATAGCAGGCTTTAAGTAACCTAACCTTACAGCATATGCTGCTGCAATAGAAAATGATATTGTTATGATACAATAAAATTTTGTACATACTTACCTGGCAGATATATACTTAGCTTTAGACTCCGTCGTCCCCGACAGATATTCAAATTTCGCGGCACACGCAACAGGTAGGTCAGGTGATCTACCGCCCTGCCGCTGGGTGGCAGGACTGGGAACCATTCCCGTTTTCTAATCAGATTTTCTCTTCCACCTGTCTCCTGAGGGGAGGCTGGGTGGGTCATTTAATAGTATATATCTGCCAGGTAAGTATGTATAAAACTTTATTGTATCATAACAATATCATTTTTGTACATTCAACTTCCCTGTCAGATATATACTTAGCTGATTGGCACCCTTGGTGGTGGGCAAGATACAGCTAACTACTGAAATAGACAGGGAAACAACATACGTTGTAGGTAAACATAAGAAACCTTGGTTCCTACCTGGTTAGTTGTAGGTAAACATAAGAAACCTTGGTTCCTACCTGGTTAGGCGGAAGACTTCATGGCTACTGCCTAGGAGTCTGCTTCACCTCAAGAGCCTCAGCGAGGTAGTGACCTATGGCTAAGAGTTCTTGTGGGTCTGTCAATGGGGTCTTATCCGCTTACTCGACAGAGCCTGAGGATCTTTGTCAATGGGTGCTAATCCACTTATATGACAAAACACCTTGCCTAACGGCATACTCAAGGAACACAACACTGATCCCGATCACCTGATCCTAACACCCGGGTTAGTACTAAGACTGAAAGGAATTATCCCCAACATCCTTTCAAACAACCTTAAAAACACAACACCATATAATTAAAAACTAATTAACTAATTACGGATCGGTATCAGCTCCCTGTCCCAGCACCGCATCCGCAGATACGTATGGACCAAGAGAGAAGCATTTCTCGTAAGTTACTCTGACATCCTTCAGGTAATGGGAAGCAAAAACAGAGTTGCATCTCCAGTACGTGGCAGCTAGAATATCCTTCATTGACATGTTCTTATGAAAGGATAAAGAAGTCGCAACGGCTCGCACCTCATGCGCTCTAACTCTCAGCTGCTTGAACGAGTCCTCATGGCACTTATCATGCACTTCAGAGATCACACTTCTCACAAAGAAGGCCAGGGCGTTCTTCGACATGGGTCTCTTCGGATCCCTCACAGCACACCAGAGACTCTGTTGGCAACCCTTAAGCTGCTTCTTCCTCTGAAGATAGAACTTTAGCGTCCTGACAGGGCAAAGAGACATTTCTACCTCCTTCCCTACCAAGGGAGAAAGCCCTTTAACTTCAAAGCTTCTGGGCCAGGGATTAGAAGGGTTCTCATTCTTTGCCAGAAATAATGGCTGAAAAGAACATATTGCAGAGTCTCCTTTGAATCCGACACGAGAATCCAATGCATGGAGTTCACTTGTCCTCTTGGCAGTTGCGAGGGCCAAGAGAAAAATGCATTTCCTTGTCAGATCTCTAAAAGAGGCTTGATGAGGAGGTTCAAACTTGTCGGAAGTATGAAATCTGAGGACTACGTCAAGATTCTAACTAGGTGTACGAGAGGTCCTAATCTTGGTTGCCTCAAAGGATCATATAAGATCATGAAGCTCCTTATCCTCCGCTATCTGTAGGCCCCTATTTCTAAAGACAGCGGAGAGCATGCTCCTGTATCCCTTAATAGTAGATACAGCTAAATGTGATTCTTCTCTCAGGAAGAGGAGAAAATCAGCAATGTTGGTCACAGAGGTATTGGAAGAGGACAGCTTCTTTGACCTACACCATCTACGGAAGACTTTCCACTTCGATTGATATACCGGCAAGGTAGAAGACCTGCGGGCTCTGGCGATTACGCTGGCAGCCTTCCGCGAAAAGCCTCTCGCTCTGACGAGTCTTTCGATAGTCGAAAGGCAGTCAGGGAGAGAGCGGGGAGGTTTTTGTGATACCTCTCGAAGTGGGGTTGTCTGAGCAGATCTGTCCTTTCGGGAAGAGATCTGGGGAAGTCCACTGTCCATTCCAGTACCTCTGTGAACCAATCTTGTGCGGGCCAAAAGGGGGCTATGAGAGTCATTCTCGTTCCCGTCGAGGCCACGAACTTTCTTATTACTTTCCCCAGTAGCTTGAATGGGGGAAAGGCGTATGCGTCTATGCCCGACCAGTCTATGAGGAGGGCATCGACTGCTATGGCTCTCGGATCTTCGACTGAAGAGCTGAAGTTGTCTATCCTTTTTGTAAGAAACATGGTGAAAAGGTCTATCTGTGGTTTCCCCCACAAGGCCCAAAGCCTTTGGCAAACTTCGAGGTGGAGGGTCCACTCTGTTGGAAGGACCTGGTTCTGCCTGCTCAGCAGGTCCGCTCTCACATTCCTATCTCACTGAACGAACCTGGTAAGGAGAGTGACGCCTCGTTCCTCCGCCCAGACCAGAAGATCTCTTGTCAACTCGTAGAGGGAGAAAGAGTGAGTCCCTCCTTATTTTCGAATGTAAGCCAGATCCATGGTGTTGTCCAAGTTGACTTGGACTACCACGCCTCTGACTTCCGATTCGAAGGACTTTAGGGCTACATGGATAGCCAAAAGCTCCTTTGAGTTGATGTGCCAGGACACCTGATCCTTTGTCCAAGTGCCAGACACTTCTCTCGTTCCTAGTGTTTGCTCCCCATCCTGTCTCCGAAGAGCTGAAGTTGTCTATCCTTTTTGTAAGAAACATGGTGAAAAGGTCTATCTGTGGTTTCCCCCACAAGGCCCAAAGCCTTTGGCAAACTTCGAGGTGGAGGGTCCACTCTGTTGGAAGGACCTGGTTCTGCCCTGCTCAGCAGGTCCACCCTCTCACATTCCTATCTCCCTGAACGAACCTGGTAAGGAGAATGACGCCTCGTTCCTCCGCCCAGACCAGAAGATCTCTTGTCAACTCGTAGAGGGAGAAAGAGTGAGTCCCTCCTTATTTTCGAATGTAAGCCAGATCCATGGTGTTGTCCAAGTTGACTTGGACTACCACGCCTCTGACTTCCGATTCGAAGGACTTTAGGGCTACATGGATAGCCAAAAGCTCCTTTGAGTTGATGTGCCAGGACACCTGATCCTTTGTCCAAGTGCCAGACACTTCTCTCGTTCCTAGTGTTGCTCCCCATCCTGTCTCCGATGCGTCGGAGAACAACACTAGGCGGAGGCTCGGAATCAAAAGGGACATGCCTACGTTCTTTTTGAGAGGAGCCACCCACCACGCCAGGTGGTTCTTTATTTCCTGATGAATTGGAAAGGAGTCCGACAGTTCTCCTGTCTTTCGGTTCCACACCTTCTGCAGGAAGAATTGCAGGGGCCTTAAGTTGAGCCTCCCCAGAGAAAAGAACTGCTCCAGCGAGGAAAGGGTCCCCAGCAGGCTCAGCCATTCCCTCGCTGAGCTTCGTTCCTTCCCTAAGAAGGCTGAGACTTTCTCCAAGCCTCGAACGAGCCTTTCTTGCGATGGAAAAACTCGAAAACCCAGAGAATCCATCTGAATCCCCAGATAGACAATGTTCTGGCTGGGGATCATCTGGGACTTCTCGAGGTTCACAAGAAGTCCAAGGGACCGTACCAGGTCTAGAGTTGTTGTCAAGTCCTCCAAACATTGATGTTCCGACTTGGCTCTGATGAGCCAGTCGTCGAGATAAAGAGATATATTTGTAATAAATACATTTAAAAGAACAGATAATTACATATCTGTAAATAGAACCCATGACCTGAGGGGTCATTGGTGAATTAGGAGCGTCCTACGTGACAACCTCAAATCTAGATCACGCTGTGCAATGCTTGCAGTAGCCTGGTTTACGTTTGTTTGGAAACATCATCAATTCATGAATCTGTTAACTGCTCACAACACCTTCCATGGGAAGCTGTTGACCTGTTAACCTGCGCCGGAAACTTGTAACTTCCGAGCCGGCGGACTACTTATTTCTTTTTGTATAAATCGCTGAGATAGCTAGTGTTTCGCTATCGACACGATGCTTTGAATTGTTAGTTCTATTCCAGTTATCAAACGGAGCGACTCCTGAAAAAAAAAAAAACCCGAAACCACCCCCCCTCTCTCTTGTGACGGAGTTGAGAAATAAAGCTGTTTAAATGTATCAACTTCCTCCATTTGAATCATCTCCCTCATTCTAAGAAGAATCAACTTTACTAAGATACAACGTAGGAGAGAAGAAAAGTAGAACCAGTAATGCTTACGAACAACAGTCGTAAGAAAAGACAAACAGTCTTTCGCCAAAGCGGAAGAACATAATATATTCACCCCCTTCAGATGCAGCCAACGGGCTACTTTCTTCATAAGGCCCGTAAAAACTTGAGGGGCCATGGAAAAGCCGAAGCACAAGGCCCTGAACTGAAAGATCCTGCCCTGTATCATGAATCGAAGAAACTTTCTTGATGAAGGATGTAGGGGGACATGAAAATACGCGTCTTGCAGGTCCAGGGAGACCATCCAATCTCCAGGACGTAGAGCCACAAGAACCGAGGCGGTAGTCTCCATAGAGAATTTAGTCTTCTTTACGAATCGGTTCAGTGCGCTCACGTCTAGCACAGGTCTCCAACCTCCCGAGGCTTTCAGAACAAGGAAAAGTCGATTGTAGAAGCCTTGGGAGTGGGGATCCTGTACTAATTCGATGGCCTCCTTTTCCAACATCTGATCCACAAGTTGCAGGAGAGTTCTTCTCATGACAGGGTCCTTGTACTTTGCTGACAGTTCCCTTGGAGTCGAAGTCAAGGGTGGCCTGTCTCTGAAGGGGATGAGATATCCCTTCCTTACTATTGAGAGGGACCAGTTGTCCGCCTCTCTTAAAGCCCATTCTTCCGCAAACTTCAGAAGCCTGGCGCCTACTGGTGTTTGGAGGACTGATGAGTCATTTTCCTTTCTTAAAAGGTCTAAAGGATGACATCCCTCTCTTCTCAGGTGCTTTCTTTCTAGAGGAGGATCGCGAAGAAGGACCTCCTCGAAAGGGCGTTTGAGGAGTACTCGTCTCCTTCTTAACAGAGGATACAGCAGTTCTAGTCTTTTTCGCTGATTGAACTAGAAGATCCTGGGTCGCCTTCTCAGTGAGTGAGTTAGAAATGTCTCTCACTAACTGAGTAGGAAACAGTTGGTTCGATAGAGGAGCGTATAAGAGAAGCCCTCTGAACTGGAGAGACAGCTTTTGTTAGAAATGAACTAAAAACTGCTCTCTTCTAGAGGATCCCTGCTCCAAAAAGGGAGGCCACTTCTCCAGAGCCGTCTTGGACAGCCTTGTCCATACAGGACAAAATGCTATGAAGCACTTCGGGGCTAAGGAAGTCCAGGTCCCGAGTCTTCTTGGCCAACGCCCCAAGAGACCAGTCCAGAAAGTTAAAAACTTCCAGGACATGGAATAATCCCTTGAGATGGTCCATTTTAGACATACCCCATGCGGTTCTGGCTGTAGACAGGGCATGTCTCCTCGTCAAGTCCACAAGAGTCGAGAAATCTGCCGACGAAGGAAGAGCCAGTCCCATGGCTTCCCCAGTCTCATACCAAATGCCCCTCCTTCCTGAAAGCTTAGAGGGAGGACAGGCAAAGACAGTCTTACCTGCTTCCTCCTTAGAGCTGAACCAAGCCCCAACTGACTGGAGGGCTTTCTTCATGGAGATGGTCGGACGCATTTTCAGGAAGGAGGAGGATTTAGAAGTCTTTGTGCTAGTGAACAAAGAACGAGGAGGAGGGGCAGCTGGACTGAGAGAGTCTCCGAACTCTTGCAGTAGCAAAGCAGCTAAGGTTTTGTAGTCCGAAAGCGCCGCACCCCTTGGGGATTCTTCATCGGAAATATCCTCAAGTTCTTGTCTCATCTTGATGGGGGAATCGCGATCAACAGAAGGCGAGCGCTTATTCTGAAAGGAGTTACCTGTTTTATCAGTCCTCTGTTCTCTTGGAGAAGGGCTTCTTTTAAGTAGCTCAGAGAGTCTGGAAGGTGTCTCATGTCCGCCCTGACAAAGGCGACTGCCACCTGTGCGACATCTTGTGCCTTTGTCACGGTCATCGACACTTCCAGAAACTCATTTGCGTCTAGAAGAATGCTCTATCTCGGAAGGCAAAATGCTTGGAGCCTCGCGCCTGGCTGGCGCCTCACGCCTGGAGGAAGGTTTGCGCCTGACCGGGGACTCGCGGCTGGTTGCGCCGAGCGGCTGGGAAGCAGCTCGTGCCTGGATAGCGGTTGGCACCTGGCAGAGGATTCTTGTTTCATTAGCGACATACGCCTGAAAGGAGGTTGGCGCTTGTCCGAAGACTTGTGCCGAGTTGGAGCCTCGCGCCTCAGTACGTCCAGGATCCGTGATCTCTTAATGGGAAGAGAGGAGTCCTTCCTACGAGGAGGATCCTTCTTGAGTACTCCCACCAAGGACGAGATTTGCTCCTGCATGTTAAGGAGAATTCTTGTTGTAGGATCTTCCTTCTCTTTGACCGAAGGAGGTTCGGGGGACGAATGGGATTCCCAGCCGAAAGTAGGCGAATGCAAGGCTCTCTTGGCTCTCTTCCTATCCATCGGTGAACCTTCTGGGAAGCGTTCGGGGCTTGAATCCAATGTGGGCGCTTTCCAACTCCTCTTCAGAGGACGAGATTGATCATCCGAACTCCAACCTTGTCTGTGCGACGAGGAATCGGAAGAAGAGAAGCACTCTCTCAGGATGCCTTTACAATGGCGATCCCTGGCAGTCTGTGACGATACAGATCCTGCCGAAGGGACGCCTGACCGGTGGGGATCCTCCACAACCTCCGTAAGGCTTTCGACATTCCTTTTCCTCTGGGCCTGGGAGCTTGGAAGAGGTCTAGGCCTGGGAGCGTTGCAGAGCCGATCAGACGCCCCCTACACTGCACTGGGTACACTGATATCACTTTCCACTGCACTGCGCTTACCTTCAAGAGCTATCATTTTAAGCTCCATCCTTTTGAGGGCAGCTTTCAAATCTGCAATTTCCACAGAAGAATCTGCAGGATCTGTGAAGGGAGGAGCTGATATCATGGGTGAGGATGCAACAATTACTTGAGGGATAGGTGTTAACTCGACACTAACTGGCTCGTTAGAGCGAGACCTACTCAAACTTC
>NC_087205.1:41283351-41305560 GCF_015104395.2 Macrobrachium nipponense | reverse complement strand
CCTACTCAAACTTCTAGAGGAAGCTTTCCTAGCCCTATCCTTCTCTAACTTCCTTAAGTAGGAAGTTAGTCTTTTCCATCCGTCCTCACTCAAATTCTCACATTCCTTACACGTATTAGTGAAAGAACATTCATACTCCCTCCCACACCGCTTGCATACAGTGTCAGGATCTACCGAAGCCTTCGGTAGTCTCACATTACAACCTTCATTCACACATACTCTAATTACATAACTAGAGTCAGACATTCTTAGAAAAATCCAAAGCGAAATCCAATAAACAGTCCACAAACGCGTATGCCAAACCAACGATCCAATATGTCACCAAAAAAAGACAGTCGAGAAGATCAATGGCAATGAAAAACGAAAATCAAGTCAGGAGGAACCAACAACGATGTTGCCGGAACCGGCGACAGAGAAAATCTGATTAGAAAACGGAAATGGTTCCTAGTCCTGCAACCCAGCGGCAGGGCGGTGAGATCACCTGACCTACCTGTAGTGTGTGCCGCGAAATTTGAATTTCTGTCCGGGGACGACGGAGAAGCTAAAGCTAAGTATATATCTGACAAGGAAGTTGAATGTACAAAAACACACGAGATTAGCTAGAAACATGACATCATGATGAGAAAAGCTGGTCCAAATTCTAACAAAAGATTACTACAGTCTGGGCTAACCAAAACAAAAGTGTACTTCACCAAAAAGTATGAAATAACAATGGCAAATTCAAAGCCGCTGTAAATGGCCCTG
Source organism: Macrobrachium nipponense (assembly GCF_015104395.2). Taxonomy (NCBI): domain Eukaryota; kingdom Metazoa; phylum Arthropoda; class Malacostraca; order Decapoda; family Palaemonidae; genus Macrobrachium; species Macrobrachium nipponense. The sequence continues at coordinate 41,304,816 of NC_087205.1, read as the reverse complement.
ATGTTGACGCCACGACAGCATTAATGAATTTTTGAATGGCTGCCGTATTGCTCTGGTATCCCCTGTACAGGGCGAGGCAGTCACCTAGTAAACAACTTAGCGAAGCACTAGCACGAAAAATGATATTGTTTATTGTACAATAAAGTTTATACATACTTACCTGGGCAGATATATACTAGCTATAGACTCCGTCGTCCCCGACAGAAATTCAAATTTCGCGGCACACACTACAGGTACGGTCAGGTAGATCCCGCCGCCTGCCGCTGAGGGTGGCACGGAATAGGAACTATTACCGTTTTAAGCCAGATTTTTCTCTTCCACCTGTCTCCTGAGGGGAGGTTGGGTGGGCCATACGATCGTATATATCTGCCAGGTAAGTATGTATGAAACTTTATTGTACAATAACAAATTTATTTTCATACATTCAACTTCTGTCAGAGATATACTTAGCTGATTGGCACCTTTGGCGGAGGGCAAGAGACAGCTAATTACTGACCTAATAGGTAAACAACATATGTTGCAGGTAATACAAGTTAATTAATACCCTACCCTAGTTCCTACCTGTCTTTAGGCGGAAGATTTCTTAGCTTGTGCTGAGAAGTCTGCTTCGCCTCAAAAGCTTCAGCGAGGGTGTGCCCTATGGCTGAGAACTCTTGAAAAGGACTGTCAAGGGGTCTTATCCACTTACTCAACAGAACCTAATGGCAATTGTCACTGGAGTCTTATTCACTTACATGACAATATACCTATGCCTCTTGGCATATAAAAAGGAGTAAAATACTGATCCCGATCACCCGATCCTAACGTGGATTAGTAAATATGATTGAAAGGCGTTATCCCCAAATCACCTTTCAAACAACCTAAAAACTCAACACCAATAATTTTAAAATCACAATATATAAAATATAAGGACAAAAAATTAGTTAAGGATCAGTCTTCTCTCCTTCCCCAGCACTGTATCCGCTGATACATAAGGTCCTAGAGAGAAAGATTTCTCATATGTCACTCTCACATCTTTCAAGTAATGTGAGGCGAACACCGAGTTACATCTCCAATACGTGGCCGCTAAGATGTTCTTCATTGACATTTCTTGTTGAACGACAATGATGTATCGACTGCACGTACTTCGTGCGCTTTTACCTTAAGGTCTTATATGCCTCACTATCACAGCTCATGTGGGCTTCCGTTATGATGTTGCCTAACAAAAATGCTTAAGGCATTCTTTGACATAGCTCTTCTATGGTCTTTAACTGCACACCATAAACTCTGATTGCAAACCCTCCCGCAACTGCTTTCTTCTTCTGCAGGTAAAATTTTCAAAGTTCTCACAGGACATAAAGTTTCTTTCCATTTCATTCCCAACTAATTGAGAAAGGCCTTTTACTTCAAAAGTCCTAGGCCAAGGTCTCGAGGGGTTTTCATTTTTTGCTAGAATAAAGGTTTAAAGGACAATACAGCCGAATCCTTCTTAAAACCCAAAACACCTCTAGAGTCAAGCGCTTGCAGCTCACTCACTCTTTTCGCCGTGGCGAGAGCTATTAAGAAAATGCATTTCTAGTCAAGTCCCGGAAAGTAGCTTTATCGGGAGGTTCAAATCTCTCCGACATAAGGTATTTGAGAACCACATCCAGATTCCAACTAGGGGCGAGAGAAGTTCTTATTTTTTAGTTTCACAAGATCTAATCAAATCATGCAGATCTTTGTTATTCTCTATGTTCAGGCCCCTATTCCTGAACACAGCTGATAACATGCTCTTATAACCTTAATGGTTGACACTGCCAGATGAGATTCTTCTCGTAAAACAAAAGAAAATCAGCAATTTCGGTCACAGAGGTATCGGAGGAGGACAAGCTTCTTCGCCTTCACCATCTACGGTAAAAACTTCCCACTTTGATTGGAATATCCGCATGGTTGAGGACCTTCTTGCTCCAGCAATTGCTTTTGCCGCTTCGCGAGAAAGCCTCTCGCTCTGACCAATCTTTCGATAGTCGAAAGGCAGTCAGAGCGAGAGCGTGGTTATTTTTGATGCCTCTCAAAGTGGGGGTTGTCTGAGCAGATCTGTCCTTTCGGAAGAGATCTGGGGAAGTCCACTATCCATTCCTGTACCTCTGTGAACCATTCTCTTGGCAGGCCAATAATAAGGAGCGATCAATGTCATCCTCATTCCCCTCCGAGGACACGAACTTTCTCATTACTTCCCCCAGCATCTTGAATGGGGGAAACACATACGCGTCTATGCCCTCCCAATCCATGAGCATGGCATCTATGGATAGGGACACATACGCGTCTATGCCCTCCCAATCCATGAGCATGGCATCTATGGATAGGGCTCTGGGATCGTCCCCCAGCGAGCAAAAGTTCTCCATCCTCCTGGATAGGAATGTTGCAAACAGGTCCACTTGCGGCTTCCCCCAAAGAGACCATAGTTGCTGGCAGACTTGTGAATGAAGGGTCCACTCTGTTGGAAGGACTGGTTTTTCCTGCTCAGTCTGTCTGCTCTTATATTCTTTTTTCCCTCCTTGAACGAACCTCGTCAGGAGTCGAATCCCTCTTTCTTCTGCCATATCAACAGATCCCTATTGCTAGTTGGTAAAGGGAGAAAGAGTGTGTCCCCTTGTTTTCTTATATAAGCCAGAGCCGTGGTGTTGTCCGAGTTGACTTGGACCACCACGCCTCTGACTTCGTTCTCGAAACACTGCAGTGCTAAGTGCACTGCTAAGAGTTCCTTTGCATTTATGTGCCAGGCCTTCTGTTCTTCTGTCCAACTGCCTGACACTTCCTTCGTCCCTAGTGTTGCTCCCCACCCACCCCGTGTCCGAAGCGTCTGAGAATAACACTAGGTGAGGGTTCTGAAGGGCCAAGGACACTCCTTCGTTTCTTCTCAGTGGTCCTAACCACCATCGTAAGTGGTTTTTGATACTCTCTCCTATAGGAAAGGTATCCAAAAGATCTCCTTTTCTTCTGTTCCAACTCCTTCTGAGATGGAACTGCAAGGGTCTCAAATTCAGTCTCCCTAGAGAGATGAACTGCTCCAGCGAGGAAAGAGTGCCCAGAAGACTGAGCCATTCCCTCGCTGAGCTTCGTTCTTTCTCTAGGAAGATCGAGATTTTCTCCAACCCTTTCGAGATTCTTTCCTGGGATGGATACGCTCGAAAACCCCGAGAATCCATCCAAATCCCCAGATAGACGATATTCTGACTGGGGATTGTGTGAGACTTCTCGAGGTTTACGAGCAATCCGAGAGATCTGGTCAATTGAAGAGCTATCCCCAAGTCCTCCAAGCACTTTTGTCTTGTCTGCGCTCTTATAAGCCAATCGTCTAGGTAAAGAGATATCCTCACCCCCTTCAGATGTAGCCATCTTGCTACGTTTCTCATCAACGCTGTAAACACCTGAGGAGCCGTCGAGAGGCCGAAACACGAGGCTCTGAACTGATAAATCCTTCCCTGCACCATGAATCGAAGATATTTCTTCGACGAATGATGCAGGGGGACGTGAAAGTGATGCATCTTGCAGGTCGAGGGAGACCATCCAATCTCCTGGACGGAGAGCAGAGAGAACCGAGTTGGATGTCTCCATGGAGAACTTTGTCTTCTCCACGAAGTGATTCAATGCACTCACGTCCAGTACAGGCCTCCACCCCCCCGAGGCTTTCGGCACCAAAAATAGGCGATTGTAAAAACCTAGGGAGTGCGGATCCTGCACTACCTCGACGGCCTCCTTCTCCAACATTTGCTGCACCAGTCCAAGAAGGATCTCTCTCTTTACAGAGTCTTTGTATCTCGCTGACAGCTCCCTCGGAGTCGTCGTCAATGGAGGTCTGTTCTTGAAGGGGATGAGGTATCCTTTCCTGAGCACTTGCAGGGACCAAGAAATCTGCTTTCATGAAGCCCATGCTTCCGAGAATCCCAGAAGTCTGGCCCTACTGGTGATTGGAGGAGTGGAATCTCATTTTGCGTTCTTCTTTGGAACTCTAATGGAAGATCCTTCTCTTTTCTCCTCCTCTCTTCCTTGGGGCTCGGCTAAAAGCTCTACCTCGAAAGGGCTGTTGGGCAGGTGTTGGCTCCCTCTTCGAGACAGAAGCAGCTGGCCTAGGCTTCTTAGCAGAATGCACCAGCAAATCCTGTGTTGCCTTCTCAGTAAGCGTATGGGAAATGTCCTTTACCAACTGAGAAGGAAACAGCTGTTTAGACAGAGGGGCGAATAAAAGAGAAGCCCTCGTACTGGAGAGGGACTGCTTTGGTAAGAAAAGAACCAAAGGACAGCCCTCTTCTTTAATACTCCTGTCCCGAACAAGGATGCCACTTCAGCCGATCCGTCCTGCACTGCTTGTCCATGCATGCCAAACACTATGCAAGACTTCTGGTTCCAAAAACTGAGGGTCTTGAGTCTTGTTGGCCAAAGCCACCCCAAGGGACCAATCTAGGAAGTTAAAAACTTCCAAGACCTGGAATATTCCCTTGAGGAGATGGTCCATTTCAGATACATTGTCCAGCTTGTTTTGGCTGCTGGAAGTGCATGTCTCCTTGCCGAATCCACCAAGGTCGAGAAGTCCGCTTCAGCAGATGAGGGAAAGAGAAAGTCCCATAGATTATCCTGTGCTATACCAAATCCCTCTCTTCCCTGATAGCCTGGAAGGGGGACAGGTAAACACAAGTCTTCCCCGCCGTCCTCTTTGGTTTTACGCCAATTCCCGACCGACTGCAAAGCCCTCTTCATTGAAATGGTCGGTTGCATCTTCAAGAAAGAGGAAGACTTCGCAGCCTTCGTACTCGAAAATAAAGACCGAGGAGAAGGAGGGGCAGCAGGACTCAGAGACTCTCTTCAAATTCTTTAACAAGAGGGGCTGCTAGTATCTTATAATCAGAAAGACCTGCCCCTCCCCCTTGTTTTCTTCAGAGTCCGAAACATCCTCTAATTCCGGTTGAGTTTTATTCGGAGAAGAGTGTGCGACCAGGGGACTCCTCTCTCGGGAATGCACAGGGCTTGCAGCAACACCGGCTGCACCTGACAAGGGCTACGGTCGCTTGTGCGACATCTTGAGTCCCTGCCAGGAGAAGGCCAATGTTGTTCTTTTACCCTAAGGCCCTCCTGACAAGGACGACGGCCGCCTGTGCGACAACTTTCGTCCCTACCAGGAGAAGTCCTTAAATGTCGTTCTCTTTTTTCATGATCAATTCCTTCCTGACAGGGGCTACGATCACCTGTGCGACACCTAGAGGCCCTGTCAGGGGAAAATTGATCTTGAGAAAAATCCCAAAGAGGAGCCTCCAAGTCCGCTTCAAACTCCGATAACTCATCCAAATTGTATTCTGGGTTGTACAAATCCTTGCGCCTGCTTTCAGGCGCTCTAGACGCTTTACGTCTTGTTTCAGCCGCTTCAGGAGCTTTGCAGGCGCCTTGCGCCTCCATTCGGACGCTTCAGGCTCTTCAGGCGCTTTGCGCCTCGTTTCAGGGCCGGCGCCTCAGGCTCTTTAGGCGCTTTGGCTTATTCTTTCAGGCGCCTCAGGGCTCCCTAGGCTCTTTGCTTTTCCTTTGAGGCGTTCTAGGCTACTCCAGGCGCTCTATGTTTCATATCAGGCGCTCTAGGAGTTAAATATTTCCTTTTAGCCACTCAGGCTTTTCAGGCGCGTTGCGCCTTATTCCTTTTACTTGAAGAGCTTTACGCCCTCATTTCAGGCGCTCCAGACTCTTTTCGCCTCGCCAAAAGAGTTCCAGGATCTTCAGTACTTTGCGCCTCCCTTCAGGCGCTTCAGGCTCTTTGCGCTTCCTTTCAGGAGTTCGTCCGATTTCGGGAGTTCCAATTTTACTCCTCGATACGGACATCTCATGTGCTTTCTTCCTCGTAGAAGTTCCCTATACACATCTTGTCGCCTGACGGCGTTTTGCGCTTGACAGTAGCCTGACGTCTGGCTGGCGCCAGGGCTTCTGGCAGGCGCCTCGTCCGAGCTCTCAGATAGTTCTAAAGGACGGGATCTTTTGATAGGGAGAAATCTATCCTTCCTTCTAGGCTGATCAGATTTAAGAACTCCCTACTAGGGAAGATATCTGTTTCTGCATATCCTCTAACATCTTCGTAGCTACTCTCTCTTTCCAACCTCCGATGCAGGAGAAGAAGCTTCTGAATATACATTCTTCTTCCTCTTTTCGGAGGATATTCTTCCGGAAATTCTTCAGGGCTTGAGTCGAATGAAGGAGACTTCCAAGTTCTCTTCGAAGGTATCGACAATCTTATCCGAACTCCATCCTTTTTTAGATGAGGAATCAGACGAAGAAAAACACTGTCAGGACGTCTTTCCAAACGACTATCCTTGGCAGCCCGGGACGTAACTACAGGATCTGCCGAGGGGACGCCTGACCGGTGGGGATTCTCTGAAACCTCCCTGCGGCTTTCGACATTTCTTCTCCACTGGTCTTGGGAGCTTGAAAGAGGTCTAGGCCTCGGTAGCGAGACAGAAGCCGATCAGACGCACCCTCCACTTCACTGGGAACACTTTCACTGCACTTACCTTCCAGTTCTTTAATTTTTTTGTTCCATATGCTTAAGCGAAGCTTTCAGACTCGCAATTTCAGATGTTGAGCTTGCCGAGACCGATAATCGGGAAGGTAAAGCCTGTATGGGAGGAAACAATAGGGTTATCAATAGGTAATAGTCTGCTAACTGGCTCGTTAGAGACGACCTACTTACACTCTTGGAAGAGGCGGCTCAGCCCTATCTATCTCCAACTTTCTTAGGTAGGAATTAAGCAACTTCCATTCCTCCTCATTCAAATTCTTGCACTCATCACATGTATTCAATTGAGAGCATACATTCCCTCTACAATTTTTACAAGTGGTGTGAGGATCCACCGACGCTTTCGGCAGTCTCACAAAACAATTCTCATTCACACACACACTCTGAACAAAATCGACACGTCAGACATTATGAGAAATTCCAAAGCCAAATCCAAAAAACAGTCCACAATAGCGTATGCCAAACCAAAGATCCAATACGTCACCAAATAGCAGTCCAAAAGATCAACGGCGTAATGAAATTCGAAATTCAAGTCAGGAGGGAACTAGCAACGATGTACTAGTACCGCGACAGAGAAAATAAAAATCTGGCTTAAAACGGTAATAGTTCCTATTCCTGCCACCCAGCGGCAGGCGGCGGGATCACCTGACCTACCTGTAGTGTGTGCCGCGAAATTTGAATTTCTGTCGGGGACGACGGAGTCTATAGCTAAGTATATATCTGACAGGGAAGTTGAATGTATGAAAAAAAAAGTTGCCACTCAAGGTAGAATAGTACTTTAGTTATGTAATTACTTGGTAAGTTACTTATATGAAATGAACATTTCTTCAAGTTCTTGTGTGCAGATGTGAAACAAAAGTTAAGAACTTGTTCTTTATGTATTCAGACAACCTACATTGTAAATCTGTTTCATTGTGTACCTGCGATTATGAGGTCTCATGGGAGAAAAGTTTTCATTGACTGAATCGGACTCTACCAAGGTAGAAGGCGCTCTGTGATGGGTCAGCAGCTGAGTTCTCAAACGGGGTTCTGGAGGGGGGCTCATGTCATCAGAGTCCGTCAAGGGTATGGACGATTTGTTGTCTTGGGAGAGCAGCACTTCACCAATACTACTGGATGAATCTTCGCTCAGTGCACGGTTATTGGCGAGGCCTGTAGAGAGAAAAACTGCACAGTAAAAGTTAAATTGAATCCGGCAATTTCCTAAGAAAGCCTTAGTCATGACTATCATTTGTATCAAAGTGATTTTTAAAGGTTTATAGCAACAAATGCAGTTTTTTACACTCATCTAGTAAGCTGTATAGTTACGCAATTGAAAATCATTACGAAATTAGCAATATTACCAAACTACTTAACATGACAATTTGTCCAAAATTGCATTTTTCCTAACTATACAAACCTGAGGTCCTTTTACAATAGGAAGGTACTAGCGGCAGCTGGATAGGTCGTAAGCTTTCGAACAAGGGGTTCGGTAGTTAACTGCTTGTCCGACAGGCGCGCGCGCGCGACTGGTAGGTAAACAAATCACTTTTGCTTTTGGCCCAAGCAAAAACTGCAGAGTGAGGGGTGGCATGAGGTGGGGCTATGTGTAAAAGGACCTCAGGTTTGTATAGTTAGGAAAAATGCAATTTTGGACAAATTGTCATTTGTTCCGACACGGCATACAACCCTTCGGTCCTTTTACAATAGGAAGACTCACTTCTTGGTGGGAGGAATCTGAGTCTTTTGTGAACAGGACTGGTGTTCGCCCAACCTTGGAATGCCTCCCTGGTCGTAAGAGCGGGAGGGAGGGATCCAAGCCTCTGTCCGATTGATCGGGGTGTGCACCGCAGGATCAATGGTCAGACCTCTGGACCAAGTACTAAGAGAGAGGCAAGCGTATCTCTTCGTACAGCAAAAACAAGAACAAGTTCCTATTTTGCAAGAGGCAACATAAACTTTATGGTTTGTCTCTTGTTGGCCATCCACTTCCCCCCCCATTGTAGGAGGAAGTGGTGGATATTCGCTCCCATCCCTAGTGAAAGGGATAGGATGGGGCTCTGTCGAGTAGCTCACGGCATCAGTCCTTATCCAGCAAGGTGATGACCGTATCCTCTACCCACAGGTAGAGGGGTAGAAAAAGATAGGAAGAGAAGCCAGTCACTCTCTCATTCCACTTATCTATTCTTTTACAGTCACACCAGGACTCGATGCTGTTCAGCCTGCTAGGGTCTGGGTTAGCTAGACAACGTGTTGAGCAGCCACCACGGGTCCTAAGGAACACGATCCAAGGACCTGTGGGCAATATCCAAAAGGTAGAAGGACGGTGCCAGTGGGTCGGTTGTTACCAGACCCCTGCCTTCAGTACCTGCGCCACGGAGAAGTTCTTGTGTAACTCGAGGGAGTGTACTTCTAGGTCATCTTGGTGCTGACGAAGAGTCTTCAACACTCAGCCTGGGATGTCGAGTTTCTTCAGAAAGCGCGGTCGCGCTTTCACAGGACAAAGCAGCATCTCCTTCGCATCGAAGGCGGTGAAGTCCATTAGGGAGGGGATTGTGAAGGACTCTAACCGATCGTCAGGAACCGAAGGGTTCAGAGTCTTCGCTACGAATTCGGTACGAAATCGAGCGTCACGAATCCCCATCCCTGGATGCTTGACTTCGCAGGAAAAGTCATGCAATTACCTCAGAAGAAAAAAGAAAACAGGGAATGGTCGTATGACCTATCCCTCTTCTCGACTTCGGTGATGTCCTGTACCCATACCTGGTCTATCCGTCTGCAGCGAAGTGTTGTTCTCGGTAGTGGATAGGACACCGACACTCAATGGTGGGCTGTCGATGGTATGGGTACTGTGACAAGCCGTTAGGACGAAGAAAAGAAAAAGATTGTTATGGAACAACCGAACTAAGTCCACAGCGAAGTTCGCTAACAGACTTGGGCGCTCTGACAGCTGCCTACTGACTGCGTTCGGTAGGAGGCAAGTTGTCCAAGCACCCGAGCAAGTCACGTGACCTTCGCCTTAAAAGGGTTATGCCAAGAGACTAAACAAATAATTTGTTCGTCACCGATGCCAGAAGGCAAGGTGATGACTCTCTTAAGGCATGTGCCCAAACAGGCGAAAGTCAATTGCCTTCTAGAGACCGAGGTCCTGATGGCAAGATATCTCATAGTATAGTGATTCTCGGGTAAGGAGAAACAACACTATGTGATGTTGAAGACGAAGGTGTACAGAAAATGCAACCTACGTCTTCACAGCTGAACCGAGAGAAGGATTCTCAAGATTCTGAACCTGTGCTACAAAGACTGAGAACGCTAACCGCTATTGATTGCTGTCCGGTGAGGATCGTAGTTGCATAAAAGCGGAGCGCTTCCAGTAATGAAGACAGGGAACTACTGCCTGAAGAACTGCTTCTCATGGGCTGAACATTTGGAAGTAGAGCTGTCAGGTCGGAGAGTAGGCGATGTCTTCTGACATATCTGTTAATTCGGGGCGAGCAATGAAATTGCACACCTACGAATACGAGATATTTTGAAGACAAACTCAGAGTCTGCAAAAATCATTCGCATTATCGCAGTGCGATGCAGCGGTTGACTAGTACAGACTTCTGTTACCGTGCTGGTAAACAGAAAGATGAAAGAGTCCAAGAGATATCTCTGTTGAAAAATTCTCGCAATGTCGAGGCGATGAAATTCGCCGCGTCACAGCAGTAGATGGTCCTTCATTATTGCGAGAATCCCCGTTAATCAGAGACCTAAGTCCATGATTGTTGGGCAGAGATACGGTTCGGTAGTCAATCCAACCAGGGGAGAGAGAGACGTAACCGACCGTGCATCTCCGAGACCTAGCTGATACTGAGCCGCTATCAGGCAGTTCAATACGCAGTAGCTCTCGGTGACTCGTCATCCTGAGTTGCCAGGTAATCCATTATTCACGAAGGAATGCGTTCGGCTAGAACCATCGAGCATAAAGAATACGCTCGAGCAATTATATTTAACCGAAACGGATTTCGGTAAATACAAAAGCTGATTTGGTGTGTCATGACAATACCAAGTATCTAAATCGAAAACTGATAACTGCGGGAGGTTGCAGGCAACCCCGAGTTGCAGTTCAATTAAGATACAATTCGTCTCGGTCACAAACCGTAGAGTTAACCTACGGTATGCTGCCTCCACCCCACGGACAATTCAACTGTTAAAGAATCAATGTCGCCGAGGGTAATATACGTAGTATATTTTTTGTAGGTTCTGTACCACGACCTCCATCCTAAAATCTTTTCCCCTCGAGGAATGAGAATAAGGATTGGAGATCGACCGCCTTCGTCTCTAGTCAAGAGAGTGAAGGAGAAGTCTTTCCCAAAGGAAAGCTTCAATGGTGAACAGATACCGAAGACGATAGTTCAAGCCAAACTGGAAGTTCCCGTCCGGTTCTTCTCTATTCCAGGTTAAGCGCCCTACTGTGAGATACTCTTCTTTTCAGCAGCAGTCTTCTTCCAAATGCTAGGAAATTACAGGAATTCGAGCATAAGCGAGGTTCCCGATTATCGTGTAACAATTATCGGGGATTCTCGCTCACTTTGGACCGTGGTCTCGCGTAAGTGTTTGGAGATCGTAAAAAAACTCGAACACTCTGAGTGCGCTAGAAATTCCATAGAATTCTAAGCACTCTGCGAAACCCCCCACTGAATTCGTCAAACGATATCGGCTGGTGGTCCTCTCGATTCCCGTAGAAATCGAGAAAGGGGCAGGTATCCCTCCTCAATGACCGGGGCTTACGTCAGGTAGGACCCGAAGGTCCCCCCGGTAGCGCAGCCCTAACGTGGGATCTTACAGAAATCTCTGTAGGATCCCTCCCCTTTCCCTCGTAGCCGTAAGGAGAGAGGGAATGGGGGAGGAATTGGATACTGGCTCGCCTTCCAGCGGAACTAGCAGTTGGAGAAGAAAAGGAGCAGCCATCGCCTTACGGCGATGGCCTCTCAGAGCCTGGGAAACGTATAGTCAGGAGAAAACGTTTTTCGTTTTCCGAGGAGGGTTACGAACTCATACGTAGGTAAGTGTCTGCCGCCACTGTGAACGTCGTCTGGGTGGGGCTGATCGACACCTGACAGGAGAGAGCCGATACCGCTCCGACTCATTCCAGTCCTCGTCGAGGTCGAAACCTCAGGAGGACCGAAGGGGTATTTAAATACGGTGTCCGAAGACACGTAGAAACGTCCTCTGTCGCAGTAGAGGAGGTGAAGTAGCTTGTTCGACGGCCAGAACTGAGAGAGCCTTCTTGTCCGGAGACGAGAGACTACTGGTTCAACCCAGTCGGCAAGCTCCGATCGCGGCAGACCCACCGTCGATTGGGTTCCCTCTCGGGCCCCAAAACGACTCGAGCCGAGACGTGGTCTGCTGGTGGGAGCGGCGATCCTTCCCCGAGGTCATTGTGCTGACGAAATCAGCGCCATAACCTCGGCAAAGTTCCTCTGGATCTCGGAAGTCACAGCATCTTGCAGAGTGGGACCGTTAAGCCCTTCGAACAAGCATATTCCGAGAACCTTCCTCCTAAGAAGGGGGAACAGCGACAGTCCTCTCGGTCTTCCCCATCCACTTGCGCATACGTCCTGGCCAGTCCAAGAAACCGTGCCTGGCACGTAGGGCGTCGTGGTGGGATCATGAGGGCGCACCCTCACGATCATCCTCAATACCTCGCTCCTCCCGGTGTAACCCGAGGAGGTTGAAGGTACGGGAGAGGCAGACCTGACGCTCCCTCGTTGCTCGCTGGCAGAACCAGCAGGCTTGGAGGGCTGCAGGCGATCGTCAACGCCGCGGTGGCGATCGAGCTGCAGGCCTGGTCGAACCGTCTCGCTGTGGAGAACGGCTGGACTGAGCAGCGGCCCCGATCTCGAGTGTCAGAAGAGCTGGTGCTGGTTGCCGTACACGGTCGCTTTCTATGAGAGCGACGGTCAGGCGACCTGCAGGCTCCACTGTCACAGTGAGACCGGTGCTTGTCCTCACGGCACGTCACGTCGCTGGTTCCAGCCGTGGCTGGCACCGGCGAACGGGGAGGACCTCTTCCCAGCCTCAGCCGCCCGTGGTCGGTCGTGGACGTCACGTCCCCGGGTAGCCAGCTGTTCGCCGCGAGAGTGAGAGCTGGTCTGGTGAGAGTCGCATGAGCGGCTGTCACCAGTCTTCCGCCCCGTGCCGTGAACCTGACGCTGAGCGGACTCAGAGGTCTGGTTCCTGGCTGCACGGTCGCTGGTAGGCGACCGTACACTCGGTACCTACCCGCAAACGAGAGGCCGAGACGGACCCTGATGCAGTGCAGAACACTGACACCAGGCGAGGAAAAAGTACCGGTGTTAGCCAGGATACCCCTATGGTCCCCATTTAGCTTCTTGCCTTGCGGAAGACGAGACGGGCCCCGCTCCCGAAGGAGCAGGAGGACCAGAGGAAGGAACCCTCCCGTCCACCGAGGTGAGACGGGTCCCGAGAAGCTCCCCCGAGGGAGACTTCTTAGGAGGGAGGAGGCAACCTTCTTCTCCTCGGGCTGTGAAGCCTTAGAAGTCGAAGGGGAAGAGGCGGCAGCCGACGACGATGAGGAAGATGAAGACGACGACGACGACACCTTCCTCCTCTTCTTCGTCAGCTTCCTCAGGACAGACGTAAGATCTGCTATCCAGGGCGGAGCCGGGGCTGCTGTAGCCGAAGCCACAGGGGGGCCGGACGCACCTGTACAGACAGACCAAAGTCTGTGGGTAGTACCACCACGAACAGGACGACATCAGCAGGTATGGGCATCGCAGGAACAGCAGGCACAGCCAGCACAGCATCGGTAGGGACAGCCAGCGCAGCAACGGCAGGGACAGCCAGCGCAGCAACGGCAGGGACAGCCAGCGCAGCAACTGCATGGACAGTCAGCCCAGAATCGGCAGGTACGGCAGGCAGCACCGGAAACACAGGAAGTGGAGCAGCAGCCAGCAACATCCTGTACCGGCGGCAGGTCCAGGGGCGAGCTCTAGGGTAGCGGAAGTGTGGTCGCTGCAGCGTGGCAACCACGAGCGGCGGCGGCACGCCCCCCTCTCTGGTACGGCGAAGGCACTTCACAGCGGGCTGTAGGCAAGACTGTTACCACGTGAGGCGAGTACACCAGGTGAGGAGGGTACGTCGTTCACCTGGTTGCGTTGTCACCACTCCATGGGTGACCGCAGTAGGCCCAGACATAGAACCGCAGCCGACCCCTGGACACTAGCACGCCCTGCAAATGGAAGGACGCCCATACCTCACCAAGGTCCACCCTCGTGGCAGTAGCACCTGCGGAAATAACAGTAGTAGCGATTAGTGGGGGGGAAGTCCCCTCGCGCGGGGGGGTGAGCCCTCTCCGAACGAGTGGAAGACCCCTAATACAATTGACATCGCGGGCACCGAGCGCCCTCCCCCGCGCTCGACGGATCGGGCGAGGAGAAGAACGCCGATAACCTCCCCCCCCCCAAGGGGAAGGGGCATCTGTGGGAGCTGAGCGGGGGGGGGTTCTCGTTCCCCACCCCCGCACAGTACCCATGTACCAACAACAATATAAGAGCCCGAGAGCAATCGTGCCATCGGCCCGAATGCAAGGGCATAAGGATCAATTCCTGACTGAGCGGAACTTGAACCAAATAAATATTGATGCAATCAATAATAAGAATAAATGAAAATGCATCTTGCATTACGATTCACTTCACAATGAATAAGGGCTCGGATCGAGCGCATTTGCGCCCTCGGTACCGAGCGCAAGGGTAAAAGGATCCATTCCTTACCTTTATGGATCAAGGTTTATGGAAACCTTGATCCATAATGAATTGATGCAATCAAAAAATATATGAAAATGAAAAAGAATACTGCGCTTGCGATTTCACTTCATACAAAAAAAAAGGGGAAGGATCAAGGGTTCCTCGGGAAATAGCGGAAAAATTGATCCCAGTAAACAATGCAATCTCAATAAAAAATGAAAATGAAAAAAGAACTGCACTTGCGATTTCACTTCATTCAAAATAAAAAGGGAAAGGATCAATTTCCGGGTAAGCTCGGAAACTGATCCAAAATGAGTATTGCTACAATCAAATAATATATGAAAATGAAAAAGAATACTGTACTTGCGATTCCACTTCATACAGAATAAGTTTCCGTGCCGAGCGCATTCGCTCGGCAACGGGCATACAGGTCAAAAAAAAAAATAAATGAAAAGAGCACTTACTTACGATTTTCATCTACACATTTCCAACCAAAATATACGCTCGGAGCGAGCGCTCCCGCCCTCGGCACCGAGCATACACAATACGAGGATCATTTCTGGGAAATGAATTCCCGCACTTACGCCCTTCAGTCCCGGCAACTCGGTAATCGGAGGGCGTGGTGAAACCAAGATCCTTTAATTCACAATTGAATTCAATGGAAATAAATATGAAATGATTGTACTTACAATTCAGTTTCACTAGATAAATAGAAAAAGAAAAACACAATCATGCGAAAGCAACGACGATGAAGCGGGCAGAGAGCGATGATACACGTCCACACGCCAGCAGGCCGAAAGCAAAAAGTGATTTGTTTACCTACCAGTCGCGCGCGCGCGCCTGTCGGACAAACAGTTAACTACCGAACCCCCTTGTTCGAAAGCTTACGACCTATCCAGCTGCCGCTAGTACCTTCTATTGTAAAAG
The DNA here is from genome assembly GCF_015104395.2 of Macrobrachium nipponense. Lineage (NCBI taxonomy): Eukaryota > Metazoa > Arthropoda > Malacostraca > Decapoda > Palaemonidae > Macrobrachium > Macrobrachium nipponense. Next base: position 41,289,645 of record NC_087205.1, on the reverse strand, counting down.
GACCGAAGGTTTGTATGCCGTGTCGGAACAAATTAATCTTACAGAAACCACTCTTCTAAGTCACTATGGCAAAGAATAACAAGACATACAGTTCATCGCATGTAACTCAGCATTCACTTACTCAAACTGTTGGGCAGCTTGACACGGCGTTTGAAGCCTCGTCTCTTGCGGTGGTACTGGGGAAGCTGGGACTCATCCAGAGCATGGGTGAGGTCAGAGACAAGTGCATCCATCTTGTGTCTTAAGTCCACCGCCGTCACCACTCTCAGCGGTCCCCTCCACTCGCCATACCACTGGACAAGGAAAATAAATTAAATATACTGTTACTGCCTTATTCACAGAGTAAGAATAACAAACTGATAGTTCCAACTTTCTGTATCAATTGATATGCAGTAAATTCAGTACTACAGTATCCAACATATAAACCTGAGGTCTTTTCATAAGAGCTGGAATTCCAGCCATTAAACTTTTTGCAAGGTGGTTATGGTAACAGTAACCAAAAGATCTATAATGGGGCGCTGGGTGCCCGAGGCCTTTAGAACCACAAATACCCATGAGTAAAACCCGGAGGAGGAAGAACTCGCTCTATGGCATCCTTCTCCAAGGCTTGACCCTGATGGGGTGAGGGGAATAACTGCTGATATCGAGAAGACGTTTGGAAATTGGAGGTCTCAAAACAAAAGGGATCTTGTAACCTACCTTCAGGACCTCCACTACCCAATCATCCACCGCTCTCTCCTGCCAAACTGACCAATAGCGAGAGACACAAGCTCCTACTGTGGTCTCTGGGCGAGGTAATGACTCCCACTTCCAAAAATTCTTACACACATACAAGGAAGGACCTCCCGGAGGTTGAGCTCTTCCTCTGCCCTTAGATCCGCACCAAGAACCTCTCCCGCGTTTCAAAGAGCAATCAATCGCCAGAGGAGGAAGCTGCAGCACCAGAAACCTGAGAAGAGTACTCGGGAGAAAGGAGCCAGGAAAAGGAGGAGGTTATTGGGCTGGGGCAGAAGGTACATTTCGGGCGGTAAACTTACGCCTACCACTTGAAGAAATGAGAGGAAAACCTGAAAAAAAAACCCTTGATAAGGCTCAGTGAGCTTCAAAAGAGGCATCGCCTTGATGTTCTTTCAAAACCTCAGAAAGCACCAGACTTATCAAAAAGGGAATCGCCAAAAGGAGAAGAGGACAGTAAACAACTTTCTCTCCATTCTCCGAAACAGAAGAGGGTAACCGAGACAAATACAAGGTTATGCCTTAGAAAAAATGAGAAAGGCCTGCATAGAAGTGGCATGCTCATACTGTTGCACAGAAGCGATCGAAATAGAAGAACAAAATTTCTCAAAAAGAGGAGCATCTGGAGGAACAAACCCAGAGTCCTTGACATACATTAAAAGACCTCTGAGGACCCACATGTTGAAGGATCGAGCCTCCTGCAAAGAGCTCATAACAGACTCCATGGCAATAAAGTCTTCAAGCGAGACTGACACTGAGGCCTTGGAAAGCAAAGACTGACCCGAAAGTCGGACAAAACCAGAATTTGGTTTGGGGGTCGAGAGAATGAAGTATCATCCACCACCTGATAAATACCTCTCTGGTGTCGTAACCGAGACTCATTTACAGAATGCTCACTTAGGAATAGGCAAAATGACATCCATGTTAAGGAGGTTAGTTTGGCATCACTCCCTGACTAAAGTCATTAGGGATTTGTGCCGCACTTGTAAGGAGTGCCAGATGTGTAAGGTGTCAAGGGAAGTAGTCATTCCTCCAACCTTCGCATCTCCACCTCAACTCCAATCGAGTTGGTTGCTATGGACCTCATCAGCCTTCCTACTTCATCTACTGGTTACGTTGGTTACCTCATGATAGTCGGCCACTACTCCAAGTGGGTTACTGCAATTCCCATTTGGAATAAGCAAACTCAAACAATCTGCCAGGCTATTGAAGAAAATGTTTTCCCATCTATTCCTAGAGTGTCAGTCCAATTTCTGACAGACAATGGTCCAGATTTCATTTCCCATGAATTCAGCGCTCTGATGGAGAGGTATAATATTATTCATGTCAAAACAACACCCCACAAACCTTCGAGTAATGGAGCCGTTGAACATGTAAATCGCACCAATGGTGAATTATTACGCATCTTAGTGATGATGCTCGTAAGTGGGATAAGCACTTGTCAAGAGCCTTCCTCAGTTATAACCACTCTTTGCATACTGAGTTAGGTTGTACACCTGCTAAAAAGATTCTGAAAACAGCACATGAAATGGATAGTCTCCCGCTCTTGTCCGCTGAAACCAGGAATACATGGGCTGCAAGTCACCCACGTTACCAGCCCTTCAGGAAGGGTACCTTAGTCGTGTTAAGTTGTCCTTATGGGTCATCTCAGACCAAGAAACTGTGTCCAAGGTTTGATGGTCCCTATGAAGTGATTCAGTTCCAAAAAAATAGGGTAACCTATAAATTGAAACACCTAGACAGTGGAGAGATAGTCAAGGCACATCATATTCAGCTGAAGGCTTGGTTGGAGCCACCAGTCCATGTAAAGCGGCATTTCTTTGGATATGTCTGATGTTTTTGCCATCTAGTCAGAAGAACATAAAGGTTCTACTAGTCCTTTTTTTTCTTTTTTTTTTTCTGCTGACTTGGCGACTTGGCTCAGTACCTAGAACCAGACATTCCAGTTTGTGATAGCTCTGTAGCTGATTTTTCTGGTTTTGAAACCCCAGAGGAAGGTATTACCCGGAAGCTAGAATTACTTAAGCAAACATTAAAGCCAGAACAACCTAAGCCTAGGTCATCTCGGATAGCTAGAAGACGCACGAGTCTTTCTCCTGTTTTGCAGGAGCTCAGTGAGGCACGCTAGATCTACCATTCAACAGAAAAGAGCAGAATCTCAAGCTAGAGCTTTAACATTTAGGAGAAGAGTGGAAGGAAGCCCACTTGCTACGAGGTCTAGGGGCTCAGTTCCCCAATTACCCCATGTTATGCCTGAAAATTTGGGAAGGAAAAGTAATGGAAGTCAGTTAATTGTCCCTTTCATATATTTGAATTGAGAGTGAAGTCCTTTGGAAAAAATTAAAACAATTTTTGCTCATTACTTGGAAGTGATACAACATTAGGTGCTAGCCTATTATGTACCATACAGTGTATAAAGAAATGATTGTAATTTGTATAGATTCTGTAGGCTATGATGCTTGTATGAATGCCATTTCTTTTCTGTGAACTCTGGATATATTTGTCTATGAATTTTTACTGTACCGTATAATTGTACCAGAATATTTATAGTTAAAAAAAAAAGCCTACACCTGACCCTGTGGAATGTGAAGAACAAATAAATGGTGAGAGGGAATGTAGTGAGTCAAAAGTAAGACTCAAAAGTTATCCGAATTTTTATGTTGGTAATGAATCTTCTGTTTAAAAAATTGGTTTTGTTGTACGTGATGCGTGTCAGTATTTCATTCCACTGCTAACTGTCAATTGGTTCTTCCCCACAGGTGTAGAAGCTTGCCAATCAGGTGAGCTTCACACTGAATATACTTTGTGTATAAATTGATATGACATTAACCTGAGTCATTTAATTTTAAAATGTTCTGGATGACAGTTCTTGGGAAAGTAATAATGTTTAAATATCATGCACCAGTGTTCCTTTTTGTTAATTATTGAAACTTATTCAGTATTGTTTCCTGTATTTAATAAAGAAATATCTTTATACATAAGGATTTCACTTGTATAATAATATTCTCCTTGATTTAAAATGTCCTTTTTTATTTTTTTTTGCTTTAGAGAAAATAAATTACTTTTCTACTCTGGTTTTCATGGCATAGCACATAATAACAGACCATATTTTACCAAAACTACCATTTAGGATCATACCAAAAATTTTAGGGGACTCTTGGGCCAGTTTAATCCTAAAATCTAACCCAAAATATTGGGGCTTTTCAAGCTGGAGCCCAGAACACTGAAAACTGTGACAAGTATGCTATGACCAGAAGAACCTGTAGGAACTAAGCAACAGTACTGTTTGTTTGTTTGTTTGTATGGTGCTTTTACGTTGCATGGAACCAGTGGTTATTCAGCAACGGGACCAACGGCTTTACGTGACTTCCGAACCACGTCGAGAGTGAACTTCCGTCACCAAAAATACACACCTCTCACTCCTCAATGGAATGGCCGAGTATCGAACCCGCGACCACCGAGGTGGACCGCTAACACCATATCAACCATGCCGCTGAGGTGCTCTAAGCAACAGTACTATATAGCATCTTGTTACTTCAACGAAACTCCAACTTAGACACGGCCTGGTGCACAAGTCTGTCCTCAGTGTCAGCCCGGCGCCAGTCTATCACATCTTCCAGCTTGGTCCGAGGAAACAAAAATTGGGACTCCAACAGATCCCCATTTCTCAATGCCAGCAAGGACTCCGGGTCAACCGATCTCTCCATCCTAGATAAAGCCGCGTCTCTTCTAACCAGGAGAACGTTAGCCAATAAATTAACACTGAGGTGAGCCATATACGAAAACGCCTTGCCTCTGGACTGCAACAGACTGGCAAGCAAGGATGCACTCACCAACCCTTCTGGGGACCTGTCAGAAGCTATCTTTGCAATGACCATAGATCAGAAGTCCAGCCAAGAAACCATTTGCAACATGGAGGCTGCTGTAGATTCCAACGCTGAGGCATCCTGTGGAGACAAGGACAGAGCCACCAACCTCACCTGCTCCAAAGGCAATCCTGGCTTCAGGCTAATGACATCCGGGTTAAGATGACGCGACATCAAAAACGCAGAGTTTGTAGTACGTATAGTACTTCCTATGTCTCGTGAGGGCCAGGGATAGTAGCTTGTCAGAGCCCCTAGAGCGAAGCGAACCATCCCAGTCTGAAACATAGGAGTTAACCTTATGCAAGACCGACTGGACGTGCTCTGACAAGGGAAGCTAAAAAGATGATTTGGGATCCTGCAAAGCTCCCAGCAAGGCTTCCAAGCAGGAAAGAGTGTAAGACAACCGAGCCTGAGTCCTCCTTTCCAGATTGTTGAACCCACGAATGAGATCGACACCTGAAAAGGAAGACAAAAATTCTTGCGTGTCTCCCTCCTCCTCCTCCGGCAACGGAGACCGACGAAGAGAAGGGTGTGTAGGCTCCTCTAAGGCACCTTCCTCGTTAAAATTAACGGATGGATCAGCAGCCAAACAGCCCAAAACACCAACAAACCTGTCTGGGCTAGGTCCATGCGCCGACTCTCGCGACAAACCAACTACAACACTAGGAACATCACTACGCACTCTTCCAACAGATGACTTTAACCTGTCCGCAAATGGTCACGGGCGTGGCAGACGTATGAATGTGAGTTGGAGAGGAAACCCAAACAGACCTTACCTTACAGACCTTAAATCTTGTTTGGGTTGCCCCAGGTCCCTCAGTGTGAGGCACCTCTAATGTCTACCAGAGAGTTGCTAGTGCATCTTCCGGTATATTTTGCATCTTCCAATCTTGGATGGTCTGGGATGCAGCTTAGATATTAGTCGAGCTTATTCTTAAACACATCTACGCTCACTCCTGATATATTCCTCAGATGAGCTGGCAACGCATTGAATAGACGCTGCATTGTCGATGCTGGTGCGTAGTGGATTAATGTCCTGTGTGCTTTCCTTATTTCTCCTGGTATAGTTTTGGGCACTATAAATCTAACTCTGCTTGCTGTTTCTGATTTTTTAGCTCCATGATGTTTTTGGCAATTCCTTCTATCTGTTTCCATGCCTGAATTATCATGTAGCATTCTCTTCTCCTTTCTAGATTATATAATTTTAAAAAATTGTAGTCTTTCCCAGTAGTCATGATCCTTAACTTCTTCTATTCTAGCTGTAAAGGACATTTGTACACTCTCTATTTGTGCAATATCCTTTTGATAGTGTGGGTACCATATCATATTGCAATATTCAAGTGGACTACGAACATATGTTTTATAAAGTATAATCATGTGTTGCGCTTTTCTTGTTTTGAAGTGCCGTAATAACATTCCCAATTTTGCTTCACATTTTACCATTAGAATTGCTATTTGATCATTGCATTACATGTCCCTATTCACATCACACCAAGGTCTTTAACTGCTTCCTTATTTGTGATTGTCTTGTGATTATAGCTTTCCTTCTCTATCTCCATAATTTATTGATTCAAATTTATCAGAGTTGCATACCATCCTATTTACCTCTGCCCATTCATATACTTGTTAAGGTCTCTTTGTAGCACGTTCCTATTTTCATCACAAGTAATTTCTCTATTTACTCTTGTGTCAT
>NC_087205.1:41237070-41282851 GCF_015104395.2 Macrobrachium nipponense | reverse complement strand
AGAAATGTTTCATTTTCCCTTTTTAAAGGGACGAAAGGCGGACCTACCTCTTCTCTCTGGAGCCTTCCTTCTTGCGGGAGGTCTGGAGATCGGACCACCTCGAAAGGGCTGCCTAGAAGTGCTAGGTTCTTTCTTGTCCGAAACTAAAGCAGGTTTCTTCTTCCTAGCTGACTGCGTCAGAAGATCCTGTGTCGCCTTCTCAGTTAAAGAGTGAGCTACGTCCTTCACTAACTTAGAAGGGAACAAATAGTCCGACAGAGGTGCATATAGTAGAGCTGCCCTCTGAGCATGCGAGACTGCCTTTGTTAAGAAGGCGCCATACACTGTCCTTTTCTTCAAAAGACCTGCTCCAAATAATGAAGAGACTTCCAAGATCCATCCTGTACTGCTTTGTCGATGCAAGACAAAATGCATAACAGGGCTTCAGTTCGATTCCCTGCGAATCGTGAGCTTTCTTGGACATCACCCCAAGGACAATCTAAGAAGTTGAAGACTTCCAATACATGGAAAAGTCCCTTGAGGAGATGATCCAGTTCCGAAATACTCCATGTAATGCGAGCAGAATTAAGACTTGGACGCCTTGAAGCGTCAACTAACGTCGAAAAGTCTGCCTCTGTAGTAGAAGGGAGAGCGATACCCATATCCTCCCCCGTCTTGTACCATATGCCTCTTTTCCCAGCTAACCTTGCTGGAGGCATGCAAAATACTGTCCTGACTAAGTCTTTCTTCGACTTCATCCAGGCGTCTAAGGCGTGTAAAGCCCGCTTCATCGAGATGGTGGGCTTCATCTTCAGAAAAGACGAAGGCTTCTTCGCCTTCGCACTCGAAAAGAGCGAGCGCGGAGAAGGAGGAGCAGCCGGAGTCAACTCGTCTCCGTATTCCTCCAGAAGCAGGGTAGTCAACACCTTATAGTTGGACAAGCCCTCTCTTCCATGATCGTCATCATCCGAGTTTTGTTCCAACTCGTGATAATCCTGAGTTTCTGTTCTCCTTTCAGAACTTTCCTCTTCTGGAGGAGACAAACTCCTGATCGGAGAGGGGCTAAGGGAATGAAAGTCTTTCCTTTTTCCCGTTCTGATCGACTTGGAAGGCGTCACAACCTGCGGCTTCTCTCGCGCTTTAGAAGACGTCTTGTATGACGCTTCCCGCTCTCCGAGCGTCATGTATGACGTCTCTTGTTGACGTTTTGATGACGCTTCGCGTCTGGAAGACGCTTCGCTCTCTAAGGGCTTCCTACTCGGCGTCACAATCTTGGACGGAGCGTCACGTCTAAGATCCTCTTGAATTGACGCTTCACTTCTAAAAGACGTCTTACGAGCAGGTGCGAGAGGACGAGACTTCTTAATTGGAAGCGTCACGTCCTTCCGACGGGGCGCTAAAACTCCCACAAGAGATGACAGTTGTTCCTGAACCGCCATAATAATCTTTCTTGAGGCTTCTCCTACGTCTAGTGCATGACGCCTCTCGTCATCACTCGGGGAAGACGCATGATGTGGTACTTCCTCATAAGCGTCAGGTGACGCTGACGCCACCTTCGCCTTCTTAATAGCAGACGGGGCGTCATCCGAGAAGCGCTCTGGGCTTGAATCAATGTCTTGCTTCATATGACGCTTCAGCGGTCTCGATAATTTCGACTCCTTCCACCCTCGTTTAGGTGAGGGAGAGGGAGAGACGAGAAACACTCGCGAAGGGACGCTTTTTCTATAGCGCCCTTGAGCTGGCTGCCATGAAGCAGAGCTAGCTGAAGGGACGTCTGACCGTTGGGGATTCCCCACGACCTCCTTAAGGCTTTCGACTTTCCTTCTCCTCTGGGCATGTGAGCTTGGAAGAGGTCTAGGCCTGGGAGCGCCGCAGGGACGATCAAACGCCCCCTCCACAACACTGATAGGACTCACTTCACTAAAATGTTCACTATCACTAAGCCTCCTTACCTTTTCGAGTCAGCCATATTTGGTTTTCATGCTTCGAATAGTCGCTTTCAGATTGGCGATTTCCGATGCCGAATCCGAAAAGACACTCTGAGAATGAGATTTATAGGGAGAATCTACAGTAGTAGGGTTAGAATTATCCGTGAAAGGCTCAATAGGCCTTGAATTCCCACCTTTCAGTCGTCTAACTCTATCCCTCTCTAACTTCTTCAAATAAGAAGTCAAAGTCTTCCATTCTTCTGCATTCAAACCCTCGCATTCCTTACAAGTGTTTAAAAGCAGAACACTGAACCCCATACATTTACGGCATACAGTGTGAGGATCAACCGAAGCTTTCGGTATCCTCACCCTGCAGCCTACATTCACACACATTCTCACACTCACATTAGAATCAGACATACTGAGAAAATTCCAAAAGAGTTATTCCAAAAACAGTCCACAGTAAGCGAATGCCAAAACACGATCCAAATACGTCACCAAAAAGTCGAAAAACGTTTGATCAAATGTTGAAAAAAGAATCCAAGTCAGGAGGTAATAACAACAATGTTGATACCACCGGCGACAGAGAAATATGATAGAAAACGGGGATGGTTCCTAGTCCTGCCACCCAGGTCAGGCCCGGTAGATCACCTGACCTACCTGTAGCGAGTGGCGCGAAATTTGAATTTCTGTCGGGGACGACGGAGTCTTAGCTATGTATATATCTGACAGGTAAGTTGATTGTATGAAAATATGTTTTATAAAGCATAATCATGTGTTGCGCTTTTCTTGTTTTGAAGTGCCGTAATAACATTCCCAATTTTGCTTCACATTTTACCATTAGAATTGCTATTTGATCATTGCATTACATGTCCCTATTCACATCACACCAAGGTCTTTAACTGCTTCCTTATTTGTGATTGTCTTGTTATTAGGTCCCCTATGCATATAGCTTTCCTTCTCTATCTCCATAATTTATTGATTCAAATTTATCAGAGTTGAATACCATCCTATTTACCTCTGCCCATTCATATACTTTGTTAAGGTCTCTTTGTAGCATGTTCCTATTTTCATCACAAGTAATTTCTCTATTTACTCTTGTGTCATCTGCGATACTACTCACTACCAAGTCCTTAACATTACTGTCTATGTCTGAAATCATAATAACAAACAGCAATGCAGCTAGCACCGTACCTTGTGGCACACTGGATATTACCTCAGCTTCATCTGATTTCTCATCGTTTGCAATAACTATCTGTTTTTTGTTGTGTAAAAATTCTTTTAACCATCTTCCTACTTTGTCCACTATTTATGTTTTCTAATTTTCTTCGCTAATATATTATGATCTACCTTGTCAAAAGCTTTTTCAAAGTCTAGATAAACCGCATCTATTTCTTTTCCGTTTTTCATATTTTTTTATATGTTCTCACAGTGGACTAACAGTTGGGTTTGTGTACTTTTTTCGGGTACAAAACCATGTTGTCCTATATTAAACAAATTATGTTTCAAAATATTTTTCTTCATTACCCTTTCATACACTTTCATATGTGATGTTAGACTCACAGGCCTATAATTGCTTGCCTCGGTCTTGATCCACTTTTAAAAGTAGGGGTAATAAATGCTAATTTGTGCTCATCATAAATCTTGCCTGTATCTACACTTTGCCTTAATAATATTGCAAGGGGCTTTGCGATAGAATGAGCTATTTTCTTTAACAAAATAGCAGGGACACCATCAGGCCCAGCTACTGCTCCATTTTTAATTTCATTAATAGCCTGCACTATATCGGCTTCATTAATATCTATGTCTGATAAATATTCATTATTTTCATCACTTATTTCTGTATCATTATCTTCATTATCAATTCTAGGGGTAAATTCTCTCTTTTGTCTTTCTGCCAATATGTTGCAAATTTCCTTTTTTTCATTCGTTAATCTCCCTTCAATTCTTAGAGGGCCTATTTCTATTCTTATATTCATCTTTTTTGCATACGAGTACAATAGTTTGGGGTTTTGCTTGATATTTACTAAGGTTTTTTCTTCCAAGTCCCATTTTTCATTTTCTTTTGATTGTATAATCTTTTGTTCTGCATTTTCTATCTTACTTTTTAGTTCCATCACTTTCTAAGCATTTTTTTCTTTTGCAAGACCTTTTTTCCACTTTCTGATTTTCTGGAACAAGATCCTTCTGTCTCTTGGTATGCATGAATGATGTTTACTTTTCTTCTTCGGTATATATTTATCCACTATTTTCTCTAATATTTCATATAATATCTCCATATTTACCCTTATATCATCACTTACGAAAATGTTATCCCAATCTTTGTTTAATTCTTCATTTATTTCTGACCATTTTAAACTTTTACTGTAGAAATTGTATTTTCCATATCTTTCCCACTTTTTCATCTCTTGCTTATCTGTTTTCACTTGCTTTGGAATGGACTATTAATTCTATGACATTATGGTCTGAAATACTCGTATTATAAACTAATAATTCTTTAACATAATTCACCTCGTTCACAAATACTAGGTCTAAAGTATTTTCCTTTCTTATTGGCAGGTGATTTATTTGTTGAATGTTGTATTCTAGTAGCATATCTAATAGCTTTTCGAATAGCTTCTTATCTTCTGCACTACTATTACTCTCTTTTTTATGCACTACTATTACTCTCTTTTTTATATGTATAAATACGACCACAATCTCCTATTCGTTCTTTCCAATCTATGAAAGGAAAGTTAAAGTCTCCGGATAGGAGAATAGTCCAGTCCTTGTGATTTCTACATATGTCATCCAATTTTTTTATTATTGAAGGAGAATCCCCCAGAGTCGAACTCCTGGAAGCACTAGGGAGAGGGGCAAGCAAACACTCCTGCTGCACCAACTCTGCACTCACAACCTTTGACCTCTTGACAGGTGCCTTCAGATCCTTATGGCAACGAATAGGCCCCCCTGGAGAAGAAGTGGGAGCGCTTGCATCATGTGCATGGACGGGTGGCAACACGTTCGCGATTTGATGCGGAGGACAAAGCAGCCACTGCAGATTGCACAAGGGAAGATACACTAACACTCTCCAAAACACCAACACTCGAGAACACGGCCGCATTGTTCCTCCCTCGTAGGCGAAGAAAGAGCAAAAGTCCCCTAGCCTTCTTATGTTTGATACGCCGAAGTGGCGTAGAGGGGTTAGAAGGAGAGGAAGACAGCACTGGTTCCTTATGTGATCTCTTCACAGGAGGCGGGGACGATGCAACACGTTTCCTTCCAGTCCTCCCAGACGACATGGCAGCCAAATTAGCATCCAAAACAGAGTCCAACCTCTTAAGAACCGCCTGGCTTATATAAAGCCTCAGACGGATCAGCAAGAAAAGGCTCCGATGACATGGAAGGGAGATGCAGCAAACTGGGCGGCAGAGATGACGTCACGGCTGAGAGAGGCAGTGCAGAGGAGACGACTGGAAGTGACGTTAACAATGGAAGTAACGTCACAAGTGGTGATGACGTCACAGCTTCCCCTCGGTCCAAACGGGAAGCAGACGCCACTGGCGGAGGAATATAAAATGACTGACCCCGTGACGTCATTAGCTTCCCTCTGACTCGAAGAAGCGGCAACAGTCACTGGCGGAGCAATACAAGATGGCTGACCTCAGCTACCCACGAAGACGAGGCCAGGAGGAGGGGGGAGGGCCTGGCCAACATGAGGAGAGGGGGGGTTGTAGCGAGCATCCATGAGGTGCGCCAGCAACCCCTCCAAGGACGGGGAACCTCCTAGCCGGAGCGTCTTCCAAATCACCGCCATCTTGGACGCCTCCGACTCTGGAATAAGGGAGAATGATGAAAAAGCCTCCCCCTTCCCGGGAATCAAATTAACTCCTGAAGAAGAAGGGGCGACATTACAAAAATTAGCCTGAGGGCCTCCAGATACTTCCAATGACAAATTGATGGAAGAAAAGGAAGGGGACAAAGGCACAACGCTACTATGGGGTGTGTGCACAGCAGGAGACAAAATATCAGGAAGAGGAGAAGAAAAACCTTCCCATGAAGGAAGAGTAGTAACCCTCCGATTGTTTCTCCTGCTATAAAACGACTTCCACTGCTCTTTAGGCCATGCCCGGCATTCTGTGCAAGGATTCGTTATTGTACAAACATTAGAGAGGCACCTACTACATGTGATGTGGGGGTTGGCCGAAGCCAAAAAACCAGAACACGGAAAACCTGGAGTTCCGGGCCACACACGTTGACGAGGCCGAGAGGGAGCAGAAGCCATAATAACAGCCACACACACACTAAACTCAATCAAAATGGGCAATGAACCGGGTAAAGGCCAAGAGAGGTCAACCACAACTCTTGCCCAGGCATTTAAGAAAAAGACTGACGCGGTGGCGTGGGTGCGTGGTCTAAGACCACTCTTCACCCGATATATGCACGCATTGCCAGATCTCACAAGATTCTTTGCTTTCATCTGCGTTTTAACCGGATCCAGCTAGGCGCTAGAAATTATCCTATTGTTAAGACCGAAGGTTTGTTCGCGTATGAACAAGTATAGAAGCATCTGACCCAGCATATCCTTCTGGTTATCAGCATTCCATAAAAACAGGAGAAGTGAGATAGTTCTATGCAGGTTGAGAATTGGGCACTCTCACTTGACTCATAAATTTTTGTTAGAAGGCTCCGAGGCTCCAGAATGTGCTCATAGTAACAGCCCCTTGTCAATTGAGCACATTTTGGTGCAGTGTCAACAGTATGCTACTGTGCGGCGTAAGTATGGGTTTGCAGGCAAGCTCTTAGAAAAGATTTTAGATACTGATGCAGATGTAGAAGCTGAATTAAAGTTTTTAAAAGAAATTCATTTATTTAATAAGATATAATAGATTTTTAGCATTTTATATAAATTTAATATTGAAGAACTAGTGTCAACCATATTTTTACTATATAATATATATATATATATATATACAGTAAGTCCTCGGGTTACGCTGGTCTCGACTTACGATGTTTCGTGGTTACGAACGCGCCCCCATAAAAATATAAAAAATGATATTGTTATGTTACAATAAAGTTTCATACATACTTACCTGGCAGATATATACATAGCTAAGACTCCGTCGTCCCCGACAGAAATTCAAATTTCGCGCCACTCGCTACAGGTAGGTCAGGTGATCTACCGGCCTGCCCTGGGCGGCAGGACTAGGAACCATCCCCGTTTTCTATCATATTTTCTCTCTTCCACCTGTCTCCTGCGGGGAGGCTGGGTGGGCCTTTAATTGTATATATCTGCCAGGTAAGTATGTATGAAACTTTATTGTAACATAACAATATCATTTTCATACAATCAACTTACCTGTCAGATATATACATAGCTGATTGGCACCCTTTGGTGGAGGGTAAGAGACAGCTTCTATATGGAATAGACAGGTAAACAACATATGTTGTAGGTATAAATAAAACCTGGTTCATACCTGATAGGTGGTAGACTTCGTGGGTGTTTGCCCAGTAGTCTGCATCACCTCAAGAAACTTTAGCGAGATATATGATCTATGGCCAAGAGTTCTTGTGGGTCTGCCGATGGGGTCTTCTCCGCCCTTACTCGGCAGAGCCTAAAAGGACTTTGTCAATGGGTGCTGATCCACTTATATGACAATACACCTTATGAAGGAGCACACAACCAATCCCGACCACCTGATCCTAACCATATGTTAGAACTAAGGATTGTTCCGAGTTATCCCCGAACTCGTCACAACAACCGTAACTCAAAACCACTACACACACATACATAATTTCCAAAAAAAAATTATACTCATCTAATTGGATATGACAAGCGTCTCTTACTGAACAACATAGACGGCCGCCCGTGCTAAACCAAGTCCTCCATTGTTCGAAGAGACTCCAGACCATATCCAAAAAGAAGAAAAGTATATACATTTAAGGATTGGTGTCGGCTCCCGTACCCAGAATCGTATCCGCCGATACGAAAGGACCTAGAGAAAAACACTTCTCATATGTCACACGAACGTCTTTCAAGTAATGAGATGCAAATACTGAGTTGCATCTCCAAAATGTCGTATCTATGATGTTTTTAAGCGACATATTCTTATAAAACGAGAGAGACGTCGCTACAGCTCTTACTTCATGAGCTTTTACACGCAATAGTTGTAACTGTTCGTCAGGACAGACCTTATGAGCGTCTGTAATGACGTTTCTTACAAAGAATGCCAGCGCATTCTTGGACATCAGTCTTGTGGGGTCTTTTACCGCGCACCAAAGACCTTGTCTAGAGCCTCCCATCTGATGCTTTCTCTGAAGGTAGAACTTTCAGAGCTCTAACAGGGCATAGAGACCTCTCTGCTTCTCTGCCTACGAGACTCGACATTCCTTTGACTTCGAATGACTTAGGCCAGGGATTCGTGGGATTCTCGTTTTTCGCTAAAAACAGGGTCTTAAACGAGCAAATAGCCGAGTCTCCCTTGAATCCTACTTTATCCTGCAGAGCATGTAATTCACTAATTCTCTTTGCCGTAGCTAAAGATAATAGGAATAGGCATTTTCTGGTTATGTCTCTAAACGATGCCAGATGAGGAGGTTCGAATCTTTCCGATGACAGATACTTGAGGACTACGTCTAGGTTCCAGTTCGGGGAGGTACTGGTTCCTTAGACTTTTGAAGTCTCAAAAGACCTTATGAGATCGTGGAGATCTTTATTATTTGCCAGATCTAATCCTCTGTTCCTGAATACAGCCGAGAGCATACTTCTGTATCCCTTTATTGTGGATACGGATAGATGAGATTTTTCTCTCAGGAATAGCAGGAAATCAGCAATTTCCGCTATAGAGGTAGTGGAGGAGGACAACTTCTGGATCTACACCACCTTCTAAATACCTCCCACTTCGATTGGTATACTTTCGTAGTGGAGGTTCTGCGTGCTCTCGCGATCGCGCTTGCCACTTCGCGAGAAAAGCCTCTCGCTCTGACAAGTCTTTCGATAGTCGAAAGGCAGTCAGAGCGAGAGCGGGGAGGTTTTGATGGTACCTCTTGAAGTGTGGTTGTCTGAGAAGATCCGTCCTTCTTGGTAGGGATCTTGGAAAGTCTACGATCACCCTCTACCACCTCCGTGAACCATTCCTGGGCCGGCCAAAAGGGGGCTATTAACGTCATCCTCGTCTCCTTTGACGCCACAAACTTTTTCATTACTAACCCCAGGATTTTGAATGGGGGAAAAGCATAAACGTCTACTCGAGACCCAATTTAGCAGGAAGGCGTCTACCATAAGTGCTCTTGGATCTTCCACGACCGAGCAAAAAACTGGGAGCCTTTTTGAAATGAATGTTGCGAAGAGATCTACATGAGGAGTCCCCCACAGAGACCAGAGATCGAGACACACTTCCTCGTGTAGTGTCCATTCTGTATGAAGGACCTGGTTCCTCCTGCTGAGCCTGTCCGCCCTCACATTCTTTACTCCCTGTACGAACCTTGTCAGTAGGGAGATGTTCCTGTGAGACGTCCAAAGTAATAGGTCTCTCGTCAGCTCGTAAAGGAACGAGGAGTGCGTCCCTCCTGTTTCCGAATGTAGGCAAGTGCGGTGGTGTTGTCCACGTTTACTTGCACTACCTTGTTTGACACCAGAGGTTCTAGGCTCTTCAAAGCCAGATGTACGGCGAAGAGCTCTTTGCAGTTTATGTGCCAAGTCACCTGTGCTGGTTCCCAGGTGCCTGACACCTCTTCTGAGCCTAATGTCGCTCCCCAACCTTTCTCCGACGCGTCGGAGTACAACACTAGGTCTGGGTTCTGTGTTTTTAGAGAGATCCCCTTGTTCTCTTCCAGAGGGGGCAACCACCACTCTAGGTGCGACTTTATCTCCACTGGAATGGGAAAAACGTCCGAAAGTTGTCCGGTTTTCCAGCTCCAAGACTTCTTGAGGAGGAATTGAAGCGGACGTAAATGAAGTCTTTCCTAGTGGGAAGAACTGTTCTAGCGAGGAAAGCGTCCCTAGAAGGCTCAACCATTCCCTCGCCGACGTATGTTGCTTTCCCTAAGAAGAGAGAGACAATCCGCAAACCTTTGCGATTCTCTCTTGCGAAGGAAATACTCGAAAACCCCGAGAATCCATCCGAATCCCCAGATAGACTAGGTCCTGTCTGGGGGTCAGCTGAGACTTCTCGAGGTTCACGAGCAATCCCAACGCTGATCAAATCTAGAGTTAACTTTAGGTCCTCCAAGCACTGTCTCTCTGATCTGGCCCTGATGAGCCAGTCGTCCAGATACAGAGAGACATTTACTCCTTTGAGGTGAAGAAACCTTGCCACATTCTTCATCAGGCTTGTGAAGACCTGAGGAGCTGTGGACAGGCCGAAACACAAGGCTCTGAACTGAAAGATCCTTCCCCCCGTCATGAAACGGAGGTACTTCTTCGATGAAGGGTGGATCGGGACGTGAAAGTAGGCGTCCTGGAGATCTAGAGACACCATCCAATCTCCTTGTCGTAATGACGCTAGGACTGAAGCAGAAGTCTCCATGGAGAACTTCTCCTTCTGAACAAATTTGTTCAGAGAGCTGACGTCCAGTACTGGTCTCCAGCCTCCCGAGGCTTTCGCAACCAGAAAAAGGCGATTGTAAACCCGGGGAGTTTTTGATCCCGTACTAGTTCGATCGCTCTCTTGTCCCACCCCAATTCGTTTCACCATCGCATCGAAGAGTATCCCTCCAGCACAGGATCCTTGTTTACTTGGGCTGATAGTTCTTGGTATTTGACGTTAGGGGAGGAGTGTTCAGGAAAGGGATACGATATCCCTTCCTTAAGATCGCCAAAGAAGACGCGTCTGCGTTTATCAGTGTCCAGGCTTCCACAAATCCCAGGAGCCTGGCACCTACTGGTGCTTGGAGGAGAGAATCTTCATTTTCCCTTTTTAAAGGGACGAAAGGCAGATCTACCTCTCTTCTCCGGAGCCTTCCTTCTTGTGGGAGGTCTGGAGGACGGACCACCTCGAAAGGGCTGCACAGATGTACTAGGTCCTTTCTTGTCCGATGCAGAAACAGGTTTCTTCTTTCTTGCTGACTGCGTCAGAAGATCCTGAGTCGCCTTCTACAGTTAAAGAATGCGCAATGTCCTTTACTAACTGAGAAGGGAACAAAAAGTCAGATAGAGGCGAATACAGTAGAGCTGCCCTCTGAGCATGAGAGACTGCCTTTGTTAAGAAGGCGCCAATATACCGTCCTTTTCTTTAAAAGACCTGCTCCAAACAATGAGGAGATTTCAAAAGATCCATCCTGTACCGCTTTGTCAATACAAGACAATATGCATAACAGGGCTTCAGGTTCGATTCCTTCCGAATCATGGGCTTTCTTGGACATCACCCCAAGGGACCAATCTAAGAAGTTGAAGACTTCCAATACATGAAAGAGTCCCTTGAGGAGATGATCCAGTTCCGAAATTCCCCACGTAATTCGTGCTGAATTGAGACTTTGTCGACGTGAAGCGTCAACTAAGGTCGAAAAATCTGCTTCCGTTGTAGAAGGGAGAGCAATACCCATATTCTCTCCCGTCTGATACCAAATGCCTCTTTTCCCAGCTAATCTTGCTGGAGGCATGCAGAAGACTGTTCTCACTAAGTCTTTCTTAGACTTCATCCATGAGTCTAAGGATTGTAATGCCCCCTCTTCATCGAAATGGTGGGTTCAGGTTTTGATTGAAAAGACGAAGGCTTCTTCGTCTTAGCACTGGAAAAAAGAGCGGAGCGCGGAGAAGGAGGAGCGGCAGGAGTCAACTCGTCTCCATACTCCTCAAGAAGCAGGGTAGTCAAAACCTTATAGTTAGACAGACCCTCTCTTCCATGATATTCATCATCCGAGTTTTCCTCCAACTCGGGATCTACATGAGTCTCCGCTCTCCTTTCCGAACGTTCCTCTTCTGGAGGAGACAAACTCCTAATAGGAGAGGGGCTAAGGGAATGATAATCCTTCCTCTTTCCCGCTCTAATAGACTTGGAAGGCGTCACAAGCTCCGGCTTCTCTTGAAATTTAGAAGACGCTTCCCGCTTGTATGACGCTTCCCGTTCGCCAAGCGTCCTGGCTGACGTCTGACGTCTTGATGACGCTTCGCGCCTGGAAGACGCTCCGCTCTCCAAAGGCGTCCTACTTGGCGTCACAATATTGGACGGAGCGTCACGTCTAAGATCCGCTTTCAATGACGCTTCACGTCTAAAAGACGTCTTACGTCTCTCTGGCGTTACGAAACTCTCGTAAGCCCCCGTTCTCGCTCTCGAACTCGAAGCTTCTGCAAGACGTTTAGCAGCTTCACGTCTGTCTGACGCTTCTCGTTGAGCAGGTGAGAGAGGACGAGACTTCTTAATTGGAAGCGTCACGTCCTTCCGACGGGGCGCTAAAACTCCCACTAGAGACGACAGTTGCTCTTGAACTGCCATAATTATCTTTCTTGACGCTTCTCCCACGTCCAGTGCATGACGCCTTTCGTCATCACTCGGGGGAGAAGAATGAAAGGGTACTTCCGCGTACACGTCAGGTGACGCTGACGCCACCTTCGCTTTCTTAATAGAAGACGGAGCGTCATCTGAGAAGCGCTCTGGGCTAGAATCTATGTCAGGCTTCATATGACGCTTCAGCGGTCTCGACAAGTTCGACTCCTTCCACCCTCGTTTAGGTGAGAGGGAGAGGACGAGAAACACTCGCGAAGGACGCTTTTTCTATAGCGCCCTTGAGCCGCCTGCCACGAAGCAGAGCTAGCTGAAGGGACGTCTGACCGTTGGGGATTCCCCACGACCTCCTTAAGGCTTTCGACTTTCCTTCTCCTCTGGGCATGGGAGCTTGGAAGAGGTCTAGGCCTGGGAGCGTCGCAGGGACGATCAAACGCCCCCTCCACAACACTGGGAGAACTCACTTCACTGAAATGCTCACTTTTCACTAGCCTTACCTTTGAAGTCAGCCATCTTGGACTTCATGTCTCTAATTGTAGCTTTTCCAGATTGGCGAATTTCCGATGCCGAATCCGAAAAAGCACTTTGAGAACTGAGATACAATAGGGAGGAATCTACATCAGTAGGATTAGAATTATCCGTGAAAGGCTCAATAGGCCTTGAACTCACACCTTTCGCGTCTAACTCTATCCCTCTCTAACTTCTTCAAATAAGAAGTCAAAGTCTTCCACTCTTCTGCATTCAATCCCTCGCATTCCTTACAAGTATTATAGCAGAACACTGACACCCCCTACATTTACGGCATACAGTGTGAGGATCAACCGAAGCTTTCGGTATCCTCACCCTGCAGCCTACATTCACACACATTCTCACACTCACATTTGAATCAGACATACTGAGAAAAATCCAAAGAGTTATTCCAAAAACAGTCCACAGTAGCGAATGCCAAAACACGATCCAGATACGTCACCAAAAAGCCGAAAAACGATGATCAAAGGATGAAATATGAATCTAAGTCAGGAGGTAATAGCAACAATGTTGATACCACCGGCGACAGAGAAAATATAATAGAAAAACGGGGATGGTTCCTAGTCCTGCCCAGCCCAGGGCAGGGCGTAGATCACCTGACCTACCTGTAGCGAGTGGCGCGAAATTTGAATTTCTGTCGGGGACGACGGAGTCTTAGCTATGTATATATCTGACAGGTAAGTTGATTGTATGAAAATAATATTTTGCGTCGTTCCGTCTTACGCGGTTTAGCGTCGTAAGCAACGTAAACAAACGCGAACTAGTTCCGGGCGCACGGCGGAAGAATACGCTTTGTGGGGGAGAGGACGGCGTCGCTTCGCTACGCTCATTCCTCGCCCATACGCCATTTTGGTTGTTTACACTGCCTCTCTCTCCCTCGTGTTGTATTGTTTTTGTAACTTTTTGCTCTTTGTTATGGCTCCCAAGCGCAAGGCGGACTCTTCTGATGGTAGTGCATCGAAGAAAAGAAAGGCCATCACCATGGAAATTAAAGTGGACATTATAAAGCGATCTGAGAAGGGAGAAACGCCAACAAACATTGGCCGCTCGCTTGGCCTTAGCCGTTCGACCGTTGCTACCATTATCAAAGATAAAGAGCGCATCGTTGAACATGTGAAAGGATCTGCTCCTATGAAAGCGGACAGTTGCATAACCTAACGCAGGCGTAGTGGTCTAAATAAAATTGAAATGGAAAGGTTATTGGTGCTTTGGTTGGGGAACACCTAAATCAACGGTCCGTATCGCCCAGTCAGCCTTATGGTGATTCAGGAGAAGGCGAAAAGATTGTTTTTGAAGCGTTGAAAAAAGAAAAGGGGAGGGAAGTGAAAGTGAAACAAAAGTTTGTTGGCGAGTAGGGGTTTGGTTTATTGCGATTTAAGGCTCGGAGCCAATTACCATAACCTTAAATTGCAAGGTGAAGCTGCTAGTGGGGATGAGAGAAAGCAGCGAGTGAATTTCCTAAAGCGTTGTCTGAGATAATTAAGGAGGGGGGTTATTCTGCTCAGCAAGTGTTTAACGTAGACGAGACAGGTTTGTTTTGGAAACGTTATGCCTAACCGCACTTACATCGCCAAGGAGGAGGAAAGTCAGCACCCACCCGTCATAAAGCCAGCAAGGAGAGGCTAACTTTACTTCTTAGGGGGGTCAATGCTTGCTGGCGACTTTGTTTTATTTTTTTTGTTTTTCAAACTGAAGCCCTTGTTGGTGTATCAGGCTGAAAATCCAAGGGCACTCAAGGGCATTTGGAAGGGTCAACTACCAGTAATTTGGAAGTCCAACAAGAAGGCATGGGTGACACTTGCAGTGTTTGAGGACTGGTTCGTAAACCCATTTTGTTCCAAGTGTGGAGCGGTATTGCGCCTCCAAGGGTATCCCCTTTAAGGTGTTGCTAGTGCTGGACAATGCCCTGGACACCCTGCCCAGCTGGGAGACTTCAACCCTAATGTCAAGGTGGTTTACCTTCCACCTAATACCACGGCCCTTTTACAGCCTATGGACCAAGGCCAGTGATTGCTTCGTTCAAGGCCTACTACCTACGAAGGACAATTGCTATGGCTTTACAGGCAACTGAAACCAAGAAGGACTTGACTCTGAAGGACTTTTGGAAATCCTACAACATCCTTGATGCTGTAAAGAACATTGCTAATTCCTGGGAGGAGGTTAAGCAAACAAACATGAATGGTGTCTGGAAGAAAATTTGTCCTCAATTTGTGAATGATTTCCATGGGTTTGAGGACACAGTTCAGCTAGTTGTCAAGAACGTTGTTGCCCTGAGTAGGAAATCAATTTGGAGATGGAGGTTGATGATGTTTACAGAGCTGCTGGAGTCTCATGGCGAGGAGTTATCTGCTGAGGACCTGATACAACTGGAGAAGCAGATAATAGAGGAAGAAGAAGAAGCACCCACCCCAGAGCCTAAGGCTTTCAACAAGGCAGGACTTGATAAGAAAGGTTTTGCAGAGTTGCAGCAAGCGTTGTCAACTTTTGAGGCTCAGGATCCCAACTTGGACAGGTTCACTAGGGTTTCCAGAGGCGTCATGGATTTGATGCAGTGTTTACAAGGAGATCTTGGACTGAAAAGAGGTCGCTCTCTGTTCAGACTAACCTGGAGCAGTATTTTTAAGAAGGTAGAGAGGCCTGCAGGAGATCCTGTACCCTCTACCTCAGCTGCCTCTGCTAATCCAGACTCGCCTGCCCCACAATCTACCAGCACCTTCTGAATGTTCTGCTAACCCAGACTCACCTGCCCCAGTATCTCCAGCACCTTCTGTAGGTTCTGCCTCACCTAAAGACTCACCTGCCCCAACATCTCCAGTAGTATGTTCTGCCTCACCTCAAAATCACCTGCCTCAGCATCTCCAGTACTAGTATGTTCTGCCTCACCTCAAGAATCATCTGCCTCAGCATCTCCAGCAACTTCTGCAGGTTCTTCTTTTCTCTTCACTAACCTCCCCCAGTCTCTCCAGCCCGCAGCTTCCTCTCCTATGTGCAAGCCAATCAAACTAATAAAGGCAAGGAATTGTTCTCTCGTTGTTATTGATAGGTATTTACATTAAATCATGTGGTATTTTTCAATGTTCCGACTTACGCTGAAAATCGTGTTAAGACGCCATCGTAAGAACGGATCAACGTCGTAACTCGAGGACCCCCTGTATATATATATATATATATATATATATATATATATATATATATATATTATATATATATATATATATATATATATATATATATATTATTATTATATATATATATTTTTTTTTTCATTCAGTTTGTACTCCCATAAATAAGTAACACACATAACCATTGCTCATAATCATACCTCATGATGGGGCTGAATGACCCTTTGGGTCCTAGTCCCAGGTCTTAAGACCTAAATCTCATACATCCATCCATCCATCCCTACTTTCGGCTCTAGCAGCCCCCTTCCTGATCCTGTTCTTTTCTAACCTATTTAGGTGAGAGTCCAAAAACTTCCATATACTATCATCCCACTCCTTACACTCATCACAGGTAAGATCTCTGTACACACGTCCTCTACACTTACTGCGCCAAGTGTGCAGCCAGCCTTTGGCTAGAGTCAGACATACTCTTCTGAGATAACAGAAGAGAAAAACTAATCCAGGTAAAGCAACCAGTTGAAAGCAACGACGAAAAAATCACAATTTTTGGAAGTAAATTATATTTTTCCTAACTTTGCAAACCTGAGGTCCTTTACATAAGGAATTACTATTCAGCGCCAGCTGGACCGGTCGTAAGATTTCTAACAAGGTAGTTCGGTAGTAACTGCTTTTCCAGTGGTCGGGAGTCCCGCCCGACTGGAGGTAAACATATCACTTTGCTTTAGGCCCAGGAACATAGTGAGGAGTGGCATAAGGTGGGACTAAATGTAAAGGACCTCAGGTTTGTATAGTTAGGAAAAATACAATTTACTTCCAAAAATTGTGATTTGTTCCGACACGTAATACAAACCCTCGGTCCTTTACATAAGGAAGACTCACTTATTGGTGGGTGGAATCTGAGTCTTGTGAACAGACTGGTGTTCGTTTGGCCAACCTGGGTTCCCTCACTGGTTGTGAAGAGCAAAGGGGGGGAACCTAGCCTCTGTCCAACTGATCGGAGTGTGCACTGCAAGCAGTGGTCAGACCTCTGGACCAATTCATAAGAGGGAGGCAAGTGTGCCTCTTATGAATAGCAAGCAAGAACTAGGTCCTATGTAAGAGCCAAATATAAAGTAATGGGTTTGTCTCTCACTGGTGTCCGCTTCCCCCCTTGTTAGGGAAGGGACGGATAGACACTTCTATCCCTAATGAAAGGGATAGAATGGAGCTCGGTTACGTAGCTTACCTGCATCGTCATCCTGTCCAGCGTGGTGATGACCGCTACCCTCTGCCCGCAGGGAGAGCGAAGAAAAAGAGGAGGAAGAGAAGCCAGTCACACTCATTCACTCTCCATTCATGCAGTCTCACAAGGATGAGATGCTACCTTGTCTGGTAAAGGAGCTAGGTAAGCTACACAACTTGTTGAGCAGCCACCACGGGTCCCAAGGAAAAAGTGTCCAAGGACCTGTGGGCATTATCCCAAAGGTAAAAGGAGGTGAAGGTGGTCTGGTCTGGTGTGCCCAAACCCCTGCCTTCAGTACCTGTGCCACGGACAAGTTCTTGCAGAATGCAAGGGTTGGACCAATGCCTCTGACTTCGTGGGCCCTTGGACGAAGGGTACTGGTGTCAGCACTCCTCTGTGAGTCGTACGCATTCCGGATTACCTCACAAAGCCAGAAAGAAACAGTGTTCTTGAACACTTCTTTCTTGGTAACCCCAGTGCTAACGAAGAGGCGTCGACACTCAGGTCTGAGGGATCGAGTTTTCTTCAGATAGCGCCGTAGAACCCTCACAGGACAAAGCAGCATCTCACCCGCATCATTATTGGTGAAGTCTTCCAGGGAGGGGATCGTGAAGGACTCGAACCTGGCATCAGGGACCAAAGGGTTCTGAGTCTTCACTATGAAGTCCGGGACGAAATCGAGCGTAACTGATCCCCATCCCATGAGTGTTTAACGTCGAAGGAAAGACCGTGGAGTTATCCTACAGTCTTGAGGGTCAGATCCCTGTCTGACGACTCTCGGAGCGGCTCGTAGGGTCTGCGAGTCAAGTTCCTAAGGACGAGAGTTACATCCTACCCTGGGGGCCTGAGTTCCCTGGGTGGGCAAGACCTCTCGAAGCTCCTCATTAGGAGTGATATTTCTATGGAGATGGAAATATCAACTCACAGTTTAAGGACTAGGGCCAGGACGGCTCTGTAGCCTTTAATTGCGGAGACAGAGAGGAACTTCTCTCGGTGAAAAAGACGAGGAAATCCGCTACCTGCTGAAGAGTGGCTCTGAGTGGAGAGATAGCCTGTCTATGACACCAACCACAGAAGACGGACCACTTTCCCTGGTATACTGCTGCAGAGGACTGTCTGAGGTACCCAGCAGTCTCTGTTGCTGCTCAGCGAGAAAAGCCTCTCGCTCACAAGAGATGGTGGATAACCACCAGCTGTAAAGACACAGGGAATGAACTGCTTGGTGGTACCGTTCTAAGTGCGGTTGGCACAGCAGGTTGTGCCAAGGGGGAATCTCTCGCGGTGCCTCCGAGAGAAGAGCCAGCAGGTCTGGATACCAAATGGCCTGGGGCCATTTGGGTGGCACCAGAATCATCCGAAGATTGCTGGTGATCAACACTCTACTGATCACCTTGCGAATCAGGCAGAACGGGGGAAAGGCGTAAACTAAGAGGTTGTCCCACGGGTGTTGGAACGCGTCCTCTGCAGCTCTGCATGGGTCCGGCACAATTGAGAAGAAAACCTCGAGTTTTCTGTTGTGCCGGGTGGCGAACAGATCCACAACTGGACGCCCCCACAGGTCGAAGAGC
Source organism: Macrobrachium nipponense (assembly GCF_015104395.2). Taxonomy (NCBI): domain Eukaryota; kingdom Metazoa; phylum Arthropoda; class Malacostraca; order Decapoda; family Palaemonidae; genus Macrobrachium; species Macrobrachium nipponense. The sequence continues at coordinate 41,264,083 of NC_087205.1, read as the reverse complement.
CTTTCCGCCACGTCTGGGTGTAGAGACCATTCGGTCCCAATCACCTGATTCTGGCGGCTGAGCTTGTCTGCCGCTACATTCCTCTTGCCTGGAATGTATCTGGCTGACAGCTCTACACAGTGAGCTATGGCCCACTCGTGCACTTGCATCATCAACTGGTGCAACGGGAGGGACACTAGGCCCTCCTGTTTGTTGACGTATGCCATAACTGTAGTGTTGTCGCTCATCAACACCACTGAGTGTCCTATCAGTCGTTCCCAAACTCTTGGAGTGCGAGGAAAGCACCCTTGAGTTCCAGGGAGTTGATGTGAAGGTGCCTGTCATGATGGTCCCACACTCCTGCAACCAGCAACTCTTCCAGGTGTGCGCCCTAACCCTCGGTCGATGAGTCTGAGAACAGCAACATCTCTGGAGGGGGAGTGTACAGGAGCACTCCTATAAAGACTGCTGCCAAAACCAACTTTATGCCTTCCACAAATGCCTTACTTCTTATGACTCAAGTAACAGACTCCCGCCACCGATCTACACAACAGAGTGCCATAACAGGCACGCTTTCAACCGCCATTTAACCACTCTCATTTATTCTTCCACCAGTCTCTCTCTCTCTCTCTCTCTCTCTCTCTCTCTCTCTCTCTCTCTCTCTCTCTCTCTCTCTCACGCAACCCTTGGAGACGTTGTCATATATAAACTACTATCATTACTCCTCCATACTGTCGTCTAGCCACCAGGCCAGGTCCTCCCATACTTCCTCCGTGAGAGGAACCAGGAAGGATTGTGGATCCCATGCCTGTGACCAGCACTCCTTTAGTCTCCACTGAAGAGACCGCAGGTGAAGACGCCCGTGAGGGACTAACTTCTCCAGTGACGACAGGTGACCAATCACGACCTGCCACTGCTGAGCTGACTGTTCCTGTCAAGACAGGAACCGTCTGGCTGCCTCCTTGAACCTGCAGATTAGCAAGTCTGCGCGGAAGACTCATGCTGCTACCGTATCGATCAGCATGCCCAGGTACTTTATCCTCTGCTTGGGCTTGAGATCTGTCTTCTCAACATTCACCATGATCCCCAGATCGCAGCAGAACCTCAGGAGTTGATCTCTGTCCTGTAGCAACTGCGAGTGGGAGCTCGCCAGGACCAGCCAATCGTCGAGATACCTCATCAGACATATCCCGACTGAATGGGACCAAGCCGACACCAGAGTGAACACTCGCGTGAACTCCTGTGGGGCGGTTGAGAGACTGAAACAAAGTGCCCTGAATTGGTACACCGTCTCGTCGAGGATAAAGCGTAGGTACTTCCTGGAGGACTGATGGATGGGTATTTGGAAATACGCATCCTTCAGGTCCACCGAAAGCATGAAATCGTTCTCCCTGATGGAATCTAGCACCGAGCGTGCTGTTTCCATCGTGAACCAAGTCTGGCGAACAAATCGGTTCAACGGAGAGAGATCTATCACCGGTCTCCAGCCTCCCAAAGACTTCTTCACTAGGAAGAGTCGGCTCTAGAAACCTGGTGACTGATCTCGTACGATCTCCATAGCTCGTTTGCTCAGCATGGTCTTGACTCCTTCTTGTAGTGCTACGTCTGTGGCAGAACCGGGAACGTACGTCTGAAGGTGGACCGGGTGCGAAGTGAGGGGTGGCGGCAACTCGAAGGGTAGTAGGTATCCCTTCTGAAGAACACCCACTACCCAGGTCTCAGCTCTGTAGCGCTGCCAAGTTGCCCAATGGCTCGCCAGGCATCCCCCGACTTCCAGTAGCAGGTGAGGGGGAATGCCATCTCTAGCGTTTTCCTCTTTTCAGCTTCCGCTTGGCAGGTCTCCCACGGGAGTATGAGGCTTGGGAGGAGGGCTGACACTCACTCCTCGAAGCGCAAGACGAAGGCTGGGTCTTTCCTCGCGACCTCGACGGTGCTAGCGTCTTGGAAGCGGAGGAAGAGCTAGCCAAGCTCCGAGGCTTGGCCGCAGTTGCTCGAGACTGCCCAGAAGCCTTTGAGACTCCCTGGTGTACTAGGCAGTCACTGTCCTCAGTGCGACACTTTTCCACCGCAGCGTCCACCATCTCTCTGGGGAAGAGAGAGGAGGAACCCAGCAACGGTCCGTTCCGTAGACCCAGTGTCACCTCTCGATTGGCCACTCTGCTTACCCGAGCCAGGAGTCCCGTCGTCTCAGGACCAGGTTGGCCCACAGGTTGGCCGTCTGGTGGGCAAAGTAGGAGATGGCCCTACCTCCAAAATGACAATTTGTCGAAAATTGCATTTTTCCTAACTATACAAACCTGAGGTCCTTTAACAATAGGAAGTAGCTAGTGGCAGCTGGAACGGTCGTAAGCTTCGAACAAGGGGAGAACGGTAGTTAACTGCTTGTCCGACAGTCGCGCGCCCGCGACTGGGAGGTAAACAAATCACTTTTGCTTTTGTTTTGGCCCATGCAAAATACGCAGAGTGAGGGGTGGCATGAGGAGGGACTATATGTAAAGGACCTCAGGTTTGTATAGTTAGGAAAAATGCAATTTTCGACAAATTGTCATTTTGTTCCGATACGTAATACAAACCATCGGTCCTTTTAAACATAGGAAGACTCACTTCTTGGTGGGAGGAATCTGAGTCTTTTGATGAACAGACTGGTGTTTGTCCATCCCTGGAATGCCTCCCTGGTCGTAAGAGCGAGGGAGGGATCCAAGCCTCTGTCCGATTGATCGGGGTGTGCACCGCAGGATCAATGGTCAGACCTCTGGGCCGAGTACTAAGAGAGAGGCAAGCGTATCTCTTCGTACCAGCAAGCAAGAACTTGTTCCTGTTTGCAAGAGGCAACATAAAGTATGGGTTGTCTCAAGCTGGCATCCACTTCCTCCCCCTTGTTGGAGGAAGTGGTGGATATACGCTGCTATCCCTAGTGAAAGGGATAGGATGGGGCTCTGTTGAGTAGCTCACCTGCATCTTGTCCTTAGTCCAGCAGGGTGACGACCGTGTCCCTCTAACCACAGGTAGAGGGGAAGAAAAAGATGGGAAGAGGAGCCAGTCACATCTCATTCACTCATCCATTCTTACGGTCACACCAGGACTCGATGCTGTTCAGCCTGCGAGGGTCTGGGTTCACTACACAACGTGTTGAGCAGCCACCACGGGTCCCAAGGAAAAAGATCCAAGGACCTGTGGGCAATATCCCGAAGGTAGAAGGAAGGGCATGTGGTCTGGTTGGACGGTCTGGTTGGACCAGACCCCTGCCTTCAGTACCTGCGCCACGGAGAAGTTCTTGCGGACAAGGCAGCATCTCCTTCGCATCGAAGGCGGTGAAGTCTCCATTAGGGAGGGGATTGTGAACGACTCGAACCAATCGTCAGGGACCGAAGGGTTCTGAGTCTTCGCTACGAAGTTCGGTACGAAATCGAGCGTCACGGATCCCCATCCCCTGGATGCTTGACTTCGCAGGAGAAGTCATGCAGTTCCTCAGAGGAAAAGAAGGAAATAGTCGCATGACCTATCCCTCTTCTCTACTTCGGTGATGTACAGTACCCATACTGGTCTGTCCGTTTGCCACGAAGTCTCTCGCATCCTCCTATCCCCATGCAGCGAAGTTCTCGGTAGTGGATAGGACACCGACACTCCATGGTGGGTGTCGATGGTATAGGTACTGTGACAAGCTATTAAAACGAAGTAATGATTGCTCTGTAACACCGAACTAAGTCAACAGCATAGTTCGTACTGACTCGGGCGCTCTGACAAGCTGCCGACTGACTGCGTTCGGTAGGAGGCAAGTTGTCAAAGCATCCGAGTAAGTCACGTGACCTTCGCCTTTAAAGGGTTATGCCGAGAGACCAAACAAATAATGTATTTGTTTGTCACCAATGCCGGACAGCGAGGTGATGATTCTCTTAAGGCATGTGCCCAACAGGCGAAAGTCAATTGCCTTCTAGAGACCAAGGTCCCTGAAGGTAAAACATCTCATGGTTGTTGAATCTCAGCTAAGGAGAAACAACACTATGTACCGTTGAAGACGAAGGTAGATATTGAATGCAACCTACGTCTTCACAGATGATCGAGAGAAGGATTTTCAAGATTCATAACCTGTGCTTACAAATGACTGAAAACGCTAACCGCTGTTTCATTGCTGTCCGGTGAGAAGTCGTAGTTGCAATGAAAGCGGGGCGTTCTTCAGTAATGAAAACACAGGGGAAAGCTGCCTGAAGAACTGCTTCTCATGGGCTGAACATTTGGAAGTAGAGTTGTCAGGTCGGAGAGTAGGCGATGTCTTCTGATACATCTTGTAATTCGGGTTGAACAATGAACAATTGTACACCTACGAATACGAGATATTTTGAAGACAAACTCAGATGTCTGCAAAAATCATTCGCATTATCGCAGTGCGATCAGCGAGACTTGTACAGACTTCTGTTACCGTGCGGTAAACAGAAAGATGAAAGAGTCCAAGAGATATCTCTGTTGTAAAATTCTCGCAATGTCGAAGGCGATGGAATCTAGCGTCACCAGCAGTAGATGGTCCTTCATTATTGCGAGAATCCCCGTTAATCAGAGACCTAAGTCCATGATTGTTGGGCAGAGATACGTTCAGTAGTCAATCAAAGCAGGGGAGAGAGAGACATACATGACCGTGCATCTCGGAGGCCCAGCTGATACTGAGCTGCTATCAGGCAGTTCAATACGCAGTAGTTGAGCCTGAGCTCTCGCTGACTCGTCATCCTGAGTTGCCAGGTAATCTATTATTCCACGAAGGAATGCGTTTGGCTAGAACTACCGAGCATAAAAGATATGCTCGAGCAATTATATTTAGGCGAAACGAACTTCGGTAAATATAAAAGTTGAAATGGTGTCGTCGTGACAAAACCATAAGTATATAAAATTGAAACAAACTCCTGGGAGGTTGCAGGCAACCCCGAGTTGCAGTTCAATTAGAATACTTGTCTTATAAGTCGCAATCCGTAGATTAACTAGGATATGCGCCTACCCCTCGGACAATTCAACTGCTTAGTAGAATCATGTCGCGAGGTTAATATACGTAGTATATTTGTAGGATTCTGAACAACGATCTCCATCCTAATTTCTTTCCTTCAAGAAAACAAAATAAGGATTGGAGATCGACCACCTTCGATCTCTATCAAAGAGAGTGAAGGAGAAGTCTTCCTCGAAGGAAAGCTTCAATGTGAACAGAATACTAAGACGATAGTTCAAGCCAAACTGGATATTCCTGTCCGATCTTCTCTATTCCAGGTTGGTCGCCTACTGTGAGATAGTTTCTTTCAGCAGCAGTCTTCTTCCCAATGCTAGAAATTCAGGAATTCGAGCATAGGCGAGGTTCCCGATTATCGTGTAACTATCGGGATTCTCGTCTCGCTCACCCTTTGGACCGTGGTCTCGCCCAAGTGTTTGGAGATCGTAAAAAACTCGAACACTGAATGCGCTAGAATTCCGTAGAATTCTAAGCAGTCTGCGAAACCCCCACCGAATTCGTCAAACGATATCGGCTGGTGGTCCCGCCTCGTCGATTCCCGTAGAAATCGAGAATGGGGCAGGATTCCTCCTCAACGACCGGGGCTTACGTCGGGTAGGACCCGAAGGTCCCCACCCCCCCGGTAGCGCAGTCCCGAACGTGGGATCCTACAGAGAAATCTCCGTAGGATCCCTCCCCTTTCCCTCGTAGCCGTAAGGAGAGAGGGAATGGGGGAGAAATTGGATACTCGATCACCTTCCAGTGGAACTAGCAGTTGGAGAAGAGTAGGAGCAGCCATCGCCTTGCGGCGATGGCCTCTCAGAGTCTGGGAAAACGTATCGTCAGGAGAAAACGTTTTCCCGCGGAGGGTTACGAACTCTCACTGTAGGTAAGGGTCTGCCGCCACTGTGAACGTTCGTCTGGGTGGGGCTGATCGACACCTGACAGGAGAGAGCCGATACCGTTCCTCCGACTCATTCCAGTCCTCGTCGAGGTCGAAACCTCTCAGGAGGACGAAGGAGTATTTAAATACGGTGTCCGAAGACACGTAGAAACGCCGCTGTCGCAGTAGAGGAGGTGGAAGTAGCTTGATCGACCGGCCAGAACTGAGAGAGCCTTCTTGTCCGGAGACAGAGACTCTGGTTCGAGACAGAATCGGCAAGCTCCGATCGCGGCAGACCCACTGTCGGTTTGGGTTCCCTCTCGGGCCCCAAAACGACTCGAGCAGAGACGTGGGCTCTGCTGGTGGGAGCGGCAATCCTTCCGCAAGGTCATTATGCTGACGAATCAGCTTAACTGACTTCTGCAAATTCCTCTGTATCTCGGGAATAACCGCGTCTTGGCGGAGTAGGACCGTCCAGGTCCCTCCAACAAGAACAGATCCCGAGATACTCCTCCTTCAGAAGGAGGAACAGCGGCAGACCCCTGACGGTCGCCTCCAGCTACTTGCGCGTATGTCCTGGTCGGTCCTAGAACCGTGCCTGGTCCATACGGCGTCATAGCTGGGATCGCGAGCGCGCACCTCTCGCGATCACTCATAGGTACCTCGCTCCTCCCGGTGTAGCCCGAGGAGGTTGAAGGTACAGGAGAGGCAGACCTGACGCTCCCCACTAGCTCGCTGGCAGGACCAGCATGCTTGGAGGGCTGCTGCTGATCGTCAATCCGCGGTGGCGATCGAGCAGCAGGCCTAGCCTTGCCGCTCGCCCTGGGCGAGAGGCTCGGCTAAGAACGTCGACGCTGATCTCTAGCGTCAGGCGAGCTGTTGCTGGTTACCGTCTCCGCCCGGTCCCGATGGGAGCGGCGTCAGGTGACCTGCTAGGCTCGCTGTCGCGGTGAGACCGGCGAGCGTCCTCTCGGCGCGTCGAGCCGCTGGTACCAGCCGTGGCTGGTACCGACGGCCGCGGGGACCCCTTCCTCGCCTCAACCCGGTCAGCGACCGTCACGTCAACCCGAGCAGCCAGCTGGTCGCTGCGAGAGCGTCCACTGGCCTTGGCGAGAGTCGTCTGCAGCACTCGCCAGTCTTCTGCTCCGCGCTTCGGTCTTGACGGCGAGCGAGCTCGGGTGTCAAGACTTTGGCTGGACGGTCTCGGTACTTCTCGCTAACGAGAAGCCGAGGCGGATCCTGGTTTTAGCGGCAGAACCGCTAGAAACCAGGCGAGGAAGTGCCAGCGAAGCTGGTACTCCTCTGGTCCCCGTCTTCTTCTCCTTGGTAGAAGAAAAGACGGGCCCTGTTCCCGAGGGAGCAGGAGGACCAGCAGAAGAGCTACCCCAAATCGCCGGAGCGAGACGGGCCCTTAGAAGATCCCCGAAGGAGCCTTCTTAGGGGGGAAAACCCGGGTTACCAGCTGGTCGCTGCAAGAAGCGGCCACTGGCCTGGCAAGAGTCACCTGAGCGTCTCTCACCAGCCTTCTGCTCCGTGCCGCGTCTTGGCGCCGAGCGAACTCTGGCGCCGAAACTTGGCTGCACGGTCTCCCGAGGGAGAACGTACACTCGGGATCTCTCGCGAACGAGAGACCGAGCCGGAACCTGACGTAGCGGCATCGCCGCTAGCACCAGGCGAGGAAGTACCAGAGCTAACCGATACTCCTCTGGTCCCCGTCTATCTCTTCCTTACGGAAGGGGAGACCGGGCCCCCCGCTCCCGAAGGAGCAGGAGGACCAGCAGAAGGACACCCCCCGTGCCCACCGGGGTGGGACGGGCCCTTAGAAGTTCCCGAAGGAGACTTCTTAGGAGGCAGCTTCTTCTTTTCGGCTTAGGGGCTTGGAAGTCGAAAGGGGAAGAGGCAGCAGAGCGATGAAGACAAGATGCGCTTCCTCTTCCTTCTCTTCTTCGGCTTATGGGGCCTTGGAAGTCGAAGGGGAAGAGGCAGCAGCAGACGATGAAGACGAAGTGACACTTCCTTTCTCTCCTCTCCTCTAGCTCACGCAGGACAGTCGTCAGGTCCTCCATCCAGGCCGGAGCCGGGGCTATTGCCGAAGCAACACGGCCCGACTGCACCTGTCCGGAAGGACCTGGGACTGGGGAAGACACACCGTGGGCAGGACCATCATGGACAGGCTCAGGAACCAGGAGCAAACAGGAACAGCAACCAGCTCAGGAGCGGCAGGAACAGCGGCAGCGGTAGAACCAGAAGGGACAGCCAAGCCAACAGCGGGAATCACATCAGCGGCAGGTACGGCAGGCCCAGCGATCGCCTCGTAGATCATCGGCAGCCAGCGGAAACCTGGTACTGGCGGCCGGTCCAGGGGCGAGCTGCTGGAACAGCGGAAGTCTGGGGCAGGCAACACGAAGAAAACAGGCGGCGGCGGCAACTCCCCCTCGGTACGGCGGCGGCCCTAGTAGCGGCAGACGGCGTCACCGACACAGCATGGGGAGTGTAGACCAGGAGTGGGGGGGGAGCAGCATAAGCGGCCGTGGTAGTAGTGGAGACCGCCCCAGACCTCGCTAGACGCTGCAGCAGCCCGTGGATGCTAGGCACGCCCTGCCGCCGCGGTGGTCCATACCTGTCCAAGGTCGTCTCCCACGGATGTAGCACTGCAGTACATAGATAGATTAGTAAGAGGGGTTCCCTCACGCACGGGGGGAAGACATGCCCACCCCGAACGCAAGGAAGACCCCAAATACAAAATACAACGAAGAAGCTGAGCGGGGGGGCAAGAAGGTAGACGAAGAATCGGTTATACCAAGGGAAGTCGCGGGAGAGCTTTCCGACGACTTCCTGGTTCAGACCTTCGCTTCCCCTACCCCCGCACAAGCAGTGAAAAGTAATATGAAAATGAAACAGAATACTGCCCTTGCGATTCACTTCATAGAACTTAAATAAAGGGGACAAGATCAATTCCCGGGTAGAACGGAAACTTGATCCAAATAATATGATGCTATCATAAAATATATATGAAAATGAAACAGAATACTGCACTTGCGATTTCACTTTCACATAAATTAATCGTAAGGATCAATTCCCGGGTAAGAACGAAAATTGATCCAAATTAAATTTCATGCAAATAAATAAATGAAAATGAAAAGAATATTGCAATTGCGAATCCACTTCATTGCATTCTATATACAAAATCAAAAAAAAGGCTCGTGCTGAGCGCAATCACACACTCTCGGTAACGAACGCACAGGGCAAAAATATAATGAAAAGAGTACTTACATTTTTCAATTACACACTTTCGCCCAAAATACATGACTCGGCGCGAGAGCGCCCGCCCTCGGCACCGAGACATAATTCAAGGGTTCAATTCATGAACAGAGAGGAAATCGCCGCATCTACGGCGATAGCTCCATGTTGGTTCATAATTAAGTAATGAAAATGAAAACAGTGTACTTACAGTTTCATTTTCAAGTCAAACAAACCATTAGTAGAAAACACAATATAAACAAAGCATACGACGATGAAGCGGGGGGCAGAGAGCGATGACGAACACGTCCTTCACACCCGCGGCCGAAGCAAAAGTGATTTGTTTACGACTGTCGGACAAGCAGTTAACTACCGTTCTCCCCTTGTTCGAAGCTTACGACCGTTCCAGCTGCCGCTAGCTACTTCCTATTGTTAAAGGACCGATGGTTTGTATTACGTATCGGAACAACTGGCAGAGTCTCCCAAACGCCGAGTCTTCCTCGGGAACAATAGCTCCCAAGGAGGCTGCGACCGTACACTCGGTACCTCTTGCGAACGAGAGGCCGAGCCGGAACCTGGTGTAGCGGCAGCGCCCCTAGCACCAGGTGAGGAAGTACCGGTGTTAGCCGTACCCCTCTGGTCCCCGTCTTCTTCTTCCTTGCGGAAGGAGAGATGGGCCCTGCTCCCGAAGGAGCAGGAGGACCAGCGGAAGGACCCCCCGTCCCACCGGAGTGGAACAAGCCCTTAGAAGTTCCTGAAGGAGCCTTCTTAGGGGGGGAGGAGGCAGCCTTCTTCTTCCTCGGCTTGGAAGCCTTGGAAGTCGAAGGGGAAGAGGCGGCGGCAGGCGACGACGACACCTTCCTCTTCTTCTTCTTCTTTGTCAGCTCCCTCGGACAGATTGGTTTTCAAAGTCCTCCCACCTCCAAGATGGAGCCGGGGCTGCTGTTGCCAAAGCAACAGGGGCCCAACAAAAATGCACCTGTCCGGAAGGACCAGCGTCTCTGGGGCAGCAACACCACGGGCTGGAACGACATCGGCAGGTGCGGGAACAGCAGGAACAGCAGGAGCGGCAGGTACGGCAAGACAGGACAGGTCAGGTACTACAGGAGACGGGGCAGCAGCCAGCGACATCCTGGGTACCGGCGGCAGGTCCAGGGGCAAGCTCTTCGGGCATCGGAAGAGAAGGACCTCGAAACCCCAACCCCCCTGAAGGGAAAGGTGCCATACGCGGGAGCTGAGCCGGGGGCAGGAAAGAAGACGAAGTATCCGTAACAAAGGATGTTGCTGGAGAGCTTTCTGATGACTCCTTGGCAGGTCTACGCTTCTTCCTACCCTCGTACAGCACCCACTGCACCTCCAACCAATTACGGCAAATGTTACAAGGCTCAGCCCGATAGCATTCACACCCTCGGCACCGAGCACAAAGGACATGAGGATCAATTTCCGGAAAGGAGTGGAAAACCCCACACTTGCGGCCCTCCACCCCCAGGCACACACTATGGTTGATGGGGGTGCGCGGGGATAGCTCCATTGTCCGATGATCCATAATTCAATGCAATAAAAATGAAAAAGACAGTACGTACTTACAATTCACTTTCATACACTGACAAACCAAGTTGAAGAATTCACAACACAACCAAAGCATACGACGATGAAGCGGGCAGAGAGCGATGACGAACACGTACTCTATCTACAAGGCCGAAAGCAAAAGTGATTCTTCACCTCCCAGTCGGGCGGCGCGCGCACTGTCGGACAAGCAGTTAACTACTGAACTCCCTTGTTCGAAGCTTACGACCGTTCCACCTGCCGCTAGTTACCTTCCTATTGTAAAGGGACCGATGGTTTTTATTACATATTGGAACAAATTGTGTTTCCACTGATCTGTAATTTATTATATCACTATCATAAAGAGTAGTTACAGTTTCTGTAATATGTTATTGTTATGATACAATAAAGTTTGTTCATACTTACCTGGCAGATATATATATAGCTGTATTCTCCGAAGTCCGACAGAATTTCAAAACTCCCGGCACACGCAGTGGGCGGCCAGGTGGTTAGTACCCATTCCCGCCGCTGGGAGGCGGATATCAGGAATCATTCCCATTTTCTATTCAGATTTTTCATACCACTGTCCCCTGAGGGGAGGTGGGTGGGTACTTTAATTATATATATCTGCCAGGTAAGTATGAACAAACTTTATTGTATCATAACAATAACATTTTGTTCATGAAACTTACCTGTCAGATATATATATAGCTGAATCCCACCATTGGAGGTGGGAAGGGACAGAATAGAAGGATTAGGAAACACCTCAAGTGCAGATGATTGACATCTTGATTCCTTACCTGTTAGCATAGCTGACTTCTTGATTACTGTCACCGAAGTCTGCTTTTGCTTTACTAGAGTTGCCAACAAGGTAGTGACCTGTGTAGTTGGTACGCTCTAGATGATCTGTCAACGGGAGCGTGACCACAATGTGACTAGACCATATTGACCATACTGTGAGGGCAACGAAGCTAAATCCACCACCTGACCTAACCTATCGAAGTTAGTCCCATAACTTCTAGGCTAACGAAAGGGAAAGCGCCTCAAGCGACCAACCCTTCAAAGTTAAAAGCACACCTATCCCTTTTCTATAGGATAGGATTCGTGCTGCTTCCTGCCCCCCAACCCAATAATCATTTCTACGGATATGTATGGTCCTAGCGACTCGCAGATCCCATATGTCGTCTTCACATCCCGTCGGAGGTGTGAAGCAAACACAGAGTTGCTTCGCTCAAACGTGGCACTCAGGATATTACTGAGTGTCATGCTCTGTTGAAATGCTTCCGAGGCCGCGCCCTCACCTCGTGAGCATTTACTTTAAAAGGTTTCAAATCTTTGTTCAAACATGACGAATGAGCCTCTTACAAAGACTCCTTAAAAATAACGCCAGGGGTCGTTCTTCGACATGGGCAAGTCTTGTCTTTTTACGGAACACCCTCAGATTGTCCGAATGACTCGACTTTCTTTAGTTTTATCAAGATAAAACTTGAGAGTCCCGACAGGGCACAGGACTCTCTGTGGCTCTTGCCCAATAATTTGTGCCATCCCCTTGATCTCCAGGTCTCTGGGCCAAGGGTTAGACGGGTTTTCGTTCTTAGCAAGAACGGAAGGCTTAGAGGACACTGAATTATGTCCTCTAAAGCCAAAACCTCTGATGATGGCTAAAACCTCACTAACCCTCTTTGCCGTAGCTAGAGTGGTTAGAAAAATGATATTGTTAGTATACAATAAAGTTTTGTACATACTTACCTGGCAGATATATACTTAGCTTAGGTCTCTGACGTCACGACAGAAAAATTCAAAAACTCGCGGCACACGCTACCGGTAGGTTCAGGTGATCTACCTTACCCGCCGCTGGGAGGCGGGTGTAAGAAACCAGTCCCCCTTTCTTGTCAGGTTATTTTCTTCCACCTGTCTCCTGAGGGGAGGCTGGGCGGGCCATCAATCGTATATATCTGCCAGGTAAGTATGTACAAAACTTATTGTATACTAACAATATCATTTGTACATGAACTTCCCTGCCAGATATATACTTAGCTGATTGACACCCTTGGTGGAGGGAAAGAGACACATACTTACTTAGAAAGTGGGGACAACACATGTTAAAGGAATACATAATATAAACCTCTGGTTCTTACCTGATTTAGGCAGAAGACTTGATAGTTACTGTCTATTAGTCTGCGTTGCCTAAAGTCTCAGCGAGGGCGTGACCTATGGCTGAAGAACTCTTTGGGTCTACCAATGGGAACTGAGTCCACTTACTTGGCAGAATCCAAGCAGGATCTGGTCAATGGGGATCAACCCGCTTACATGCCAGAGCCTATCACTACCAATTGCAAGGAGCCTCAAGCACAACCGATCACCTAACCAAATACTAACATTAGTATACGAAAGAAGGAGCTGCCTCCTGCAACCTCCTTCGTACAACCAAAAAACTCAAACTTAAAACTAACAGGGAAAAAGGATTAAAAAGGATTAAAAAGGATGTGTTTCAGCTCCCTGCCCCAGCACTGAATCCGCCGATACGTAAGGGCCTAGCCCAAAACACTTATCATACGTAATCGATACGTCCCTTAGGTAGTGATTAGAGAAGACTGATTCACACCTCCAAAAAGTGGCCTTCATAAGGTTTTGTAATGACAAATTCTTCTTGAAAGCCAAAGACGTCGCGATGGCCCGTACTTCGTGCGCCTTGACTTTCAGAAGGTTAAACTGTTGCTGATTGCAAGAATGTGTGTTCTCTAATAATATTCCTGATAAAGAATGAGAGTGCATTTTTAGATAATGGGCCTACTGGGGTCCCTTACAGAGCACCAGAGATTGCTCTCATTAGCGGCAAGTCTTTTTCTTCCTCTGAAGATAATATTTTCAGGCTTCTCACCGGGCAAAGAGAATCTCTCCTCTCCGTCCCAACTAAGGAGGATAAGCTTTGATTTCGAAGCTCCTGGGCCACGGCGAAGAAGGGTTTTCATTCTTGCTAGGAAAGCCGGGAAGAAAAGAGCAAACTGCGGAGCCTCCTTGGAAACCTACCTCACCTTCTAGAGCTGCAGCTCGCTGACCCTCTTCGCTGACGCTAACGCACAGAGAAAAAGAGTCTTCATCGAAAGGTCTCTGAACGAAGCAGCATGGGGAGGTTCGAAACCTTGAGGACCTCAGGAAGAGCAGCACGACATCAAGATTCCAGCTAGGCACTAAGGAGGAGGTTCTTTTAACCGTTTCAAACGATCTGATTAAATCATGGAGGTCCTTGTCCTCAGATATGTTTAATCCTCTATGACGAAAAACTGAGGAAAGCATGCTCCTGTATCCCTTGATGGTGGAGACAACCAACCCGCATTTTTCCCTCAGGAAGATAAGGAAATCTGCAATCTGAGTCACAGAGGTACTGGAGGAGGAAACTTTATGAGTCCTGCACCAGCGTCGAAAAACATCCCACTTCGACTGGTAGACTCTAGATGTGGAAGGTCTACGTGCATTGGCAATAGCCCTTGCAGACTTTGCCGAAAAGCCCTTAGCTCTGACGAGACTCTTGATAGTCTGAATCCAGTCAGACTGAGAGCGGGGAGGTTTTTGTGAAACCTGTCGAAGTGGGGCTGTTTGAGCAGATCGACTCTTAGAGGTAGGGATCTTGGGACATCCACCAGCCATTCCAGTACCTCTGTGAACAGTCGTGGGCGGGCCAGAACGGAGCTATCAACGTCATCCTTGTTCCCTCTGACGCTGCGAATTTCCTTAACGTTTCCCCTATAATCTTGAAAGGCTGGGAACGCGTAAAGATCCAGATTCCTCATATCCATCAGGAATGCATCTATTGCCACTGCTCTTGGGTCGCAATAGGGGAGCAGTATAGATCTATCCGCACATTCCTGGAGGTCGCAAAATAGATCGAGATGGGGCCTGCCCCACGTCCTCCACAGCTCCTGGCATACGTCCGCGTGCAGAGTCCACTCTGAGGGAAGGACTTGATTCCTTCTGCTTAGCAGATCCGCTCTGACATTTCTTTCTCCCTGTACGAACCTGGTGAGAAGCCTTATGTTCCTTTCCTCTGACCACAAAGAGGAGCGATCTTGCTGTCTCGTACAGGGAGAAAGAGTGAGTCCCCCCTGTTTCCAAATGTAAGCCAGGGCTGTAGTGTTGTCGGAGTTGATCTGAACATATTTCCCTTTTACGAGGGGTTCGAAGGTCTTGAGAGCTAACCAAATCGCTGTTAGCTCCTTCTTGTTGATGTGCCAGGACACCTGATCCCCCATCCAGGTGCCTGACACTTCTCTCGACCCGAGAGTAGCTCCCCAACCTTGTCCGAAGCGTCTGCATACAACACTAGGTTGGGGTTCCGAACCTGCAAGGAAAGGCCTTCCTTGAACAATAGAGGGTCTAGCCACCAACGTAGATCCTCCTTTATCTCTTGCGAAATCTTGAACGCAAAGTCCAGACCTTGAGATTTCCGATCCCAGTTCCTCGTCAGGAAGAACTGTAGGGGTCTGAGGTGCAACCTTCCTAGAGAAACGAATTGCTCCAGCGAGGAGAGTGTCCCCAACAGACTCATCCACTCCCTCGCTGTGCATACATCTTTCTCTAGAAAGATTGCTACCTTCTCCAAACCTCGGGTTATCCTCTCTGGGGACGGATACGCCCGAAAAACCTGAGAAGTCCATCAGAATCCCCAGATAGATACGCTCTTGACTGGGGATTAGCTGTGACTTCTCGAAATTCACTAGCAAACCAGAGAAGCTGCTAGATCCACGTCACTCGTAAGTCCTCCAGAACATTTCTCCTTGGAATTGGCCCCTGATAAGCCAATCGTCCAAGTAGAGGGAAATCCTCACTCCCTCGAGATGAAGCCACTGGGCAACGTTCTTCATCAGTCCTGTGAATACTTGGGGGCCGTGGAAAGGCCGAAGCATAGGGCCCTGAACTGAAAAACGTTCCCTCCCCACATGAATCTGAGATATTTGCGAGAAGAAGGATGGATCGGCACATGGAAGTAAGCGTCCTGAAGTCCAGCGCCACCATCCAGTCCACCGTCCCCGAACGAAGAGCTGCTAAGACTGATGACGTCGTCTCCATAGCGAACTTCCTCTTCTTCACAAAGACATTCATGGGGCGCTTACGTCCAGAACCGGTCTCATCCTCCTGAGTTCTTGGGAACTATGAACAGACGGTTGTAGAAACCCCGCTGAAAGAGGGTCCTGAACCATCTATCTATTGCCTCTTTCTCTAACATCAGCTCTACCGCTAGAGCTGAGGGCTTGATTCATTAGTGGGTCTTTGTATTTGGCCACCAGTGCCCTTGGAGTGGTGGTCAAGGGTGGTCTCGAAATAAAGGGAATGAGGTATCCCCTCTTGATGATCGCGAGGGACCAGTTGTCTGCCCCCTTTCGTGCCCAGACATCTGCAAAGTTCAGAAGTTCTGGCACCACAGTTGTCTGGAGGGACCCCCGAACTATTTCTTGGCCCTAATAGACCGGGAGAAGGTCCTTCCTCTCTAGGTGGTCTCGAACCTCTGGAGGAGAAGAGCGAGACGAAGGTCCTCCTCGAAAGGGTTCTTGCCTACTTTGAGCCTCTTCTTCGTCTTCTGCTGAAACGAAGGTTTCGGAATTCTAGCCGAGCGAGCTAGCATATCCTGCGTCGCTTTTGCTGATAACGAGTGGAGATATCGTTAATAGTCTTCTTGGGGAAGAGTTGCAGGGAAAGCTGTGAATACAGCAAGGAAGCTCTCTGTGCGTGAGAAACCGCCTTGGTAAGAAAAGAGCAGAAAACGCCTCCCTCTTCTTTAACCACTCCTGCACCAAAAAGTGAAGCAATTCCCCGGAACCGTCTCTCACTGCCTTGTCCATGCAAGACAGAACTGCGTGGAGGTCTTCAGGCGAAAGAGTGTCTTGCTCTTGAGTCCTCTTAGCCAACACTGCCCAGGGTCCAGTCAAGAAAGTTAAAAACTTCTAAGACTCGGAACATTCCCTTCAGAAGGTGATCCAACTCGCTCATACCCCACGTCGTCTTCGCAGAATTCAGCGCCGAGCGAGTGCGGAATCGACCAACGAAGAGAAGTCCGAGTCTGCAGAAGAGGGAAGAGTTAGACCCAAGGGCTCTCCTGACTCGTACCAGAACCCCATCTTACCCGTCAGCTTGGACGGGGGAAAAGAAAAAACTGTCTTGCCCTTCTCTTCTTTTGAAAGCAACCAGTCGTCAAAGTTCTTCATAGCCTTCTTCATAGACACTGTAGGCTTCATCTTAACGACTGAAGACTTCTTAGCCGTATTGGTCGTTGAAAATAAGGAAGGAGGAGACGGAGGAGCAACGGCCGAAAGAGACTCCCCAAAATCTTGCAAGAGGAGGTCTGTAAGTCTCTTATACGAAGAAACCGAAGCATCCTTGGGCAAATCTTCCTACGAATCAGCAACAAATTCTACCGAAGAATGACGTCTAGAAGCTCTACTGCCCGGAGGAGAGCTAATCCTTGGAGAGCGCCTGTTCGGAGAGCGCCTACTAGGCGAGCGCCTACTGGAAGAAAAACCACCCGAGAGCGCTTACACGGGGAGCGCCTACCAGGAGAGCGCCCTACTTAGGAGAGCGCCTCCCAGGAGAGAGCCTACTAGGAGAGCGCCTAGTTGGAGACGCCTACAGGAGAGCGCCTACTTTGAGAGCGCCTCCCAGGAGAGAGCCTATGGTGAGCGCCTGCTAGGAGAGCGCCTACTGGGGAGCGCCTACTAGGAGAGCGCCTACAAGTGGAGGCCCGACTGTCGGAAACAGATTCTAACTCCACAGAAGAGCGTCTGGATAAGGGAGAGCGCCTATCAGGCTCTCTGCGCCTGCTAGGCTCTTGGCGCCTGCCATCCTCACTAGCCTGCCAGGCTCTTGACGCCTGCCACGGGGCGAGGACAAAATCCACAGATGAATCCCTGTCAGAAGCGCGGCGCTTACAAGGCTCTGAGCGCCTATCCAATCGGGAGTGATCTAACGGAGGAGAAAACTTCCTTGCCTTGCCCGCCTACCTAGGCTCTTGGCGCCTACTAGGCTCCTTGGCGCCACTGGGCTCCGAGCGTCCGTCAAAAGGAGAAGTGGCCACCAGGCGAAGAACTCTTCCTTCGCTCCTGACGAAAACGAGGCTCTTGACGTCTGTCAAGCTCTTGGCGCCTAACTGAAGAGGAGCGGAAATCCTGAGGAGAGAGCCTGTATGGCTCCTTACGCCTTACATGCTCACAAACTCTTGCTGGGAAGGAGAGGAGAGCCTACTCGGAGAAAGATCCCGAGCTCCAGCCTGCACTTCTGACCTCCTACTAACAGGCTCAAAAGCTCTTCTAGCCAAAGGAGATTTAGCCGAAGGAACGTTTTTAGACTTCTTCACCGGAAGTGAGGCGTCCTTCCGACGATGAGAAGTCCCGGCAATAGACTCCGCTAAAGCCGCAATCTGCGCCTGCAGACCCGCCAGGATACGCGCAGGAGATCTCTTTAAACTCCTCTACAGGGGACGAAGTCCGAGAGCGAACAGGAGAAGCGTAACCGGACGAAATCTTGGTTCTCTTGCGTTCCACTTCTGGCTCTTCCACGAAGGATTCGGGCTGGAAGGAAGGGCGCAAGGATCCTTCCAGGGCCTCTTGAGAGGGCGAGACGACTCCGATGCGCTCCATCTACGTGAGGAGAAGGCGACGAAGATGACGAGAAGCACTGGCGCAATAACTCCTTCTTGGTTCGATCCAAGGCAGCCTGGGAACGAGCAAACAGGAAACTGCCGATGGGACGGGGAACGCCTGACGGTGGGGGTTCTCCCTAACCTTCCTGCGGAACTTTCGACCGTTCCATACCTCCACTGGGTCTGGGAGTCTGGAAGAGGTCTAGGCCTGGAAGCGTTAGTGAGCCGGTCAGACGCACCCTCCACTGCACTAGGGGCACTGCACTGATCACTTGCACTATCATCACTCTTACCTTGTCGAGAGCGAGCGAGGCTCTCCTTACTCCTGATCGAGGCTCTCCCAGAAGCAACTTCCGAAAACGAATCTTCGGGTTCAAAGCTGGGCGCAGGGGCTGAAACTGGAGAAGGAACTACTTCTACTACAGGATTCTCAGCGTCAACTTCACTCACCCTCGATCTACTAGAACTCTTTGAAGAAGCCTTGCGCACCCTATCCTTCTCTAAACTTTCTCACATAAGAAGAGAGAGCCTTCCAACCCTCCTCATCCAAATTCCACACTCTTTGCAAGGGTTAATAAAAGAGCATTCATTCCCTCTACACGACTCACATACCGAGTGAGGATCTAATGCAGCTTTAGGAAGCCTAACTTTACATTCCTTCTCTGAACAAACCCTAAATAAACTAGGTTTCTTAACTTCAAAATCATCCATGATTATAGATATGTAAGAGAAATCCAAAAGAAAAATCCAAAACACAGTCCAAAAAGCGTATGCCAAGCCAACAAACAAAGGGTACTTCACCACCAAATCCAAATCGTCGGCAACGAGAACGAATTTTAACTATCGTAAGGACTGAAAACAACAGGTGTTGTCCAGCCGGCGACAGAAAATAATCTGACAAGAAAGGGGGACTGGTTCTTAACACCGCTCCCAGCGGCGGGTAAGGTAGTATCACCGAGACCTACCGGTAGCGTGTGCCGCGAGTTTTTGAATTTTCTGTCGTGACGTCAGAGACCTAAGCTAAGTATATATCTGGCAGGGAAGTTCATGTACAAAATTAGCCTTTCTGGTTACGTTTATTAAGTTTACAGAAAGGAGAGGTTCGAAATGCTTTGACATCAGGAACTTCAGACTACGTCTAAGTTCCATGCCGGAAGCTTCGATCTAGACAATTTCAAGATTTCACAAGACCTCAAAGATCGTGAAGGGCTTTGTTGTTTGACAGATCCGAATCTCTGAGCCTAGAGGCCGTCAACATATTTCCGTATTCTACAATAGTTGGGACTGCTAGCTTATCCCATACTTCAGACGGAATGGGAAGGCGGTAAAGTAATTCACAGAGGTCAGAGGTGGAGGAACAGTCATTCTTCCTGCCCTATGTCCAGAAAACGGCCCCACTCCGATTGGTACACTGCAAAAATATGCAGCACTGCTTTGCTTTGGCAATGAGACTTGCAATTAATCTTGAAGATCCTCTCGCTTCTTGACAGTCTGAACGCATTCAGACTCAGAGCGGAGAAGAGTTTAGGTACCTCTCGAAGTGAGGGATGTTAGAGTAGACCGATTCTCTCGGGAAGGGTCCTTGGAAGTGGCTCTCTGAAGGACGTGACCTCTGTGAATCCAGCCTCTCGAAGGCCAACATGGGGCGATCAGCGTCTTTATCACTCCTCTGACGCCAGCGATTATCTTATTATATTTCCTAAGCTTTTGAATAGGGGAAAAGGGCTAACCAACTATCCCCCACCCCATTTCCATACTATAGGGATGGCGTCTATTGCTACCGCTCTCAGATCGAGAATAAGGGCGCAACGTAGAGGAAGCTTCTTCGTCTTCAATATTGCAAAGAAATCTACGAAAGGACCGTCCCCAAAGTATCCAAAAACTTCCTAGACATACTTCTAAGAGAGGATTACTCAAACGTCAGTAGTTGCTGCCGTCAATCGAGAAGATCCGCACGGACGTGCAATCGTGTCACGAACCTCTTAAGGATCGTTACGTTCCGTGCCTATGCCGATAACCATCTCTCTTCTTGGGATATGAGAGAGCTGCGGAATTATCTGAGATGATTTGGACCACTCGACCAAAACCTAACTCTTCGAGGAACTGGAGAGCCAACCAAATTGCTTCCAATTCTTTTAGATTATGTGCCAGGACCTCTGTCCAGATGCCTGGCTCCCTCTCAGTATCACCTGAGGTGATCCTTAACCCATTGAGAGACGTTTAGAATGATCTCTAGATCTTTGATGTTATTTCAGTTCTCCTGTAGGAAAAAACTGTAGAGGTCTGAATTGCAGTCTATTCAGGGAAACAAGCTTCTCCAGCGAGGAAATGGTCCCCAGCAGACTCATCCATTCCCTCACTAAGCATGCTTCCTTCCCTAATAAGGCTGCTCTTTGCATAAGCAGGAGAGCATTATTATAGTGCTATGCTGCGGTAGACTCTTACAGAATTCTGTTACAGTGCGGTAAGCAGCGCCGAACATGCTAAGAGATATCTCTGTTGAAAATTTCTTAGCAAAAGGAAGTCGTTTATTCATGATTACCAGAAATCCCCTCAACCCGAGGCGAAAGTCGTGATTGTAGGGCAGAGATACGGTTCGTAAATCAATCCCACGGGAGAGAGACGTAACCGACCGAGCATTACAACGAGCTACCTAAAAACAGAGTTGGTGACAGTGTGTGACAACTGTGACAGTTACAGGCAGCAGCTTATGTTCACCTTCTCGCAGTCTTATGCCGAGTTGCCAGACTATTATATTATCTAAGGAATAGATTTTCCATTATTTGAACAGAAACTCTCAAGTTGGCATATTTTAAGCGAAACAGAATTCGCTAAATACAGGAAGCTGATTTTGTGTTGTCGTAACATTACGCTTAATTAACCAAATGTTAAATCGGAAACTCCTGGGAAAGTTGCCGGGAGTACCGATTAAATATACTGCGTCATCCACAATGACAGCAACCTCTCGTTTCGCACTATTCTGCCTGAGTTACCAGCTACTCTCTTCTACGAAGGAATAGGTTCGTTACTATTATCGATCATAAGGAAATTCTCAAGCAGGCATATTTAGCGAAACATAATTCGCTAGATGCAGAAGCTGAGTTGGTGTTGTTGTAACAATACCTTTAAGCATTGTCCTTACACCGGAAAACTCCTGGAAGTTTGCAGGAAGGACCGATTAAATACACTTAAAATAACAGTCCCTTCGGTTGCCATCTGTAGAGGTAATTACGATATGCGTATATGACTTGAACTTTACATTAGTAATATGACGCGAAGATAAAATACATAAGTATTGCAGTCACTTGAACATCTACTTCTCTACTACATTCTTCCTCGATGAGGAAGAGAGAGAGAATGGAAATCTGGACTGTCGTTCGTTCTCTTTGCCAAGAGAAGGAATAATATTATTCAAATGGAAATCCTCAAGTGAGAACCGAAGATCGAAAAGGAAAGTTCAAGCTTCTTATGATATTGGGACATACGACTTCATGGACGTAGTCTATAAGTCTTTTTCCTGGATGAGCCTCTGACTAATGAATGAGAGCTCTTTCGAAATTTTGTACTTATCCGCTTATGCGATAAAATGTTATTAAGAACTTTGTCAATGAGAACTAACCCAATTGCATGACGGAAAGTAATCCAGGAATTCGAGCATATAGCCTTCCCGATTCCCGCAGAAATCGAGGAAGGGGCAAGGATTCCTATTAGAGACTGGGTTACGACAGGAAGGACCTTAATGTTCCCCTTCGGCAGCGCAATCCCGAAAGCAGACGAGGCGTTTTATGACACCGAAATCTGCTTACAGTTTTCCTGGAATTCATCAAGTGATGGATTCTTATTGAACGCTCCTTCGTAGAAAAGCGAAGTAGACATCTTGACGAGACCAAACTCCTTCCTCTTCTTCGACGACGCCCTCTTGAAGAGCGTTCTTGCAGGAATCCTGCTGAACGTCTTGATCGTAGGAACGACCTATCGTTCTGAAGAACGTCCTGGCAAGTGCTCTACCGAGCGTCATGACGTGTAGGATGCCGAGCGTCTTCAAAAGCGTCCTGGCGAGCGTCCAGATGTGTAAGACATCGAGCGTCTTCCAAAAAGCTTATCAATGTTTATGACGTCGAGCGTCTTCTGAAAGGCCACCCGAAAAGCGTCCTGGAGAGCCGCACGCTGCTCCTGAAGTGTGAGAGCACTATAGGAAGACGTAAGGCTATCGTCTCCAAGACGGCCTTAAAGACCTTCGTTACCTTCTAACAAAGACGGTGGCCGCCTGTGCAACATCTTGCGTCTTAGTAATGCAAATGAACATATCCAGAAACGCGCTCAAAAAAACCAGGAACGCCGAGCGTTCCGAAAGGCATCCTCGCGAGGTGCTTGCCGAACGTCCTGATTGCATTCTTTGAGCGTCTTGAAGAGCGTCCGGAATAGAAGAGCGACGAACATCAAGGGAAGCGTCATAGTGAATGACGTGCGTCAACACGAGTAACTTGAGAGGCTTCCTGGCGAGGGGAGAGCCGCTCATGAAACGCAAGCGTCCTAAGCATAAGTACGGTGATCGTCATCAGGACGAGTCTTAAGGACGTTCGCCACTCTTGACAAAAACGACGGCCGGCTGTGCGACATCTTGCGTCTTTGTCACGCTCATCGACACTGGCAAGAGAAGGGCATTTAAAAGGACGCCTGTGTGTTCTTGGGTATGAGGAATTCTTTGCCCTTCTCCTGTCGAAAACTAGGATAGTCTGTCCAGTGTCATCTCTGTCCGCTGACAGAGCGTCCCTTAGGGACGAGTAAGATGCGTCTTGGCGAGCTGTTTGACTATGCAAATCAGCTTGCCGGACGTCAGCTTATGAGCTTGAACAATATCCCGTTTCGTAGTAAAGCAAACGTCACATAACGTATACATAGCGCCATGAGGGGAGGAGGGAGGGGAGCGTCTTGGAAAGCAAGAAAACAATCCTTGCTACAAGAGTAAAGACGTTCCTTCCTCTCGATAGAGCGTTGAATGTCTCGAAAGCGTCCTCGTAGGGTCCTGCCTTAAGGACATTTTTAATCTCTTGACCAAGACGATAGCCGCCTGTGCGACATTTTGCGTCTTTGTCACGCTTATCGATATTAAGTCAAGCCGAAGGGACGCCAGATCAGTACTCTGACGCTCCCTCCTGACGAGAGAGAGGACGTGAAGCATCCTCTTCTCTAAAGCTTCTTTTTTAGAGGGCGCGAGTCCTTTCGAGAGCTCCAACCTTACGGGGAGGACGCCTCGGAGGACGAAAAGCAATCTTTCATGATTCGTGCACGTGCACGATCTTTGGCAGCCTTATCCTGCCGAAGGGACGCCAGATCGGTGGGGGGGTTCCCGTAATAACCCTCCTCGGTTTTCAACTTCCCCCACCCTCCCTGTCCTGGGAGTCCGACAGAGGTTTAGACCTAGAGGCGTTATAGGACCGATCTGACGCCCCCTCCACAACACTAGGGGCAAAATCAACATCACTACACTCACAACACTGATTGGAGAGCGAGCACTTTTTCAAGCTTACTTGATGTAATCCACCATAATAGAAAGGGCATTACCTCTCACAGACACTTCCTCTAGGCCCGTAAGCCATACCACAGGGTTGGGCAAAATAAAGTCTACTGGAGGTTAGTAGGTTCATTATCCTAACTTCTGTTACTGTGGAGGAAGACCTCCTGATTCTATCACGCTCTAATTTGCGTACATACGAATCATACGTCTTCTTTCGGAATCAGTCAACATTACACTAATTACATTGATCTTTCAACAAAGAAAACATGTAAACGTCATGTATACTAAGCGAGTGTCTACCGAAGGTTTCGGTAGCCTCCCCTTACCCGTTGCAGACAACAAAGTCTGAAACTAGGCTAACTAGATTCAGACATCATATGCAATGAAAAAATTTATATTAATTTATGATAGCGTATGCCTAGCCACAAATCCAAGTCAATCATTCAAAAAATAAGTAGGATACTTAAGCGGCTAATGAAGTTTCAAAATCCTAGGCGGAGTGGTAATGGAAAACAGGTGTTTCACTACCGCGACAGAGAAAAATCTGAATAGAAAATGTGAATGATTCCTGATATCCGCCTCCCAGCGGCGGGAATGGGTACTAACCACCTGGCGCCCACTGCGTGTGCAGGGAGTTTTTGAAATTCTGTCGGACTTCGGAGAATACAGCTATATATATATCTGACAGGTAAGTTTCATGAACAAAGCTATTTTTTTTTTAATATAGCTATGACAACATTTCATTGTATGGGTTCACACTGGTTGCTCGTATAAATGGAAGTAACTAATTGTAAAGCTAATAGATGAGTTGTGTGGAGAGGATCGAGAGATTGGTAGATCTATATAACTATTCTGTGGTGACCTAGACTATGGCAGTTGCGGTTTTTCTATACAGTTTTACCTCCTGAACAAGAATTTAAAGTAATATTTACTCAGTAACTAAACTTATTTATCTCTCAACTCTATATGTCGGTACATCGCACCCGTTGGTACCGTCGTGTAGCGCCGCGGAATGCTCATATAGAAATACCAAGAGATTTCTCAATATGCTGTCTTTCATACTCGCAGATAGACAGACAAGACAGATCTTAGCTGTAGCTTCCAGACTTCTACAGCTAATTTATCAAAGATTTTAGAACAATGCCATGAATATCAATCAAATTTAAAGTATGATGCACCTTTCTTCGCCAAAAGACTGACTGCAGGATATTGGTACGGCAGCCGTATCCCTGACAAAGATATGCGGCAGTGAATGCAGCGCAATTTCAGACTTCCTGCCGTACAAATAACATAGTGTAGTGGGGCTACGTCAGATTATGTCAGTGGTGCCATATTGCGCTCCTGACTTGCTGTAGGTACGACATTTTGCTAATCATGCAGCAGTTGCCGTACACTGTTGATAAGAGCTATAGGTACAGAACTAGAAGATCAGCGACAGTAGTAATAATAGTCGAACTGAATGTTTCACTGAACATGTTCAATTCAAAATGTCAAAGTGAAGCACCTACTGTCATCACCAAAGCACCAAAACATTTTGGCAGTAAATAAAAATATAAAAAATCACAACTTAGAATTTGACTCTATACATGAAAAATAAAACTAAACTAATATATCTGTGTACTTCAAATCTTTGAATCTCCTCTCCGGAGCTCTTTTCAGGGCCGATTCGATCGTTCGTGACCTACGGATACACAACTACTGGAAGTTTGACTCTTCAGAGACGTCTATTGCTTTTTGCAGCTCGTTGAAACCTGACATCTGTTTTTCAGCAAAAACTCATGTATTAGCTATTACACGGTTCACGTTGGTAGGTTGTCATTTTCTTCTGTCACTGATGTGCCTGAGGCGATAGACACGGGTTCGCGCACGCGCAATTCACAGCCGTACCAATATCTATCACAATCAGGGATACAGCTGCCATACCGATATCCAGTTTGAAAAGAAAAACAGGAAGTGAAAATGGTGACACCTTTTGGCCAAAGGTTGAAAAGAGCATGTGGTGAGAATAAGTGGAGCTGAAATAATAGTATATCCACCGTGCGGTGACAATAACCACTTCAAATGTAAAACTGTAGCCTTTGTACCCTAATGAGTGAAGCTTAAATCTTGGCTGCTAGGTACCTAATACCTAGGCTTAAATGGTGGAGAGATTACTCAGTTCATATTCATCTGTTAAATTTGTAGCCTAAGTAGCCTATGTGAAAAGGTGGGCACAGATTAGACCTACAGCTACCTAAGGTCCTATTAGGTATGGGCTTACTTTCCAGGGCTGCATTTTAAACCTGTAGGCCTTCCTATGTTCTTCCGGAGGTGAAGCTACTATATTACCTACTGTTCAGGTCACAATTGTTTTCTAAATGCAAAATTTCTTTATCCTGCGTACTGCCCAAAGCCTAACGTTGCCTCGACTAGCTATAGGCTTAGGAGATGTATACCTAGGCCTAAGCCTACAAGCAGTCTAGGTCTAGGTTCCTCCACTGGCCTTTTGGGATACTATAGTAGGTACTAGGTACCTAGTAGCTAGTAGGTAGGTAACATTAAAATGACTACAATTTACCATTTAGCCTACTAGAAATGACGACGACATACTAGCTACTAGCTAGTATATACCTAAAAAGTAGTTTCCCCATCTACCTAGCTAGGTTACCTATAGGCTAGGTAGCCTATATCACCCTAAATACTTTATAACTGACCTAGGTAGGTAAGTAACATTAATTCGTTCACTAACCCGATCTCTCTCTAGATCCATAGGCCTAAGCCTAAGGAACACTCAACAAGATGGCTGTTTGACGTTCCTCCTACTTCTTCCAAGTGACCCGACAAATTGAGACGCCAGACGCATTTAAATAGTAACATAAAAGACTTCAATAGATTAATTTACCTCCATGCACTGACAACTTCTATTCCAACATTCAATGGCCACCAAACACAAAGTCTTTCAGCCTTCAAAGGAATCACTACTACGCGGCACTCTGTCCCTTCATTGATCTCTCTCTATCTCTTTCTCTCTCTCCCTGGGCCCTGGACCTGGACCCTGACGGCTGACTCTCTCTCTCTCTCTCTCTCTTTCTCTCTACTACGCAACCCGTTCCAATAATGTACTCTTGCTCTCGCAAACAGTTTCCTTTTGTGTTTAGAAATGGTTGTTCAGTTATTGATAATAAAATTATTAATGGATATCTCAAGCTTTATATTAACATCTAAGATATATTTAAATGTAATCTTCTTTCGTTGTTTCTCGTTCACACTATA